>NC_083879.1:59623001-59930760 GCF_032452875.1 Bos javanicus | reverse complement strand
GAATAAACTCTGGGAGTTGGTTATGGACAGGGAGGCCTGGCATGCTGCAGTCCATGGAGTTGCAGAGTTGGTCACAACTGAGCAACTGAACTGAACTGAACTGTGTTTTTAAATTTCTATTTGTTACGTGAAAAGAAGAAAGCATTTGGTTCATTATGCTTGCATAACTTCTTAGATAAAATTCAGAAATAATAAAGCTGTAAAAATTCAATAGGAGGGACTTTCTGATGAATGTTCTGTGATGAAACCACTATGATTTCATTTGCTCTTCTGTTAGATTTTAACCTCTTTCCCTGATTTTCTGGTTACTTGGATGCAGATAATGGAATTTATATAAAGACAATAGAAGACAGCTGCATGCAAATGAAAAAGAAAATAGAAATTTCAAGTGGAAGAAATAAGAGATTACATCATATTTGAATATAGGACATTATTCAGAGGACATAAATCCAGATTAGCTTTCCTTGCTTAAAGTATTAGACGAGGATAAGGATTAACACTTATAACATCTGAATAAAGTTGGTTTCTTTTATGCAGTGTTTCAGTAGCTTGAAAAATATATTAAAATTTCCTATAATAAAACATATTCTTTAATATTGAAAATATGCTAAATAATATTTTCTTACAAATAAAATATTTCCTTTTTTTTCTTTTTTATAGGTAAATTACTTTCTTGGTTCAATAAGATCTTCCTTGTTGCCAGTTAGCAGACAAGCAGTGTGTTTTCTATATATTATTTAATCTTATCTAGCACATAAAGTTGGAGAGCTAGATTTCTTCCTCAACTTACGTTAAAATAAAAATGTTGACAAACTGATTTTTGCAGTGAAAATTACATCTAAATCATAGAGAAACTGGAGTTGCAATCTATGCATCTATTTTCATAGAAAAGCTAAAGTCTAAATCTATAATCTCTTGATCTTTACAACTATTTTGGCTTCTGTCAATCCTGCTTAGGAATGCACACTGACCTGATTTTCTTAGTTGATTATCTTAATTTCTAATGCTAACATATATCACATATCCAAACTTGACCTAGTTTCATTTGGCATAGAAGGAACATGGTAGATTTATATCAGAGTAAAACAACTTGATATGCTATCATGAGTTTTATTTGTTCTCCATTTTATTATCATAAATAGTTTTAAATAACAGGATAAGGAATTTAGAAGAGAAGGCATGAGACAGAATTCTAATAATGTTAACAAGATAATATGACCTAGTGATAGAGCACGTTCTTACACAATTTGTAGTTGGATAATAGAGATAATTGAATTTCATCATTCCATAGAGAAGGGAAAATCTTCAATATTTCTTCCTCACATAATCTCAGAAGCCACTGAATCAATTTCATGGTACTGGTAATTATATTCTTCCATCGTCATTTTTAGAAGTATAGTGATAATAATAATGATGCATTAGTTATTAAAGTAACAAAATTAATAGTTTGAACTGTGAAGTGCTTGTGTTTATGATATAAACCCATCTCTATTACAACATTTCCTCTTTTCATATTACCAGATCAGATGTAAAAACTTATATTATTTGTGTAAAGGACACTATTATTTGTCTAACATTTAGAAAGTATATGACAAGTCTTTGAGTAGCTAACTAAATATTGGGAAATTTCAAAGAGCAGTCATTTAAATAATCATGTTTAAGTGTTTATAGAGAAATTTAACATGCTTAGAACAAAGTAAAATAACCTATATAGCAGAGGCCAAGATTAAGACAAAATGTCAAAGAGAATTCATCTATTAAAAAAATTAGTTTGCTAATTATTTAATAGGAGGAAACATCAAGTAAATTTTTAAAGAAGTAAAATAAAGATAAACTATTCAAATAAATAGTTTTACTTAAACTTTTAAGTAAAACCTTATTAAAAAATTATTGAATGAGTAAATCTGATATTCTCCCATAAGGTAAACAAAGAACATTAAACAAAAAGTCACAGCATTCAAATAATTTGATATCTCTAACTGTCAATTTCCTCTATATGAAATGTGGGTGATAAAATTAACGTTTACATAAAATTCCTTGAAAAGCATCACTTGCTATTAAAATAAAATGTTTTACTTTTCCTGTTACTTTTTACTTCACCTACTTTGTACAACATTAAATTCCCAGCCTTTCAATGGACGTGTAAACCAAAAAACAAGGTGTGCTAGTACAAAGTCATTTTAATATAAAACACACATTTTAATATAAAACACATCATATAAAACACAAATTGTATATTATGAGGTTCTTCTGCCTACTGAGTCTGAATACTTTCAATATGCCAAACAAATTCACCTCATTTGGAATCATGGTCTCTCATTCACTTTACCCCTCAGTAAGACTTCCCTGTAAAATTTTTCAGTTTAGACTTCCATTGTCTTCAGTATAAAGGTCTTTATTAATGTCCAGAAAAACACTCTGTTTCATGGCTAATGTGAGCCCTTTAGCACTTTCACCACCTCCAGTGCAATACTGTAGGAGCAGTATGGGATATTTTCAGTTCCTCCTTTCTGGGTAATCATCCAAGCCACACATCCAAACAAATGTTTCTTTTATTCTCTACTTAAAATCACTGTATTTTCTACATGTTTTCCACAAAATCTGCCTCCACCTCATGTTCACCCTGGGTCTTCCAAAGACCACATGTTTCAGAGAATCCCCCAACCGGTGCTCCCTTGTATATTTGTGTATTACTTAACAATTTTTTCCTACTCATTAAAATAAAAGATTGAAGATGGAGAGGTATGTCAGTGGTAGTAAGACATTATAATAAATACAGACATAAATATGAGACATTAAGGAAAAAATTCTGGGTTTATTTATTTCAACATTTTTTTCACTGTAAATATAATTGTCAAATACGAGCATTGGAAAGTATAATATTTTATGATTCATTAAATTAATTTCACAATCACTTTGATAGAAGAAAAAATAGTAAATAGATACAAAAAATGATTATTCCACTCTTTTGGTTATGTATTGACATACAACAAACAACTATACAACACAGTGACTTAAAACAACCACTAAACTAATTTATCTTGCTCACATTTCTGACAACATGATAAACCACTAAATTAATCTCCTCATTAAGTAATCAAATAGCAAGTCATGTTTGAAATGTAATATTCTGTGGGGTTCTTTAAACAGTTTAATAGGAAAGAGTCCAAACACCTTAATTTAAGGGTTTTGTTTTGTTTGTTTGACAACAGGACTCTATGTTTCCCTTATGAATAAACACAATGCAAAGTACAAGTCAGTTCAGTACAGTTCAGTTGCTCAGCTGTGTCTGACTCTTAGAGACCCCATGAATTGCAGCGCGCCAGGCCTCCCTGTCCATCACCAACTCCCGGGGTTCACTCAGACTCACGTCCATCGAGTCAGTGATGCCATCCAGCCATCTCATCCTCTGTCGTCCCCTTCTCCTCCTGCCCCCAGTCCCTCCCAGCATCAGAGTCTTTTCCAATGAGTCAACTCGTTGCATGAGGTGGCCAAAGTACTGGAGTTTCAGCTTCAGCATCATTCCCTCCAAAGAAATCCCAGGGCTGATCTCCTTCAGAATGGACTGGTTGGATCTCCTTGCAGTCCAAGGGACTCTCAAGAGTTTTCTCCAACACCACAGTTCAAAAGCATCAATTCTTCAGCGCTCAGCCTGCTTCACAGTCCAATTCTCACATCCATACATGACCACAGGAAAAACCATAGCCTTGACTAGACAGACCTTTGTTGGCAAAGTAATGTCTCTGCTTTTGAATATGCTATCTAGGTTGGTCATAACTTTCCTTCCAAGGAGTAAGCGTCTTTTAATATCATGGCTGCAGTTACCATCTTCAGTGATTTTGGAGCCCCCAAAAATAAAGTCTGCCACTGTTTCCACTGTTTCCCCATCTATTTCCCATGAAGTGATGGGACCAGATGCCATGATCTTCGTTTTCTGAATGTTGAGCTTTAAGCCAACTTTTTCACTCTCCACTTTCACTTTCATCAAGAGGCTTTTGAGTTCCTCTTCACTTTCTGCCATAAGGGTGGTGTCATCTGCGCATCTGAGGTTATTGATATTTCTCCCAGCAATCTTGATTCCAGCTTGTGCTTCTTCCAGCCCAGCATTTCTCATGATGTACTCTGCATATAAGTTAAATAAGCAGGGTGACAGTCTACAGCCTTGACATACTCCTTTCCTGATTTGGAACCAGTCTGTTGTTCCATGTCCAGTTCTAACTGCTGCTTCCTGACCTGCATATAGATTTCTCAAGAGGCAGGTCAGCTGGTGTGTTTTCCCATCTCTTGAAGAATTTTCCACAGTTGATTGTGATCCACACAGTCAAAGGCTTTGGCATAGTCAAAAAGCAAAAATAGATGCTTTTCTGGAACTCTCTTGCTTTGTCAATGATCCAGCGGATGTTGGCAATTTGATCTCTGGTTCCTCTGCCTTTTCTAAAACCAGCTTGAACATCTGGAAATTCACAGTTCAGGTACTGCTGAAACCTGGCTTTGAGAATTTTGAGCATTACTTTACTAGTGTGTGAGATGAGTGCAATTGTGCAGTAGTTTGAGCATTCTTTGGCATTGTCTTTCTTTGGGATTGGAATGAAAACTGGCCTTTTCCAGTCCCTGTGGCCACTGCTGAGTTTTCCAAATTTGCAGGCATATTGAGTGCAGCACTTTCACAGCATCATCTTTCAGGATTTGAAATAGCTCAATTGGAATTCCATCAGCTCCACTAGCTTTGTTCATAGTGATGCTTTCTAAGGCCCACTTGACTTCACATTCCGGGATGTCTGGCTCTAGGTGAGTGATCACACTATCGTGATTATCTTGGTTGTGAAGATCTTTTTTCTACAGTCTTCTGTGTATTCCTGCCACCTCTTCTTAATATCTACTGCTTTTGTTAGGTCCATACCATTTCTGTCTTTTATTGAGCCCATCTTTGCATGAAATGTTCCCTTCGTATCTCTAATTTTCTTGAGGAGGTCTCTAGTCTTTCCCATTCTATTGTTTTCCTCTATTTCTTTGCACTGATCGCTGAGGAAGGCTTTCTTATCTCTCCTTGCTATTGTTTGGAACTCTGCATTCAGATGCTTATATCTTTCCTTTTCTCCTTTGCTTTTCGCTTCTCTTCTTTTCACAGCTATTTGTAAGGCCTCCCCAGACAGCCATTTTGCTTTTTTGCATTTCTTTTCCTTGGGGATGGTCTTGATCCCTGTCTCCTGTACAATGTCACGAACCTCCGTCCATAGTTCATCAGGCACTCTATCTATCAGATCTAGTCCCTTAAATCTATTTCTCACTTCCACTGTATAATCATAAGGGATTTGATTTAGATCATACCTGAATGGTCTAGTGGTTTTCCCTACATTCTTCAATTTCAGTCTGAATTTGGCAATAAGGAGTTCATGATCTGAGCCACAGTCACCTCCTAGTTTTGTTTTTGTTGACTGTATAGAGCTTCTCCATCTTTGGCTGCGAAGAATATAATCAATCTGATTTTGGTGTTGACCATCTGATGAGGTCCATGTGTAGAGTCTTCTCTTGTGTTGTTGGAAGAGGGTGTTTGCTATGACCAGTGCATTTTCTTGGCAAAACTCTATTAGTCTTTGCCCTGCTTCATTCCGTATTCCAAGGCCAAATTTTCCTGTTACTTCAGGTGTTTCTTGAGTTCCTACTTTTGCATTCCAGTCCCCTATAATGAAAAGGATATCTTTTTTGGTGTTAGTTCTAAAAGATCTTGTAGGTCTTCATAGAACCATTCAACTTCAGCTTCTTCAGTGTTACTGGTTGGGGCATAGACTTGGATTACAATTAAGTAAATATATATTTAAATACTCTGGTATTCTTGCCTTGAGAATCCCATGTGGGGCTACAGTCCATAGGGTTGCAAAGAATAGGACATGACTGGAGCAACAGAGCATGCACAAGTATATATTTATTCTAAATAGTATTTTATTTATGAAGATATTACCTTGAATACTTAATTTTTCATAATCCGTTAATCACTTCATTTCTGTAAAACAATATTTTTTTCCTATTAACATTACCTACTGCTATGGTCTAAATAATCTGGCTGATGGCAAAGTACTGGCATAATATTTCTCTGTTTTTAAGGCCTTTTTCATCTCCAACTTTTATTTTAGAACTTTTGAAAACTACAGTTAACTACCTTCTTAGCTTTTTTAGAGACAATACAACCTATGGTAGATTTAGCATAAATAACATTTTAGTGAATGTATTGTCATCAGATTTGACTCTAGACTTAGGCACGACTGTGACTTTTTGTCTTCCTTCCAGCCCCCTAGCTTCATTTTCAATAGTTCTCCCATTGTTTGACACTTTCTTCTTCTGAGGTATCAGTGTCCTTATTTCTTTTTCAGTTAGTCACAATCTTTTATTTAGTATTAATAAAAGTTGACAGATCAATTCACACTGATTTGTAAATAGTTGTATTGTTTAACATGCCTGTTACCTATCATCATTTTAAGGGATCCACTCCATACTACATCATCCATGTAAAGTATTTTCTTCTTGTTTAGTTGCTAAGTTGTGTCCAACTCTCTTGACACCCCATGGACCATAGCCTGCCAGGTTTCCTTGTCCATGGGGTTTCCCAGGCCAGAATACTGGAATGGGTTGCCATTTCCTTCTCCAGGGGATATTCCCAACCCTGGGATTTAATCCAAGTATCATGCACCACAGGTGGATTCTTTACCACTGAACTACTAGGGGAGTCCCTGGAGGAGGAACTGGCAACATGCTCCAGTATTCTTGCCTGAAAAATTTCATGGACAGAGGAGCCTGGAAGGCTACTGTGAGGGGTCACAAAGCATTGGACATGACTGAGCAACTGATCATGCATGCAAGGTTAAATGAGGTCATAAGTGAGAAGCCATAATCTACATAATCTAATAGGACAGATGTCCTTTCAAGAAAAGGAAAAGACACCAAGGGCACACACAGACACGCACACACACACACAAACATATACAGGAAAATGACATGTGAGAACACAAGGGTAGATATCTACCTAAGCTACTGAGATCCCTCACCAGTAACTGCCATTATTTCCATCTTGAACTTCCAGCCTCCACAGTTGTGAGAAAATAAGATTCTGTTGTCTAAGTCATCAGTTTTTGGTATCCTATTATGGCATTTTAAGCTTATTTACTAAAACAGAGTGAGTCTATGAATGAGGAAGCATTTTTTACATTTCAAGGTATAATGTGACTTATCTAAAATATCAATAAGCATCTACTTCCTTTCTGGTTCTGCAGAAATCCATCAGTCTACATTATGTGTTAAAATACTCAACTTTCATTGCACGTTCTCACAGTATAGTTTTATGTATACACATTATAAAGAAAAAAGTGAAAAATAATGTACAATAGTGGACATCTATGAAAAACAATCCAAAAATGGAAGCATGAATTGAAAAGTTATTATAAGAACTACAATAGGACAGTTGAGGGAAAGGGAGTGATTTTGTGTTATTTTGGCTTATTTACCTAAGTTTTATGTACATATCATCTTCCCTTCATATAATTTACTACTAAAGATAGAAAACTTGGCTACAATAATCATTTTTCTAAACCAGTATAACAATATTCTTTCTTATTTTTACTTGGAAATCCTTGAAATAGATTTTCACATCTAACTTGCATTTGTATTAGTTCGACCTCAATATTGAAATGATTTTGTTTTCCTGATGGAAAATATCAGATAAATAATAGGGGAATCAAATGGGAAATGTTCTCTTTTTTGCAAATAGGGCCAAAAATTAAAATGCATTACGGATTAGCCAATTGTTTAGGTCTATATAAAATGAACACAGTGTTATTCATAGAACTATGATATAAAATGTCTTGTTTCAGAGTGGTAATAAACGAAATGTCTAGTGAAAATGTTGCCATCAAAGAAGTTATTTAAAATAAGAGTATCAAACTTTTCTTCTAAATGTCAAGATCAGCCAAGTTTATTTTTAAAGCCTTTTCTAGTATTCTAAAATTATTCCATAATAATGGCTTTTAAAAAATAAAGTTCTTTAATTTATTTGTATAAATTCATAACCTTGCCCCCCCAAACTGAAAGTTAAACTGCATAAAATAGGTGCAATTTCAAATTTAGTAATTCAGTTGTTAATTTCAGCCTGGGAAAATATGCACTTAAGATATTGCCATAGAAACAATAATTTGGTACAATATTTTTTTTTCCTTTGAGCACCACACATAGGATATGCAAGGATCTTTTCTTTCACTTTGTTTTGCTTTCTGTGGAATTCTATTTAAAGCCAGTGTGATCTTTATGTTCAGATCAGTCTTGCAGGGCTGCTGAACAAAATGAATAATGAATCCAGTGGGATCTGACTAGCTATGTCTCAGTTTGTCATGCTGAAAATTAACTGCAAATGGGGAATCTGCAATAAAACTGCAACTTTAGAGTGTTAATTTCTACCAGTAGGAATTGACAACCATCAAATATGGTATATGCTATTCAGGATGTGAATTTAAGTTTGGCTGGTTCATAGCTTTCTTTAAAACAATTTTAAAGGATTTTACACATTCTGAAATACCATGTAAGCAGACAAAAGGTGGGTAAATTTATTCAGCAGACTATAACAAACACTGTTTCTATAACTTGCCGAACAAACGTAGGTTGTGTATTTACTGAAGCATCTGGATGAGAACTGAAAATGTGAATGTTTATCCATGCTATATCAGTATCCCAGATGATTTCTGTCTTATACAGAGATAAAAACTGAGTATATTTGATGCAAATTTTGTTTTCAACTGACTGATTTAGGGTTGTTTAAATAGTAACTATATGCATGAGTTTATGTAAATTTAATCATTTAACCTGACTTATCCAATATTTAGTTTTCTGTACTGCAGAATTCAAAATTATATTTTCAGTGAAAATGCCATCATAGAATATAAATTATATGCATAGACATATTCATTATAAGAAGATACCAAAAATAAATACAATATTATCAGAAAATAGTTTACAGACAAAAGAGACAGATACTGCCAATTCATCCATAAATATTACTTTCTACTAATTTCAACAAACACTTATATATTTGCTTTCTTATTAGAACATTATATTTTTAAATGCAATATATAAGTTATTTTTCAAAACATGAAGAAAATAACATACTATTAATAGAAAAACAAACAGCTTCTTCATTTCATACCACACTTAAGTCACAGTTATTATTAGAAACCATCACACCTAGCAAAGTATTGTTAACATATGTCGTACTTTGGTAATCTGACATTGAAAATGGTTCATGAGTATTTATTGTTTTAAAAGAAGCCTATTGCAAATGCATTTTTGTGTATATGCATGTTTAGGGTATCTGGTAGAGCTATAAAATGAAGTAGTTATTTTTCTTTTAGAAAATTTTATATTGCTTCCCAGCTTTTATGTAAAGCTTGGAAAACATTTGCTATGCTCTATGTGCCCCAGCACACACCCAGAGTTTCTTGGCAAAGGGTGGAATACTTACTGATTCCAAGGGTTCAAAGAAACCTGTGACCAATCATTAGGTGAGTTAGAGGCTACTAGCTACACATGACAAAGAAAACAGACTTTATAGAATTAGTCCGGGAAAGTCACTAAATAAGCAAAGAGCAACAGCAGCAACAATAATAACAACAAAAATAGTAACAAATGGCAAAAACAAGCCCTGAGGGGAATCTGATTTTCAAAGTGATCTAATTCTAATTTTACAATGGAAAAGAATAATTTTACAGTAATAAATGAGAAAATCCAGATTTAATGAACAAATTCCTAGAAAGACAAAAACTCCTGAAACTGACTCAAGAAGTAATATACCATTTGGATAGACTTGTAACTAGTAAAGAAGATGAAAGAATAATTTTAAAACTTTCTGAAAGAAGAGTCCAGGGTTATACTGTTTCAATGGTAATTCCTACAAGATTACTTAGAAATACTGCCAATACTTTATAAAATTTTCCCAATAATATAACAGGAGAGTGTATTTTCTGACTCATCCTATGAGCCAGGATTATCTGAATACCAGAACCAGACAATGACAAGAAAAGAAAACTACAGAAAAAAATGCCACCAATGAACAGGTGAAAAAGTAAGTTCTTAACAAACTACCAGCAAAGCAATTCCAGAAACATATAAAAACAATTATATCTCATGACCAATTTGTATCTCTTCTAGGAATTAAAAGTTAATTTAACATATGAAAATCAGTCAATTAATAGAATAAATGCAAACACGTGATCATTTCAATGCATTCAAAAACATTTGACAATATCAAACAAATTATTATGATAAATAATTTAACAAACTAGGAATATAAGGGATTTTCATTAACTGGCTAAAAGATATCCTTCAAAATCCACAGTCAACATCTACTTAATGGTGATAAACTGAAAATGTTCCCCTCGATATCAGGAACAAGCAAAGAGTCATCTATTCTTTACATTTCTATTCAACATTGTATCTAAGGTACTAGCTAGAGCAGCTGGGAAAGATAGAGGAATAAGAGCCTTCTAATTACAAAGGAAGAAGTAAATCTATCTCTAATTTTAGATGACATAATCATGTATGTAGAAAATTGGAAGGAATTCACTGGAAAACTTTCAGAATTAGTGAACAAGTTCACCACAGTTGGTCACAATGTTAATATATAAATATCATATTTTTCTATCTATTGGTAATAAACATTTTGAAAACAAAATAAAGAAAACAGTTCCATTTATATTAAGGTCAATCATATTAAAATGCTAAGAATAAATTTAACTAGCTATATAAGACTTATTATGCATCAAAAAGTTGGAATCATTTTTGTAAGAAATTACAAATCTAAATAAATAGAACTCGTGTTAGTGGATCAAAAGACTTAGTATTACTATATTTGCAATATTCTACAAATAAATTTACAGAAGCAACACAATTCCTTTTAAAAACTCAGCAGCTGATTTTGCATAAATTAGTAAACTAACCGTAAAATTTAACTTAAATACAAAGCACCTAGAATATTGAAGCAGTTTGCAAAAACAAAAACACAAAGTTGAATGACTCATACATGTTATTTCAAAATATATTAGAAAGTTATAGCAATCAGAAAAAGTGTAGTATTGGCATATCAATAGACATGCATAAATCAGTGGAATAGAGCTGAGAGTTCAAAAACAAATCTTTACATTTATGATTGATTGATTATATCAAAGATGTCAAGACAACTCATTAGGGAAGCACAATCTTTTCAAAAAGTGCTCAGGGACAATTTCATTTCCACTATGAAAATAATGAAATTGATTCCGCCTAACACCATATGCTAAAATTATCTTAAAAGGGAATAAAAATTTTAGAGTTAAAACTTTAAATCTTGTAGAATAAAACATACAGATATATTTCCATGATCTTAGGTTTCATGATGCTTTCTGAGATAGGACATCAAAAGCACAAGTGATATATGTGTGTACACACACACACACACACACACACACACACACAATAGACCAGTTAGGCTTCATCAGAATGAAATTATTTTATGTTTTAAAGGATATCATTAAAAAAAGTTAAAGGGCAAACCACAGAATGGGAGAAAGTATTTGTAAGTCCTATGTCTGAGAAAGGAATTGTATACAGACTACACAAAGAACTCTTGTATCTCAAAAATAAAAAGAAATAAAAAATTAAAATGATATAGGTATCTGAATACTCATAAACTACTGGTGAAAATGTAAATTTATGCAGTCACTTTAGTAAACAGTTTGGTAATTCATCAGTAAGTTTTGTGTTACTGTATGACCCAGTATTTCCACTCTGAAGTATATACCCAAGATAATTGAAATCAGATATTTACCCAATAACATATTTTTATCATAAAATGGCAATTTAAATAAGAAATAGAGGAGAAGTTCATTTATCTGAGGAAACTTCCTTTTAACTCACTTTCCCTGGTGTTGGTAGATGAACTACTCCTACTGTTTCCTAACATACCACAAGAGCCATTCAGCATCTTATTTCTGGTGATACCATCTCTAAAAGGAAGTTTTCTTACATTACCTGGGATCCGATTTCCTATTTCAGTCCACTCGTAGGGGTATCTGTGACAAGATCATCAAGTGCCAATTCACTCTTCATTCTTGAAGAGTGCCAAATGTATACTGTATTCAAATTCTGGAGGAATGTGCCCTAACATTAGGCTGAATGGTGTTCCCAAATTTAAATTATCAGTGAAATTGAGGATACTAGTCAATATTACAAAATACATCAGAAAACTCATACCACTTGAAATGAGAGTGACAAATATAACAGTCAGGAAATTTTCACACTATGGAATCTGGATGCATATTTCATAATATAAAATAAGTATTAAAAATGATTGAAGGCCTAGCGAGGCAACAAATACATTACAACTTAATACCCTTTAAAATACTCAATTTTTGAAAAATCAATGAAACAGTTATGAAGAGACACTTTTCCAAAACACACAGCAATTCCCAACTTTGAAACAAAAATTAATTATATTACTAAACAACATTGTCCTAATTATAAATATATAAATTAGAAATCAAAACTACAGAATGTCTGTCAAAATATTAGTGTAAAATAAATTTAAAATTTTAAATATCTTTGAGAGAAAAAAATCAAAGGATATATTCATTAATTTATATAATGTTCAATTTCTTGTGAGCTCAGGAAGTGCCAAGTACTATTAAAATTCTTTTAAATTCACTATAATATTTGATCCTCATAACTCTGTGAGCCATATTAGAATTATACTTATGTATGCACTGATACAAAAATAATCAATAGAAAGATAAAATCTGAAGGTGATATGAACATAAAATAACCCTGGGTGTTTAAATATGAATGTAGCTAGTTTAATGGCACTCCATTCCAGTACTCTTGCCTGGAAAATCCCAGGGATGGAGGAGCCTGGTGGGCTGCAGTCCATGGAGTCGCTAAAAGTAGGACACGACTCAGCGACTTCACTTTCACTTTTTACTTTCATTCATTGGAGAAGGAAATGGCAACCCACTCCAGTGTTCTTGCCTGGAGAATCCCAGGGACGGGGGAGCCTGATGGGCTGCCATCTATGGGGTCACATAGAGTCGGACATGACTGAAGTGACATAGCAGCAGCAGCTAGTTTAATTAGAGTTAAGTAAAAATCCAGTATCATGATTAGTGATTTGACTGAGATGGAACACAAGTACACATTGTTCCTAGTATGTGTTTGGCACTAACTCTTTTACATTCATTAACACATTTTTGCCCATAACCCTGTAAGCTACCTTAGGATATTTTTAGCTGCTGGCAATAGGAAAAATGAGAAAAACAAACTTCAAACTGGCTTAAACAAGAACAAAATTGATTTCATCACAAACCTGAAAATCCAGATACTTCAGATTTGGCATAATCCAGGCTCTCAACTCTATTTAAGATTGAGTGTATTTTGTCCTTTTCCACATCAGCTGGATATCAAAACATTTACTGGTGAACCTAGCATCACATCTCCTAAAAAAGAGAAGAGAAAAAGCAGACTTTGGTGGAGAGCTTTCCAAGAAGTTGCAGGAGGTTCTTTTTCATTCTGGAATAATCAACAATCTTCCCAGTTTGATTTCTTCACTTAAACTCTATTAGATGCTCCATTTTCAACTAATGGAGATCATCAGATTAACAAGGGAGATCATCAGATTATCCTTTAGCCAATAATCTGTATTACCTTGGGGGTGAGAATGAGCAAGTTGCCTTTATTGACCATGGTTTTGGTATTGAAGACTCAACCTGAAGTTTGGTTAGAAAAGTGGTAAGAGTAACTGAATGCTCTGTAGGAATTCAAAACTGCCCTTTACAGATATTTATTTTTGTAAATAAATTTCAAAATTCAGTCTGTGCACACTAAAATTTCTTTGTTCACCACATACATGCAGAATACTTTCTAACCACCAGTGTTTCCCCATAGAAGGCTGATGAAGCCTTACTTCATCTGAGAGCTATTGTTGGGATTTTATTATATTATAATAAAGGGGATGACAGAGGATGAGATGGTTGGATGGCACCAACTCAATAGACATGAGTTTGGGTAAACTCCGGGAGTTGATGATGGACAGGGAGGCCTGGCGTGCTGAGTTCATGGGGTCCCAAAAGTTGGACATGACTGAGTGACTGAACTGATACCCACTCCCATAATTTACATTTCCAGATAACAGGATTAGCCAGAAGGTTTTTTCCAGAGACTGTCCTCAAGCAGGATACATTATTGTTATATAATCCCAAGGAATGTAGAGGGAAAAAAAAAAAAAACATTTGTCCTTTCTTCCTCCTTGAGAATTCCAGACCCCTCTCTCCTTGGGGACCCCCAGACTTCTTATCAACCTGCCTAGGAATTGATTCTCTCAAAAGGAGCGTTGTTACAGTGTGAATGTTTGTGTCCCTCAAAATTCTTCTGTTGAAATTCTATACTCCATTGAGATGGTATTAGAAGATAGGGGTTTGGAGAAGTGATTATGTCATAACAGTAGAACTATGAATAAGATTAATGCCCTTATAAAAGGCCCCAAGAAAGCTCTTTAGCCCTTTCTGCCATGTGAGAACACAACAAAAAGTCCTCAACCATGAAAAGAATGTTCACTCAACAAATGCTAGCATCCTGATCTCAGAATTTCAGTCTCCAGAATGGTGATAAATACATTTCTGTTGTTTATAAGCTACCTAGTCTAAGACATATATTAATAGAATCAAGGTCTCACAAGTGATTCTATAATATTTCTCCTCAAAAGGAACCTTGTTCATTTTCTTGGTATAGAGTAATTGTTGGACAATAATTCACCTGTATGTATCTATTCATCTATTCAAATGCTTTTTT
Organism: Bos javanicus; assembly: GCF_032452875.1. Classification (NCBI taxonomy): domain Eukaryota; kingdom Metazoa; phylum Chordata; class Mammalia; order Artiodactyla; family Bovidae; genus Bos; species Bos javanicus. Next base: position 59,915,910 of record NC_083879.1, on the reverse strand, counting down.
GATAGTAAACATTTTTACTTTTAATATTTTCTTGCAAAATCAGCCCCTCCTTTAGTATATTAGATCCAGATTTGAGAACTGGTTCACAATTAGAAATTAAACTGCAAATTGCCAGTTTTTCTTAAATTGACTTCTCTCAGCCTCCTCATCATTCATCATGGATTTTGGTTAATTGTGTAAATATAGCAATACTTTATTGGCACCACACATATCCATCCTATCACTTGGTTTTGGGCATTTCAGACTGTTTCTGGATGTCAGGGCAATTTGCTGCCCATAATGATAATGGCATACACTTTTATTTTGATATTTAATGCTACTTGTTTTCTATGTTTTGTAATATCCCCTTTACCCCAATAGTAACAAGATACTCAGTACTATCAAAGCATCTCTTGCCATCAGCCTACTTCTGAACTTCTCAAAGATGCCACATTGGTACATTCCAAATTTGTTTTTGTAAATGTACTTTCCCACAGAGTATAATTAGCAAGTGGATTTTCTGAATATATATAATCATAACATGACCGGTTTTCCAAGGCTTATGATCTCTTTCTTCAGTATTTTTCATTTAAATCCTGTCCTGTCTACTTTATTTCATGTGGGGCATGATTTTTTTCAATATTTCAAAAGCCACTCAAGTTTAGCCCTGCCTCCCAGGACTTTGCCAGAGTTTTTAATCATATATCAATGGAGAATGCTCCCATATAGGTAAACGACATTACTCAGCTTTGTGTCCTGTCATTCTTGATCTAAAATATTTATTTTTTTTAATTTAATTTTATTTTTTAACCTTACAATATTGTATTGGTTTTGCTATATATCAAAATGAATCTGCCACAGGTATACATGTGTTCCCCATCCTGAACCCTCCTCCCTCCTCCCTCCCCATACCATCCCTCTGGGTCATCCCAGTGCACCAGCCCCAAGCATCCAGTATGGTGCATCGAACCTGGACTGGAGACTCGTTTCATATATGATATTATACATATTTCAATGCCATTCTCCCAAATCATCCCACCCTCTCCCTCTCCCACAGAGTCCAAAAGACTGTTCTATACATCAGTGTCTCTTTTGCTGTCTCGTATACAGGGTTATTGTTACCATCTTTCAAAATTCCATATATATGTGTTAGTATACTGTATTGGTGTCTTTCTTTCTGACTTACTTCACTCTGTATAATAGGTTCCAGTTTGACCCACCTCATTAGAACTGATACAAATGTATTCTTTTTAATGGCTGAGTAATACTCCATTGTGTATATGTACCACAGCTTTCTTATCCATTCACCTGCTAATAAATTCCAGTCGCTTGGCTCTTTGCAAGTTCATTTGTTTCATAAATCACACAGCGTCTTTGACATATATTGTTAGTTGTGTGCTTAGTCACTCAGTTGTGTCTGACTCTTTGCAACCCCATGGACTGTACCCCACCAGGCTCCTCTGTCCACAGAATTCTCCAGGCAAGAATACTGGAGTGGGTTGCCATTTCCTCCTCTAATATTGATAGCTACATCTTCTTTTACAAAAGTTAGCTCTTCCAAAGCTTGATTATGTTTTGATATAACCTACTGTCCAGGAGGAATGACAAAAGCAAACCCTGAGGCTGGAGGATAATTGGAGGCTGAATGCTTTCATGTCAAGCAAAGACCACGTATTGTTTTCAAGCATGAGGGAAGAGGTGGTTTATAAATTCTAACAGAAAGGAGCAAATCCTTTTGCAGATTCAGAGGGTTTAGGAGAGTATTGGGATTCAGATTTTCCAAATGTGTCGACTCATATGCCCTATCCCAAATCTCAGGGTTCTACTCTTTCTCAAGCATGGCACTGACCTTGGTATAAATACTTGCTGGAGTTAAAAAAGTCAATCTTTTCTGGAGCTCTGCCACCCTGATAATTAAGTCATGGGACTGATTCTCAGTTGTTTCTACCCTCTGGTTTCAGGAAATAATTATATTTTCATGAGGGTTTAACCTATTGCCTTTGCTGTTTAGTTGCTAAGCTGTGTCTGACTCTTTTGTAACCCCATAGACTGTAGCCCACCAAGCTCCTCTGTCCATGGGATTTCCCAGGTGAGAATATTGGAGTGGGTTGCCATTTCCTTCTCCAAAGTATCTTCCTGGACCAGATCAAACTTGCGTCTCCTGCATTGCAGGCAGATTCTTACCACTGAACATTAAAGCCCCCGTATTTCCTTTAGTTGGTGATTAATCATTGTTAGACTTTGATACTTTATCTCATGAAAATTTTAACAGTTGAACCGGGACAGGATGCCAGAAGCTGAGTACATGAACTGACATTGCAGGGTTTACTTTGCCTCCCAGATAATTGGTTATCCAGTTGTGAGATTGCATTTGAGTCAGATTTCTGGATGACTCCTGGTACCAACTTTCATTGGCCAGTGACCTCAGGAGGCATGCTATGGGAAAGGTGTTTGCATGCGGGAGGTTTACTGGGGGAATGTTTTGTGATCCCACATCTGTGAAGGTTATCCTGCACTGAAGCAAGAGGGTGGGGCTCTTATTATTATTAACAGACACAGACTGCTCACCAGGCAAATTCATCTGCAAGCTCTCAGCAAGCAAAACTCCAAGCAGCTGGGAAAATAAGGGGACATCAGGCCCACCTCCCACTAAGGTTCCTTTGACATATGAAAGTATTTTATATGTATTTAATATGCATTAATATTATGCATTAATATGTAATAATTATTTTTAATGTGGAAAAGAAGATGTGGTACATATGTACAATGGAATATTACTCAGTCATGAAAAGGAATGGATTTGAGATGTAGTGGTGTGGATGAACCTAGAGCCTGTTATACAGAGTGAACTAAGTCAGAAAGAGAAAAACAAATACTGTATATTAATACACACACACACACACACATATATATATATATGGAATCAAGAAAAGTAGTACTAATGAACTTATTTTCAGAGAAGGAATGGAGACATAAATATAGAGAACAACTTGTGGACGCTATGGAGGAAGGAGAGGGTAGGACAGATTGAGAAAGTAGCATTGACACATATACAGTATCATGTGTAAAATAGGAAGCTGTTATATATAACACAGGGAGCCCTGTCTGGTGTTCAGTGACAATCTAGAAGGGGAGATTGGGCAGGGGATTCAAGAGGGAAGGGACATATATATGATTATGACTGATTCATGCTGTCATATGGCAGAAGCCAGAGAAGCATTGTAAAGAAATTGTCCTCCAACTAGAAAAAGAATAATGATAAGATAAGCAAGAGTAATAATAATGATAAAGAATAATAATAAAATATTGCATATTTGAAACTTGCAAAAATAATATTAGGATTAAAGTCATTATATTTTATAAATAATTGTCAGTTTCAAATATAAACATGATATAAAAGATGAGGTCATTAATGCTCTCATATTTCTTCCTGATTTTGCTAAGTCCCCTCTTCTCACTTTCAATATTGTTAATTATATTAATATTATTTTACTACAAAATTTGTAACATTTCTGTTCTACTATGCCCACAATTGTTCAATAATATTTATTTACATTAATGGCATTGCCTTATAACCTATCATTTTACCTAGGTATTTTTCAAGAAGTGCTTATGAGTGATATGTTCTTAAGTTTAATCATACTTTCTTATGTTTGTCCCTTGACATAATGCCTGATATTCTGGAGGGTTTATATTACATTTCTGTATAATCAATTTTTTTCTTTAGCACTTCATAAGCATTGCTCTGTGGTTTTGACACTCAATTTACTTTCTTTTTTTTTTTTTTATTCTTCCAATTTTATTTTATTTTTAAACTTTACATAATTGTATTAGTTTTGCCAAATATCAAAATGAATCCGCCACAGGTATACATGTGTTCCCCATCCCGAACCCTCCTCCCTCCTCCCTCCCCATACCATCCCTCTGGGCTGTCCCAGTGCACCAGCCCCAAGCATCCAGCATCATGCATCGAACCTGGACTGGCAACTCGTTTCCTACATGATATTTTACATGTTTCATTGCCATTCTCCCACATCTTCCCACCCTCTCCCTCTCCCACAGAGTCCATAAGACTGTTCTATACAGCAGTGTCTCTTTTGCTGTCTCGTACACCGGGTTATTGTTACCATCTTTCTAAATTCCATATATATGCGTTAGTATACTGTAAACTGGAAATAGAACTGCCTTATGATCCAGCAACCCCACTGCTGGGCATACACACTGAGGAAACCAGAAGGGAAAGAGACACGTGTACCCCAATGTTCATCGCAGCACTGTTTATAATAGCCAAGACGTGGAAGCAACCTAGATGTCCATCAGCAGATGAATGGATAAGAAAGCTGTGGTACATATACACAATGGAGTATTACTCAGCCATTAAAAAGAATACATTTGAATCAGTTCTAATGAGGTGGATGAAACTGGAGCCTATTATACAGAGTGAAGTAAGCCAGAAGGAAAAACATAAATACAGTATACTAACGCATATATATGGAATTTACTTTCTTTTTTTTGTTTTCAATTTACTTTCAAGAAATGTACTGCTAATCTGATTTCCCTCCTTCTCATGCTATTTGCATTATATTCCCTGGATGACTGAACAATAGTTTCTTCATTCTTTAATACCAGTATAGTCCATGGGGTCGCAAAGTGTCGGACACAACCAAGCAACTTTCACTGTCACTTTATTAAAATTTAAATGCAGTTTTATATTTCCTATTTTACACACTAGCAGAAAGAAATCAATTATAATCCTATGAGCTATATATAGAGGATATATTCTTATGTTTAAAATTTATTTTACATATGTGTTTGTGTACATATACATATATACGTGTGTGTGTACATGGAATCGCAGGCATAAGTAATATATTTGCTTACAGTTGGCTGGATTTTAACAGCGATGCAAAAAAAAAAAGATCAAATTCAAACTCTATGCAGAGGTCAGCAGTAACTTACCGATCTTAAATTTTGAATTTAGTGTTTTTAGTGTTTGAGGTATTATTGTCACTTATATACATATGTAAACAGAGTTGTTTGCTGTTGATTAGATTGCAGAGTTTTAAAACCTTCTGATAGTTTATGTCTATTTGAATAGAATTCAGTATTAGTAACATAATAAAATATTTAATGAGTCAGAAATTGCAAAATTTTGTTTTTCTAAATTATATAGTTTGTCCATATATATTGACATTTCAGTCATTTACTTAAAAAATCATGCTGTAATAAAAAAATTCTAAATTTTATGGTCATACCTATGCTTCTAAAGAATTGAGTCAGAAAATAAAGGGACTGGTATTTATCTTGTAGGTAGACACACACAAAAATGCTATACCAGAAATATTCACACTTATAACCAAAAAGAAATATGCACTTTGTTGGAATTCAGTACGAGTTTTCAGTGTCACAGTGTATCATGTTGTTATGCCACTTTGAATTCTGTTTTACTTTTAGATCATCTCACAGAATAAAAAAAAATGTATTTTAAATCATTCACTCTTTACCCTTATTCAGTTTCAGTTATAATGAATAAATAAAATATATTTTAATATAATCATTATTATATATGTATATGTATATCTATCTGCTTTATTCCCCCATAGAATCACCATAATGATCAGGTAGATTAGGTAGAATGCAATATACAATACATCTATTCATAACTATTTCAGCATCCAGAGGTATTTATAGACTCGAGATATGAAGAATATGAAGTAAAATTCTTTTAGTTTCAAACCATTGAGTTCTTTGGGGAAAACAAATTAATTATGCATTATATTAATTTACTGTTAGCATTTACTGCAGCCCATGGAGTTAGGCACAACTTAGTGACTAAACAACAATTTACTCTTTATGCATAAACAATAGCCGGACTGCCATGTTCCTAGCTAAGGCTGAACCCTCTCCTTGAATCTAATTCCCTCATACATTCTCAAGGACATGCTACTAATATATCGATTCTCCTGCTTTGCAGCTACCAATTTTCTTTTTTGTTATTCCTACCATCATAGAAATAAACTGTTTCTTCCATCTTAAAAGAATCCTTGTTTTTATCCTAGCTTCTGTTCCATTTATCTCCTCTTTACAGAAATTTTTCTTGTAAGAGTAGAAGAGAATTGTTGGCTTCATGTTCGCCACTTCCACTGGTTTTTGCCCACAAACTTTACTAAAATATCTCTTTCCAAAGTCACCAGCGAATTTTCTGTTGGCAATTTCAATGATCAAATTGCAGTAATCATACTTTATCTACTTAGGGTTATTACACATAGTATAATACTCTATTTTTCTTGAAATGCTTCTTTCACCTAAATTCTTAGACACCATTCTCAACCTTCAATTTGGGAGTGCCCCTGGACTGTTCAACATTATTATTTTTTATTATCTAACCTAAGTCTCTAAACTATCTCACATAGCTTGATGAGTTGAATATATAAATTCTAAATCCTGGATTTTGAATCTTCAGTCTGGTTCTCTCATGATCTCCAAGTCCAAACATTCTATGCCTACTTGACATTTCCAACTATGTATCTGCTAGTCATTGAAAACTTAGCCTGTTCAAACTTCATGGGGTAATTTTTTTGTACGTTTGTTATTGTTTGCTCAGTACCTAGAAAACTACCTGGTACATAGTAATGGGCAAAGGTATTTATTCAGTGAATGCATGTGTATTTTAACTGGCTTAAAAACAACCAAATGATGCATATCTGGGTGAAATATTATGCTTTTTTTATTCTTGAACAACATTCTTAATATATTGGTCCTATTTATTTCTGTACTGGTTATTGACTAGTTTGCATAATGAAATATACCATTTGTAAAATGGGGAGTATCCGATTTGCAAAGGAAATAATGTTTCTGAAATATTTTCTAATATATATTATCTTTTTGTTACTTGACAGAACTTATGTATAATCTTCCTAACACTAATTTTGTAAAAGCAAAGTTTTAGCTTATAAGTATTTGCTGCTATTTTAATGAGGAATGGGCATTTCAGAAATAAACATCCAAATAAAACTTTAATTGGAGAGTAAAGGTTTTGCCACTAAAATTCAATTTTTATACTGTGCCAGAAGCAATGTTTCTATAAAGAACAAACTATGAGACCAATGCTATTGACGTCACATAAACAAAGAATTTTCGGCACTGAATATTTGTTGTTTAACCATGACTTTGGTTTCTCACTACATGCATTCCAACTAAGTTTCAAGTATTTGCTGAATACAGAATACGGTTTTTGTTTGAAAATAGGACGCAATTTAGATTTGAGGAATGAGTTTTGAAGAGTCAACTATTACTTACATACATACATATATATATATATATATATATATATATTTATGTCAGTTCAGTTCAGTTCAGTCGCTCAGTCGAGTCCAACTCTTTGCGACCCCATGAATCACAGCACGCCAGGCCTCCCTGTCCATCACCAACTCCCAGAGTTCACCCAGACTCATGTCCATCGAGTCAGTGATGCCATCCAGCCATCTCATCCTCTGTCGTCCCCTTCTCCTCTTGCCCCCAATCCCCCCCACCATCAGAGTCTTTTCCAATGAGTCAGCTCTTCGCATGAGGTGGCCAAAGTACTGGAGTTTCAGCTTTAGCATCATTCCTTCCAAAGAAATCCCAGGGCTGATATCCTTCAAAATGGACTGGTTGGATCTCCTTGCAGTCCAAGGGACTCTCAAGAGTCTTCTCCAACACCACAGTTCAAAAGCATCAATTCTTCAGTGCTCAGCCTTCTTCACAGTCCAACGCTCACATCCACACATGACCACAGGAAAAACCATAGCCTTGACTAGACAGATCTTTGTTGGCAAAGTAATGTCTCTGCTTTTGAATATGCTATCTAGGTTGGTCATAACTTTCCTTCCAAGGAGTAAGCGTCTTTTAATTTCATGGCTGCAGTCACCATCTGCAGTGATTTTGGAGCCCCAAAAATAAAGTCTGACACTGTTTCCACTGTTTCTCCATCTATTTCCCATAAAGTGATGGGACTGGATGCCATGATCTTCATTTTCTGAATGTTGAGCTTTAAGCCAACTTTTTCACTCTCCACTTTCACTTTCATCAAGAGGCTTTTGAGTTCCTCTTCACTTTCTGCCATAAGGATGGTGTCATCTGCATATCTGAGGTGTTTGATATTTCTCCCGGCAATCTTGATTCCAGCTTGTGTTTCTTCCAGTCCAGCGTTTCTCATGATGTACTCTGCATATAAGTTAAATAAACAGGGTGACAATATACAGCCTTGACATACTCCTTTTCCTATTTGGAACCAGTCTGTTGTTCCATGTCCAGTTCTAACTGTTGCTTCCTGACCTGCATACAGATTTCTCAAGAGGCAGGTCATGTGTCTGGTATTCCATCTCTTTCAGAATTTCCCACAGTTTATTGTGATCCACACAGTCAAAGGCTTTGGCATAGTCAATAAAGCAGAAATAGATGTTTTTCTGGAACTCTTGCTTTTTCCATGATCCAGCGGATGTTGGCAGTTTGATCTCTGGTTCCTCCGCCTTTTCTAAAACTAGCGAACATCAGGAAGTTCATGGTTCACGTATTGCTGAAGCCTGGCTTGGAGAATTTGAGCATTACTTTACTAGCATATGAGATGAGTGCAACTGTGCGTTAGTTTGAGCATTTCTTCATTGCCTTTCTTTGGGACTGGAATGAAAACTGACCTTTTCCAGTCCTGTGGGCACTGCTGAGTTTTCCAAATTTGCTGGCATATTGAGTGCAGCACTTTCACAGCATCATATTTCAGGATTTGAAATAGCTCAACTGGAATTCCATCACCTCCACCAGCTTTTTTCGTAGTGATGCTTTCTAAGGCCCACTTGACTTCACATTCCAGGATGTCTGGCTCTAGGTCAGCGATCACACCATCATGATTATCTGGGTTGTGAAAATCTTTTTTGTACAGTTCTTCTGTGTATTCTTGCTATCTCTTCTTAATATCTTCTGCTTCTGTTAGGTCCATACCATTTCTGTCCTTTATCGAGCCCATCTTTGCATGAAATGTTCCCTTGGTATCTCTAATTTTCTAGATCTCTAGTCTTTCCCATTCTGTTGTTTTCCTCTATGTCTTTGCATTGATCGCTGAGGAAGGCTTTCTTATCTCTTCTTGCTATTCTTTGGAACTCTGCATTCAGATGCTTATATCTATCCTTTTCTCCTTTGCTTTAATATATATATATATATATATATATATATATATATATATATATATATTTGGTATTTGTTCCTGCAGCAGAGCCACTCAACTTGTTACACTTTTGAATAATAATGGGCTTCTCTCCAGTATTGTTCATAAATTTCCCCTGTGTTGTTGTTGTTGTTCAGTTTCTCTCTTCTGTCTGACTCTTATGCTATCCCATGAACTGCAGCACAGCAGGCTTCCCTGTTCTTCACTATCTCCTGGAGTTTGTTCAACTCATTTACATTGAACCAGTGATACCATCCAACCATCTCATCCTCTGTTGTCCACTACTCTTGCCTTCAATTTTTTTTTCCAGCATCAGGGTCTTTTCCAATGAATTAGCTCTTTATATCTGGTGACCAAAGTATTGGAGCTTTAGTTTCAACATCAGTCTTTCCAATCAATATTCAGGGAAGATTTCTTTTAGGATTGACTGGTTTGATCTCCTTGCTGTTCAAAGGACTCTCAAGAGTCTTCTCCATCTGGCACCACAGTTTCAAAGTATTAATTCTTCGGTTCTCTGCCTTCTTTATGCTCCAATTCTCACATCTGTACATGACAACTGGAAAAATAATAGCTTTGACCATATGGACACTTGCTGGCAAAGTTATGCCTCTGCTTTTTAATACACTGTCTAGGTTTGTTCTGTCTACTCTTCCAAGGAATAAGCGTCTTTTAATTTCATAGCTGCAGTCACCATCTGCAGTGATGCTGAAGCCCAAGAAAATAAATTCTCTCACCGTTTCCATTTTTTCCTCATCTATTTGCCATGAAGCATTGGGACCAGACACCATGAATTAGTTTTTTGAATGTTGAGTCTGAGCCAGCTTTTTCACTCTCCTCTTTCAACTTCAGCAAGAGGCTCTTTAGTTCCTTCTTACTTTCTACCATTAGGGTGTGTTTGCATTTTTGAGGTTATTGATATTTCTCCCAGCAATTGTGGTTCCAGTTTGTGATTCATCCAGCCTGGTATTTCACAAGATGTAATCTGCATATGTATGGATGTGAGAGTTGGACTGTAAAGAAAGTTGAGCACTGAAGAATTGAAGCTTTTGAACCGTGGTGTTGGAGAAGACTCTTGAGAGTTCCTTGCACAGTAAGGAGATCCAAACAGTTCATCCTAAAGGAAATCAGTCCTGAATACTCGTTGGAAGGACTGATGATGAAACTCCAATACTCTGGTCACCTGATGTGAAGAACTGACTCATTGGAAAAGACTCTGATGCTGAGAAAGATTGAATGCAGGAGGAGAAGTGGATGACAGAGGATGAGATGGTTGGATGGCATCACCAACGCAATGGACATGAGTTTGAGTAAATCCTGGGAGTTGGTGATGGACAGGGAGGCCTCGCATGCTGCAGTCCATGGGGTCACAGAGCCGGACACAACTGAGGGACTGAACTGAACTGAACTCTGCATATAGGTTAACTAAGCAGGGTGACAGTTTACAGCCTTGATGTATACTGCTTTCCCAATTTTGAACCAGTTCGTTGTACCATGTCTTGTTCTAACTGTTGTTTCTTGACATGCATACAGGTTTCTCAGGAGGCTAGTAAGGTAGTCTGATATTCCCATCTCTTTAAGAATTTTCCAGTTTGTTGTGATCCATACAGTCAAAGACTTTAGCATAGTCAGTGAAGAAAAAGTAGACATTTTTCTGGAAATCTCTTGTTTTTTCTATGATCCAACACATGTTGGCAACTTGATCTCTGTTTCCTCTGCCTTTCTAAGCCCAGCTTGTACATCTGGAGGTTTTCTTTTCAAGTACTATTGAAGCCTAGCTTGAACATTTCCTGCATTACTGTCTTTTACCAGAATCAAAGGCATTTATTTACTTCCATGTTACACCCAGTCACCCACTGATACCACAACCTTCAGTGCCCTCTAGGGTGTGCTATGGCTCTACTGTCCCTTCTCCCCACCCACATCTCGCCCCGTTAGTATCTTCTAAGTTCTTTAACACAGGACCTTTCTAAGTTACATTCTACTTTAGTCCAAATAATCTAATATATGTTAAGGCTTAAGGATTTAATTGTGCTTTCTGTACACCAATAAAATTTTACTAGGATTTCCTTGATTCAAAACCCTGAATTTTGAATGGCATTAGTTTCTTCAGGCTCAGAAGAAGACAGAAGGAAAAAGAGAAGTATATTCATCAGGGAAATCATTATCTATTAAAATCATACAAATATATATATATATATATGTATATATATATATATATATAATACAACATTTCTTTGTATAATACACAAGTACCACATAAATATACTCTGGTAAAAGTTTCAGTGACTGTCTGTAATCTTATTTAACTTTTAAAAAATGGGTGTATACATACACATATTTTCAGGGCTAAAACATATGTTCATTATATGACTTTCAGCAGAATCCATCATTTCCTTTTGCTGAACTGACTGGCATACTTAGTTTAGAAATATTAGTGTAGTATCTCATCCTCATTTCTGAAGTAGTCTGAAGAATATTTGTTAAATAAAGCAGGCAAGATTTATGTCTGATTTTCCCTTGCAAATGCAATATATTTTGATAAATTTAATAAATGGAGAGAGTATGACTCGTTCATAAAAATGAGATTTAAATATTAAATGTACAGATTATATCCCATTGCTAAAATTCTTATAAGATTCCTCTTCTTACTCAGGTTGAAATCTCTTGTTAGAATTCTAGGCATTAAAATAAAAGATGCAAAAGGAAGGAGTTCTATAGGTATCATAAGACTGTTCCTCAAAGCTGTTTGTGCTCAGACACTTAGGTCATTTCTAGTGGTGACTTCATAATTACGATATCCACAATTGTGAATTGACTCATTTCATATATATATATATATGCATATATGTTTAAGCATGTATTTATATACACATATCAATATTTTCGGCTTCTTATGTGGTGCAATGGTAAAGAATCCTTCTGCCCACACAGGAGATACAAGAGATGTGGCTTTCATCACTGGGTCAGGACGATCCCCTGGAGTAGAAATGGCAACCCATACCAATATTCTTGACTAGAAAATTTCATGGACAGAAGAGCCTGGTGGGCTGTAGTCCATGACATCGCATAGCGTTGGACACAACTGATCACACAAGCACATGGACATGGACATGGACATGGATACACTTCCCTGGTGACTCAGATGGTAAAGCGTCTGTCTACAGTGTGAGAGACCTGGGTTCGACCCCTGGGTTGGGAAGATTTCCTGGAGAAGGAAATGGCAACCCACTCCAGTACTCTTGCCTTGAAAATCCCATGGAAGGAGGAGCTTGGTGCAGGCTACTATCCGTGGGGTCACAAAGAGTCAGGCACGACTGAGTGACTTCACTTTCACAATATATATTAATATATCCATGAGTGTATTATATGTGTATAAGTAAACATATAAATGTGTGTATATATTTGTGTGTGTGTGTCTATAAAGAGAGAGCAGGTGGAATGAATCTTTTATATTGACCAAGGAACTACTGCTAGTTTAAACCTCTTAGGTTAGAGGAGTCAACTATGATGGATAAGATGTAGTCAGTTTCTCAGGGGAAAAAAAAATCTGAATTTGGAATTAATTGAAAGATTTTATTAGCCTTGATAGATCTATCTTCTGTTTATCAGTTACTGCTGTCCCCCATGTCTGTCCATAACATGGATGAAAGTAAAGAACAAGATTTTATAAAGTATAGGCAAATATATTTGCCAGCCATCCTCACACTTAAGCAAATTACAATAATCATAGTGACCATTCATCTGTTTACTATCAAAAATAATTTGAGAATAGATAATACCTTACAACAAAGCATTAAAAACTTAAAATGTTAAAGATATTTGACACTATTCCCAGAGAAAATGTCTTATGATTTGGGAATATCAACTACTGTGACTTATCAAGCTAAACTAATCAAAAGTAGTTTAGAAGGTAGGGAAATCTTTGTAATTAATAGTATATGAAAATGTTGATCATTCTAAATAACAAACTTCAGAAAGTATATAAATTATCCTTATTTTTTTAGCACAGTATAAACATTTACAGCAAAGGAAAGAAAATATACACTTTTAAAATTCCCTCCTTTTATTTTTTCATTTACTTGGATCTTCAGAGTAAAGATAAAAATCAGACTATTGCTAGACTACATTCCATCTTATTAAAATGACACTCTGTTTTACATTATTTTCTATTCATGCAGTAAGTGAATTTTTAATAGCTACAGAATCTGGTAAGATACAGCAGTGGGATAATTACATTACAGTGTTTTTATTAACAAGGTTCTTTATTTGTTTGTAAACTGAAGAGTCTAAGCCAGTGGTTTTAAATTAAAGGGGTGATTTTGTCCCCAGGGGACCTAAAAAAATGTTTGGAGACATTTTGGTTGTTATGACTTCCTCTAGTGGGTTGAGGCCAGGGATACTGCTCACTATCCAACAATGCTCAGAACAACCTCACAATCAAAGAACTAATTGACATAAAAGTTCAATAGTGCTGAGATTGATAAATCATGGTCTAGGCAAATGTAAGCAGCAATTGCAACTGAATATACCACTCCTTGTTTAAAAAAAGGGGGAGCCAGCTTTTCTCCTTAAATCAAATATGGTGATTAAGAAAAGAGTGATTTTAACAATACATTTCCCTGTCCTGAGCTAATTTATGGATAATATTAAATTCACTTCAAAATTTATAATTGCTCCTTATAACATGTATTGATACTTTATAGTTGCCAGAACTAAATTTATTTAATACTCATTATTTAAAAGAGAAATACTTATTTTGTGTTCCTGGAAAAATACTAATTTAAATAATGATGAAATTGAGAGAATGTAAAATGTGTGGAATTGACAATATAGAGATCAATAACTTACTAAATGCATTTCAGTTGAATATTGTAGACAATTCTAAACTGATATTAATAGAAAATAGAAGTGTTTGACCAAATAAAGTATTTTGGTTTCAAGTCTCTGTATCATTTCCTTAGACTAATGTTCTATCAACATTTCACTAATGGCTGATAAATGCTAAAATATCATACTAACAAATGGGCATATGCAATGACACAGAATAAATATCATTAATAAAAAAAATATTCTTTCTTACATACAGTTTTGAAGTCACTGAATAATCCCTTATGACAAAAGGTAGAGAAAATATTTGTCATATACTATACCTAAGTTGGAGAAGGCAATGGCAACCCACTCCAGTACTCTTGCCTGGAAAATCCCATGGATGGAGGAGCCTGGTAGGCTGCAGTCCATGGGGTCGAGAAGAGTCAGACGTGACTGAGCGACTTCACTTTGACTTTTCACTTTCATGCATTGGAGAAGGAAATGCCAACCCACTCCAGTGTTCTTGCCTGGAGAATCCCAGGGACGGCAGCCCACCCCTGGGCTGCTGTCTATGGGGTCACACAGAGTCGGACACGACTGAAGCGACTTAGCAGCAGTAGCATACCTAAGTAATTAATTATAGCAATGTTTAGACTTTTCAAAACGTGACTTAGATTTAAGTGGCTGCAATCAGAAGCAGGTATACTTTCTCTTCAAGAAAATGTAAGGCAACATTTGCTATATATGAATAATAAACTTCTGGTGAGCATAAAGATAAAAGCATTAACCATATCCACACAAATAGATTTAATTATATAGCTTTACTATTACTTAAAATTATTTTTTAATTAAATTTATTTTAAATAGAGGCTAATTACTTTACAATATTGTATTGGTTTTGCCATACATCAACATGAATCCACCACAGGTGTACACGTGTTCCCCATCCTGAACCCCCCTCCCACCTCCGTCCCCATACCATCCCTCTGGGTCATCCCAGTGTACCAGCCCCAAGCTTCCTGCATCCTGCATTGAACCTGGACTGGCGATTCGTTTCTTGTACAATATTATACATGTTTCAATGCCATTCTCCCAAATCATCCCCCCCTCCCTCTCCCAGAGTCCAAAAGACTGTTCTATACATTTGTGTCTCTTGTGCTGTCTCGCATACAGGGTTATTGTTACCATCTTTCTAAATTCCATATATATGTGTTAGTATACTGTATTGGTGTTTTTCTTTCTGGCTTACTTCACTCTGTAAAATTATTTTTAAATGCATTAAGTAGCTTTTGAAAAATAAATACTGTATATTTATATCTTTACTCGATTATAAAGTACATTCTACTAAATTAGTTCTTTTTATATATTAAGCTTTAGGAATCTAAACTTTAATATAAAGGAATACTTTTAAATAAGACTTTTAAACATCTTAGATACTAGTATTCATAAGTAATTTGCTAATAGATAAATTATACTATCAAATATGAGATTTTTCCATATCTTAATAATATTCCATGTGTTTATTTATAAAAATAAAACAAAATTCTTCAGAATTTTGTGTGTTTGTGCTTGAATTTATGTGCACGTTTCTGTGTGTTGAATAGTCATCTGATGAACTGGATATGTTTGTGTGTGTGCATGTATATATGAGTGTAAGAAGGAGTGTTTGTGTCTGGGTGTGAAAACAGCTTTGTGATGGGTTCAATTTACTTGAGATGACCTTTTAGAGTATAATTTTCAATGTAGTTCATTGACACTTAAATGTATACTAAGAACTAATTTGATTAAATAGCTTCATGACCTAATATATAAAATAAAATCATTCCTCTTAGAGATCTTCATTTTTCTAGCATACCTTTCTTCTTTGTGGATGCATACATTCTTCATAGCTACAATTATGTAGGCTGGATTATTTTGAAGTTAATGCATAGAGACATTATGCCACCTGAATTTCTCAGTTTTAGAGATCCCTGTCTCTCAGTTTCAGTGTCATGCTTCTAACTCTATTCACTTTTTTTTTCCTTCTTGAAGTAAAGGAAGGTATCTGAACCTTTCACTGAGTGAGAACAGCTTTACTTCATGAAGCTGAAAGATGAAGGAAAAAAGTAGTATTTTCTTTTGTTTTCAGGTCTTAGAGATAATTATTCTCAATTGATTTATTTCAAACTGATTTTTAAATCTTTTGTATATGTTTAAACATATTCTACTGAAAATATATATGGCAAGGGATGTTAATTTAACTTCAATCATTAGAATGGAAGATAAAATTATATGTTATTAGGAAACCCTTATATTTAATAGCATTTTATAGCTTTTTACTCAAATTGATATTTTAGGCTCAATAATATCTATTTTTTCTAGTTAAATATTTTACAGAGTGATTTTTCTGTACATAATATCCCATATATTTATTTTTACTAACAGCAGTTGTGAAGGGAAATCATTTTTAGTACCAGAATTATAAATGTATAAGAATTTCCTAGTAAATGCAAAAAAAGCTAGGTATTAATGAAAAAAAAATAAGCTAGAAAAATATTTCCAGTAGAAAAATCAACCTTTGATTTAGAAAATCACAAACTCTTATATAACTTTGGACCTTTTATTTCAGAACTATACAATGGAACTTAACAGTTGCTTAATTCTATGTTGTAAGCAAACATTTGCATTTGATTATATGGAAACTCACACAATAAATAGATACTTAAGAACACAATTCCTAGAAGACTTGTAGCAAAATAGTTTCAAAATTTTACCACTTACTTCCAGTAATGCGCAATTAAAATCAGATGTTTTAACCAAGCCCTTCTTCACAGGTGCTATTCTTCTGCAATTGTACTGCTGTCATTCCGATTCAAACATGCTACACCTATGGCTCACTGTGGAAACCTCGTGCTCTTCCCTCCTTATGCGACCCTAGTATTTGTATTCTGACTTTTCCAGAATGCAAATTTAGGTAGTTTCTTGAAGCCAATTGATGTGAAAACCCAGGGTCTCATAAAAGGAAACTCAAAATTAGTAGTTTTCCCCAGTGTCTTTTGGTACCTCCTAGCTTAAACACACAAACACACACACACAGATATACACATATTTACTTCTATGTATCTACTATCTACCTGGTGGCCCAAATGGCAAAGGATCTACCTGCAATGTGGGAGGCTCAGGTTCAATCTCTGAATTGGGAAGATCTCCTGAAGAAGAGAATGGTAACCCACGTCAGTATTCTTGCCTGGATAATTGCCATGGACAGAGGAGCCTGACACGCTACAGTCCATGGGGTCGCAAAAAGCTGGACAGGACTGAAAGTCTAACAATTTCACCTTTCACATCTACTATCTATCATCTATCACAGTCAATAAGATTCTTCTCTAATGGGTATAATTATGGTTTGAGAGACAGGTCTTCAGAATATCTTAACACACACACACACACGCACACACACACACACATACCTATGCAATGAGTACAAATTATTAGCTGGTGATTAAAAAAAAGCAAGAGAGTTCCAGAAAAACATCTATTTCTGCTTTATTGACTATGCCAAAGCCTTTGACTGTGTGGATCACAATAAACTGTGGAAAATTCTGAAAGAGATGGGAATACCAGACCACCTGACCTGCCTCTTGAGAAATCTGTATGCAGGTCAGGAAGCAACAGTTAGAACTGGACATGGAACAACAGACTGGTTCCAAATAGGAAAAGGAGTACGTCAAGGCTGTATACTGTCACCCTGCTTTTTAAACTTATATGCAGAGTACATCATGAGAAACGCTGGGCTGGATGAAGCACAAGCTGGAATCAAGACTGCCAGGAGAAATGTCTATAAACTCAGCTATGCAGATGACACCACCCTTATGGCAGAAAGGGAAGAAGAACTAATGAGCCTCTTGACAAAAGTGAAAGAGGGGAGTGAAAAAGTTGGCTTAAAGCTCAACATTCAGAAAACTTAAGATCATGGCATCTGTTCCCATTACTTCATGGCAAATAGATGGGGAAACAGTGGCTGACTTTATTTTTTGAAGGACTCCAAAATCACTGCAGGTGGTGATTGCAGCCATGAAATTAAGATGCTTACTCCTTGGAAGGAAAGTTATGACCAACCTAGATAGCATATTGAAAAGCAGAGACATTACTTTGCCAACAAAAGTCCGTCTAGTCAAGGCAATGGTTTTTCCTGTGGTCATGTATGGATGTGAGAGTTGGATTGTGAAGAAAGATGAGCACCGAAGAATTGATGCTTTTGCACTGTGGTGTTGGAGAAGACTCTTGAGAGTCCCTTGGACTGCAAGGAGATCCAACCAGTCCATTCTGAAGGAGATCAGTCCTGGGTGTTCATTGGAAGGACTGCTGCTAAAGCTGAAACTCCAATACTTTGTCCACCTGATGCAAAGAGCTGACTCATTTGAAAAGACCATTATGCTGGGAAAGATTGGGGGCAGGAGGAGAAGGGGATGACAGAGGATGAGATGGTTGGATGACATCACTGATTCAATGGACAAGAGTCTGGGGAGAATCTGGGTATTGGTGATGTAGAGGGAGGCCTTGTGTGCTGCAGTTCATGGGGTCACAAAGAGTCAGACACAACTGAGTTACTGAAGTGAACTGAATTGAACTGAATATTTGCTCAAAGGCAAAAAAAAAAAAAAAAACTAAAAATTTTTGAAGAGGCTCTGTCCTCAAGATATGTGCACCATTCATACAGTGGAAGAGAGAAGATTTGGATAGAACAGCCATTTAAATATTTAAAGCTCAGAATATATGTATATCAAGTAAACTCAATAGAAATTTTAACAATGCTCTGCAAATTTAAAAATGTCTTTATAAATATTGTATGAATTATTCTGAGTCACATGAAGCTACATGAAGAGTCCCATTTCAAGCAAACATACTGACACACAGCTTTCTGCTCTCCTTATTTTATCTTACTAGTTATCAGAAGAAATACTTCAATTCTCCCCATTTAATAACAATATATATTTATTTTTAATAAAATATTTATAAAAATATATAGTCATGCTAATCTGAGTCTATATACTAATATTATTTGTTTATTCTAGTAAATATTGAATCAGATATATTTTTAAGAGAGCTGATAACTTATTTCCCCAAAATGTTTACATGAGAGTTGGAGGTATGAGATACAAAAAAGAGTTTAGGTCAATAGAAGCTATATTGAAATGCTGGAATTTCATGCCTTTCTCTAAGATGAAGGGAAAATGACCAGGTATGGTATGAAGTAGAGAAAGAGAGTAGTCAACTCACTTTTATGGTGAGGGAATCCTGCCCAGCATTATGGATACCTGAACGTTCCCAATACTTCACAGCTTCAAGGGTAATACTTTTCAATTTTGCTTGTACATCACACAATTGAGGGTTTTAAAAATTACAAGTGCTTTCATAATTTTTCAAAAAGCATTCCTCACTATTGCCAGTGAATTATAAAGAGTGGCCAAAATATATCAATAGAACTTATTGTTTGAGTTACTATATCAAGCAAATAATATATTTGTAAAACTTAGTTTTAAAAATTAAATGTTGCTTTCTTTAGTGTCTAAATCTACAAAACATTTTACAATATTTATGTCATGTGTCATAATTATAAAGATTTTTCCATAAAAAATTGTGACTTAACCTAGAGAAAGTATATAACCACTTAATTGCTGGCTATATGAAAAAATATGTTAATTTTATTCCACACTTTAAGACCTTTAATCTTTGAAATATTTCTATTCCTTGATTCAATTAGAAGTTAGAATTTCAGATTTAATTTTAAAGATATTTTATCAATTTCTTTACAGCTATCTAGTGCTGAAGGCATACTAGATAAATTGAGTGCTTTTTAAACTTTACTTCTCATTGCTTCCTTTTATCTATGAAGCAGTATGAAGTTTTCTTGTCCAGATAATTGAGAGGGCATGTATGTGTATTTGAATTTACTTTACTTTCTTAACTTTTAATCCGTATACATTATTTATACAGCATTCACATATCTACTTTTTAAAGTTTAAATTTTAGGTTGACTACAAAAATGTACTATCACCATTGTTCATCCCAGATTGCAGTTCTTTCATTTACTCTTATATGTCAATCCATACAAATACATGTGGCAAACATACAAAACAAAATATGAACAAAAATATTGTCCTAAGTGTAAAATCAATCATCCATCCAGCTTAATAATGATTTCAACTCCTTCTAGTTTTCCATTCTTAGAGAACAAAAGCTATCTTTTCAGTAAATCTTGGGCTTCCCTGGTGACTCAGCTGGTAAAGAATCTGCCTGCAGTGAGGGAGACCTGGGTTCAGTCCCTGGGTTGGTAAGGTTCCCTGAAGAAGTTTGAGAACTAAGCATGATTTTTATTGAGACGTAAAACATGTGTTTAGGGAAAACAGAATGGAATATATTCACTGAATTAAATTAAATGAAAACCTGCTTCTTGAACTTATGAATCCTTGAGGCCAGTGGTGTGCCAAGGGGCAAACTGCAACAGTGGTCTGCCTCAAGATCGGTTAGGAAGAGTTTCGCTCTCCAGAATGCATAAGTAATAATGAAACAGACTAAAATTCAGCCCTCTGCTTATTATTCTATTTATCAGCAATTCAAAATAATAATAATATCAGTGAATATTTTCATTGCTTGCACTTCTTTTCTGAACATTATTATTGATCATTTTATTTCATAATTATTACTGAAAATAATTTTATAATCTGCAGAGGGGAATGTGTGAAAAGTATTTGCTGGTCAGGAAAGGCAGTTTATGAACTCTGTTTCCTTTCTTTTGTTCACACAAATTCCCAATTACCTATCTTGAATTTTCTACCCATCAAAACCCAGAGTTTCTAAATTTGAATGTCTCCTCAGATTTAAAACATCCTCTAATTTGGTTAATGCACTGGGCTCTCTTGTTCACCTAAATATAGATGCCATTTTTGGGCAGTATCATTCATTCTCTATTTGTACAATATATCTTGTCTTAGTTATGTTTGTGTCAGTCTTTTTTCACCATAACTGTGAACCATGGCTGGCCAGGACTATATAAATCACAGTCTCTGTAATACCCATGGAATAACATTATTTTACATATTTGGATGTTAATTTAACAAGTGTTTATTGAGAAAACTGTATGTTGCAGAGTTTCCATGGTAAAAAGACAAAAATAAAATGATTTCTGTCCAGAAAACTTAAACAATAGTGCTGGAAATACCAAATATTTTGAGAGATACTCCAAATACTTTGTTACACGTTCTTTCCCCAACTCTGGGAGGTAGCCAGCAGTGTATCATGTTTGAAAGTTAGACAACGCAAAGAAATGACTGTATTACCTGTCCATGGTGTCATACTAGACATGCATGAGTAATGCATACACTATGTCCACCATATAAACAATGGACATAATGAGTAAGCAACCCAGCTTCTATCCTGCTGCTGCTGCTCCTAAGTCGCTTCAGTTGTGTCCGACTTAGTGCGACCACATAGACGGCAGCCCTCCAGGCTCCCCCGTCCATGGGGTTTTCCAGGCAAGAACACTGGAGTGGGTTGCCATTGCCTTCTCCGCTTCTATCCTAGATACATATTATTATAATAGCTAAAGTAGTGACATATGTGGAAAAACAAAATATATTTTTTTCTATAGTTGAGCATACAGTATTTATTTGCATTTGAGGAAATATTTTGAACATGACTCACTTGAAATAAATGAAACATAGTCTTATCTTTATTATTTAGTCCCTATATTATCTTCTGTGATTTTCAGAATGTTAGAATTTTTTTCAAATAAGACAATGTTTAATATAGACCTTCCTTGGAAATGTATGTTTGAATGCCTGATTTCTTTGAACTCTAATCAAGAGAGACTTATGTTTTCTTTTTAAAAATAAGAGGATTACTATTGGCTTACTGTTTTAAAATGTGCTAGGTTACTAATTTTGAATAATTAAGAAAACTTTATAAAATATTTTAAAGAAAGATTCAGTTAAGTTTAGTTCAGTCACTCAGTTGTGTCCGATTCTTTGTAAATCCTGGAGTTCACCTAAACTCATCTCGTCCTCTGTCGTCCCCTTCTCCTCCTGCCCCCAATCTCTCCCAGCATCAGGGTCTTTTCCAATGAGTCAACTCTTTGCATGAGGTAGCCAAAGTATTGGAGTTTCAGCCTCAGCATTAGTCCTTTCAATGAACACCCAGGACTGGTCTCCTTTAGCATGGACTGGTTGTATCTCCTTGCAGTCCAAGGGACTTTCAAGAGTCTTCTCCCACACCACAGTTCAAAAGCATCAATTCTTCGGTGCTCAGTATTCTTCACAGTCTAACTCTCACATCCATACATGACCACTGGAAAAACCATTGCCTTGACTAGACGGACCTTTGTTGGCAAAGTAATGCCTCTGCTTTTGAATATGCTATCTAGGTTGGTCATAACTTTTCTTCCAAGGAGTAAGTGTCTTTTAATTTCATGGCTGCAATCACCTTCTGCAGTGATTTTGGAGACCAAAAAAAATAAAGTCTGACACTGTTTCCACTGTTTCCCCATCTATTTCCCATGAAGTGATGGGATCAGATGCCATGATCTTCATTTTTTGAATGTTGAGCTTTAAGCCAACTTTTTCACTCTCCTCTTTCACTTTCATCAAGAGGCTTTTTAGTTCCTCTTCACTTTCTGCCATAAGGGTGGTGTCATCTGCATATCTGAGGTTATTGATATTTCTCTCGGCAATCTTGATTCCAGCTTGTGCTTCTTCCAGCCCAGCACTTCTCATGATATATTCTGCATAGAAGCTAAGTAAGCAGGGTGACAATATACTGCCTTGACGTACTCCTTTTCCAATTTGGAATCAGTCTGTTGTTCCATGTCCAGTTCTAACTGTTGCTTCCTGACCTGCATATAGGTTTTTCAAGAGGCAGGTCAGGTGGTCTGGTATTCGATCAATATAAATGGAAAAAAAATCATAGGTATTTAACTTGCCTTTGCATGTCTTCACTTGTGCTTCCTGCTAAATGATGTTTTACACAGTTTAGAAGTTCTAAAAATACAGTTACTGAAGGAACACAGGGAATAGAACATCCTCAAACATGAATGGTTGGACTCCATGCCTGAAAATGTAAATGAATTTAACTGGATTCAAATCAAGCCACAGTACAACATAAACTATTTTTTTTTTATTAAATACCTTTTGAAATGTGCTAAGCATATCTACTTAGGTTCTTTAAGATACCATTGGCAAAAATACAAATTATTTTAATATCACAATAAAGTATGATATATTTCATCAGTAAAAACGTGGATTTCGAGCTATTCCATTTTAAAGCATTGTCTACATAGTTTCCTCTTAATATAAAAATGATTTCAACAAGAGGTAGAGAACAGAGAGAAAATGCATTAGACTTTTAAATCAATATGACTTTTTTTTCTGAAAAAGGAATTTTTTTTTTACTTTACTTTCCTTTCAAATGCCTAGAAAAGTAATTCATAAATTCTTGCTGCTAATATTAAATAGAATTTTGACTATAGTTTCTACTAAATAATTTAGATCTTATTATTTTTGCTGTAAAAACTTTGGAACTCTTGGGTTCTGTACTTTTTAAGATTGTTCAACTATTAAAACACCCAGAAATCTGAAGTTGAGCATATCAAAATTATGTCTTTTTTTTTTTTTTTGGCCAAAAAATGCTATCCTAATGGGAGCACACTTTCACATTCAGTGAACAAGGATAAGTACATATATCCATTCCAGAGACTTTGTCAGCCAAATATGTGTTTCTCAACACAAACAAACTTTGTGCTACTGAAGAGTATGAGTCCTAATGTTCTTAATTATAATAAATTCATTTTATTTATATATCAAGGATATAATTTACACTGAATAAAAATATTTTTTCCTAAATGCTAGTAATAAAAACTTATTTTGATATTCAGAAGTCATCTATATCAAGTATTTTAAAAGCATTCTTAGGGAATCTTTTCACAAAATATTATTAGTAAAACTTATTGTTAAATATTTAGCTGTTCTATCAGATTGCATTTCACTGAGTCAAGTAGCAAAGAGAGAGAGAGATGGAGAAAAAGAAATGAGGAGGAGGAGCACTAAATATTCTGAAGGAGATATTTGCTTAATGTTGTAGTCTCCTTTGTTATTAAAAACAAGAAGAATAATGTTCTAATTCTTTCCTAACTCTAATTAGCATACTTGCTAACACAGTCTTCCCAGCTAGAGTCATGCAAAAACATGTTGGTTGTTCATTGTTTAGTCACTAAATCCTGTCCTACTTTTTTGCAAACACCAGGTTCCTCTGTCTATGGGATTTCCCAGGCAAGAATACTGGAGTGGGTTGTCATTTCCTTCTCCAGAGGATCTTCCTGATCTGGGAATCAAACTCTTGTCTCCTGCATTGGCAGGCAGATTCTTTACCACTGAGGCAACAGGGAAGCTAGAGAGACCATAATTAATTAAAAAAAAATTATTTATTGTGTGACATTCTATATAATTCATGTTAAACCATTCATTCATCAAAATTATATAGTCACATTGAGTTAAAAATATGTTGAAATGTATGTCTGGGCACATACACAGCATGTGCTAATTTTTATAAATGTGTATTTTAGAAGAAAATGTTGAATAACTAATAAAAAGTGGAATTTACCAAATTTTGATTGCTAAAGTTTGTATTGCTAATCTTTCTGATTGCTAATATTTGTATTGCTAATGTTGTTGGATGGCATCATCATGGACTCAATGGACATGAGTTTGAGCAAACTCCAGGCAATAGTGAAGGACAGGGAAGCCTGGTGTGCTGCAGTCCATGGGGTCGCAAAGAGTCGGACAGGACAGAACAACAACAACGTTTGTAATTACCTTAAACTTAAATGACCTTCTGTCTATATTTAAACCTTGTATTCTTCTTATATTCCTAGTTATGTTGCTTTTTAGAGACAATGCCTGTCATTATAATTCTTCTCTGATCACTGAGAGTTTCACATTAGCATTTCAGTTTACCACTTAACTAAAATTTTTTTTTTTTCAATTTTCTTGAATCGAGCAGATTTCTATCTACACAGAAAACAACTAAGAAGGCTTGATGGAAAATGTACTGTTTCCTGTCATCAAGGAACCACTGAAGCAACCTGAATTTAATAGGACAAAATTCTGGAGAAAGTGGCACCACAGAAAAATGAGTTGACATTCTGCAGTGGCCTTTTCCCATAGGGCATTTGCTGACTCTGAGCAAATTAAGAAGGTGAAGATCCAGGCAAAAGTTCTGGACAGAACATACCTATAAAGATTCAGGGAAACTAGTAATGCGTGCACCTGTCCATGCACGTACAGTCACCAAGAACCTGAATATTTTCTTTTTAATTACTCAAAGGCTCACCTAATTTTGATTCATTTAATTGGTCATATTTCCAAATATGGTTATGGTTATGTGGGATAATAAAATATCCCCTAATAATACATTTAATACATGTTTTAATTTCTTCTAAATTACTTCCTCATTGTAGATTACCAGGTCATGTTTGTTTCCAAAGGATTTTAAATTACCACATAACTTCTTTGATTATCAGTTTCTTGACAGGAAAGTAAAAATTCCAATGTTAGTGAAATATTTTATAAACAACTCTATGTAAATGAATGTTATCATTATTATTGGTAGTATTACTATTGAGAGAGGAGTACATTTTATAGGTACATTTCTAGCCAGGTGAACAAACAAATTAATTT
Organism: Bos javanicus; assembly: GCF_032452875.1. Taxonomy (NCBI): domain Eukaryota; kingdom Metazoa; phylum Chordata; class Mammalia; order Artiodactyla; family Bovidae; genus Bos; species Bos javanicus. The sequence goes on along the minus strand of NC_083879.1, from coordinate 59,890,215 downwards.
TTAATCTGTCATATATTTTGAATACTTCTTATTATACTTGTATCTATCAAATCATATATCTTAAAGAAACTAAAATTCAGTTTGCCTAAATACAGATCACAATTACCAGTTTAACGATTATTGTGTTAATGATAAAACAATTCAAAGTAGTCTTTCACCAAAATAGAATACTTATGATTCACTCTTATAGCATGGTAATACTGGTTGAGTGGGATTATATGAGACTGAGTCCCTGAATGAAAACTTGATTTGACAGGATGATTAACAGAAACAAATTAAGTAGGTAGAATTAGAATACTATGTCCTTTCCAGCCAAGTGTATGGCAGAAGCCAAGTAAAAAGTCAGCTTAAAATTCCAAAGTTTTTCTGGTAGCTCAGCTGGTAAAGAATCTGCCTGTAATGTGTAAGACCTCAGTTTGATCCCTGGGTTGGGAAGATCCCTTGGAGAAGGGAACGGCTGCCCACTCCAGTATACTGGAGAGAATACCATGGGCTATATAGATCATGGAGTCACAAAGTCAGTCACACTGATCAACTTCTCTTCACTTCCAATTCCAAATGGCAGGACTATTGACACAAAAGTGAAATTATAAGATCATATGGGCAGGTAAACAGTAGAATAGCATTAGAATCCAGTAACAGTCAAATGGAAATATCCATGGATATTATAAAGGGATATCACCTGTGCTATTATCTTCAATACCTCCACCATAGTTTGGCCTCAGGTCAAATGACAGGGAGGGAACACAGCACTACACAACAACAGAAAATTGGATTAAAGATTTACTGAGCATGGCCCTGCCCATCAAAACAAGGCCCAGTTTCCCCTTCAGTCAGTCTCTCCCATCAGGAAGCTTCCATAGCCCTCTTATCCTTATCCATCAGAGGGCAGACAGAATGAAAACCGCAATCACAGAACTAACCAAACTAATCACATGGACCACAGCCTTGTCTAACTCAATGAAATTATGAGCCATGCTGTGTAGGTCCACCTAAGATGGATGGGACATGGTGGAGAGATCTGACAAAACTTGGTCCACCAGAGAAGGGAATGGAAAACCAATTCAGTATTCTTGCCTTGAGAACCCCATGAACAGTATGAAAGCAAAAAGATAGGACACTGAAAGATGAACTCCCCAGGTCGGTAGGTGCCCAATATGCTACTGGAAATGGGTGGAGAAATAACTCCAGAAAGAATGAAGAGACGGAGCCAAAGCAAATACAACACCCAGTTGTGGATGTGACTGCTGATCAAAGTAAAGGCTGATGCTGTAAAGAGCAATTTTGCATAGGAACCTGGAATGTTAGGTCCATGAATCAAGATAAATTAGAAGTGGTGAAATATGAGATGGCAGGAATGAACATCGACATTTTAGGAATCAGTGAACTAAAATGGACTGGAATGGGTGAATTTAACTCAGATGACCATTATATCTACTACTGTGGGCTGGAATCCCTTAGAAGAAATGGAGTAACCATTGGTGTCAAGAAAAGAGTCCGTAATGAAGTACTTGGATGGAATCTCAAAAATGACAGATGATCTTTGTACATTTCCAATGAAAACCATTCAAATCACAGTTATCAAGGCCCTGACCAGTAATGCTGGAGAAGCAGAAATTGAATGGTTCTATGAAGACCTACAAGACCTTCTAGATCTAACACCCAAAAGATGTCCTTATAGGGGACTGGAATGCAAAAGTAGGAAGTCAAGAGATACCAGGAGAAACAGGGAAATTTGGCCTTTGAGTATAAAATTAAGCAGGGCAGGGCTACCAGAGTTTTGCCAAGAGAACACATGGGTCATAGCAAACACCCTCTTCCAACAACACAAGAGAAGACTCTATATGTGAACATCACCAGATGGTCAATACCAAAATCAGATTTATTATATTCTTTGCAGGCAAAGATGGAGAAGCTCTAAACAGTCAGAAGAAACAAGATGGAGAGCTGACTGTGGCTCAGATGATGAACTCCTTATTGCCAAATTCAGACTGAAATTGAAGAAAGTGAGGAAAACCATTAGACCATTCAGGTATGACCTAAATAAAATCCCTTATGATTAAACAGTGGAATTGACAAATAGATTCAAAGGATTAGACCAGATAGACCGAGTGCCTGAAGAACTATGGATGGAACTCTGTGACATTGAACAGGAGGCAGTGATCAAGATCATCCCCAAGAAAAAAAAATGCAAAAAGGCAAATGGTTATCTGAGGAGGCCTTACAAATAGGTGAGAAAAGAAGAGAAGCTAAAGGCAAATGAGAAAAGGAAAAATATATCCATTTGAATGTAGAGTTCCAGAGAATAGTACAAAGAGATAAGACAGCCTTCCTCAGTGATCAATGCAAAGAAATAGAGGAAAACAAAAGAATGGGAAAAACTAGAGGTCTCTTCAAGAATATTAGAGATACCAAGGGAACATTTCATGCAAAGATGGGCTCGATAAAGGACAGAAATTATATGGACCTAACTGAAGAAGATATTAAGAAGAGGTGGCAAAAATACATAGAAAGTTATACAAAAAAAAACTTCATGACCCAAATAACCATGATGGTGTGGTCACTCACCTAGAGCCAGACATCCTGGAATATGAAATCAAGTGGGTCTTAGGAAGCATCGCTATGAACAAAACAAGTGGAGGTGATGGAATTCCCATTGAGCTATTTCAAATCCTGAAAGATGATGCTGTGAAAGTGCTGCACTCAATATGCCAGCATATTTGGAAAAGTCAGCAGTGGCCACAGGACTGGAAAAGGCCAGTTTTCATTCCAATCCCAAAGAAAGGCAATGCCAAAGAAAGTTCAAACTGCCACACAATTGCACTCATCTCACAAGCTAGCAAAGTAATTTTCCAATTTCTCCAAGCTAGGCTTCAACAGTACATGAATTGTGAACCTACAGATGTTCGAGCTGGATTTAGAAGAGGCAGAGGAACCAGAGATCAAATTGCCAACTTCCGTTGGATCATCGAAAAAGCAAGAGTTTCATAAGAACATCTACTTCTGCTTTACTGACTATGCCAAAGCCTTTGACTGTGCGGATCACAACAAACTGTGGAAAATTACTCAAGAGATGGGAAACCAGACCACCTTACCTGCCTCTGAGAAATCTGTATGCAGGTCAAGAAGCAAGTCAGAACTGGACATGGAACAACAGACTGGTTTCAAATCGGGAAAGGAGTACATCAAGGCTGCATATTGTCACCCTGCTTATTAAACTTATATGCAGATTACATCATGCGAAATGCCGGGCTGGATGAAAAACAAACTGGAATCAAGATTGCCTAGAGAAATATAAACAACCTCAGATACACAGATGACACCACCCTTGTGGCAGAAAATGAAGAAGTAAAAAGCCACTTGATGAAGGTGAAAGAGGAGAGTGAAAATGCTGGCTTAAAACTCAACATTCAGAAAACTAAGATCATGGCATCCGGTCCAAACATTTCATGGCAAATAGATGGGGAAACAATGGAAACAGTGACAGACTTTATTTTTCGGGAGCTCCAAAATTGCTGCAGATGGTGACTGAAGCCATAAAATTAAAAGATCCTTGCTCCTTGAATGAAAAGCTATGATAAACTTAGACAGCATATTAAAAAGCAGAGACATTACTTTGCCAACAAAGATTCATCTAATCAAAGCTATAGTTTTTCCAAGAGTCAGGTATGGATGTGAGATGTACACTATAAAGAAAGCTGAGTTCCTAAGAATTGCTGCTTTTGAACTGTGGTGTTCGATAAGACTCTTGAGAGTCTCTTGGTTTGCAAGGAGATCCAGCCAGTCCATCCTAAAGGAAATCAGTCCTGATATTCATTGGAAGGACTGATGATAAAGCTGAAACTCCCAGAGTATGGCCACCTGATGCAAACTGACTTATTGGAAAAGACCCTGAGGTTGGGATAGATTGAAGGCAGGAGGAGACAGGGATGACAGAGGATGAGATGGTTGGATGGCATCACAGACTCAATGGACGTGAGTTTGAGTAAACTCCTTGATTTGGTGATGGACAGGGCAGCCTGGCGTGCTACAGTCCATGCGGTTACAAACAGTTGGACATGACTGAACAATTGAACTGAACTGAATTGATTCACCAGCTAAGCTGTATAAGCATTAATTTTAAACTCACTTTTATACATTTTTATAATTAAAGTTACTTTAACTGTAATAGTGAATATATTCCTTTAAAATAATGAGCAATAAATATTATAAATATTTTTAATATTTATAATGATATTATAACCAAAATTTATTAATTGTATACAAAGATTGATAAGCATAGTTTCTGATTATAAAAAAGGTAATAAGTGAACAGATTCTGATATTATTATTAAAGTTTTTTTTCTTCTGGAGTTAATTAGCTATCAGCATTTTGAAAAATAAACACCTATATGTGCATAGAATGCTATAATTTATTTATTCAATAACTACAGAATTATATAGAAAGTTTATAACTAATAAACTATTTATAGGAAGACGCATATTACAAATAGGTGTTGTAGCTATGAATGTGGAAGTCAGCAATGTGAATGTAGATTCAGGAGCAAATTTAAGAATAATTGTCATCCAAACTTATTAAATTAAATTATTCTTCACACACAGAAAATGTTCTGAATTCAGGGCTGATTTTAAGAAATGTACCATATTACTATGCAGACTTTAAAAACCTCCCAATACTATAAGTACTTGCAAAATCTTGTCTGGATGTCAATTTTAGGTGACAGTTTTCAGCTTTAGCAGTCAGACAAGTTTGCCAGTGTCCCCAAATTTTACTGTGCAGAATCATACAGAAATGAAATATGTTTCCAAAATTATTCTAGCTCTCAAACAATTGGGAAGACTTAAGGTAAAAATCAGTAAAAGTCAAATATAGCCTGACAGACAAAATATATAGAAATAAAGATTTGGAAGGGACATAACAAAACAGAGAGGATTCATTGTTGAGCTTATTTCTTTCTTAGAAAAAGGAAACTGCAATGAAAATTTCCAAAAAATATTCTTCCTTAAGATATGAGTTTTATTTAACTACATTTCTTTAATAGCTTATTAGCCTACATTTGCTTTACATTTAGGAATATAAACAATCTGTCATAATATGTACACAGACGAGGAAAACATCACAATCTCATTAAGTGGGTGGGATAATTAAAAAAAAATTATACTTAATGTTCACATTTTAGTTAACTGGAAATTCACAGAAAATCTACAAAAAAGCAATACACTTACTGAAAATAAGTCCCATCTCTAACTATTAAAGATAACAGAAGTATTAACTCTGTAAAGCCAAAGTATGAGTGAGTGCATGCTAAGTCGCTTCGTTTGTGTCCGAGTCTTTGCAACCCCATCGACCATAGCCAGCCAGACTCCTCGGTCCATGTGATTCTTCAGGCAGGAATACTGGAGTGGGTTGCCAGTCTCTACCTCAAGGGGTTCTTCCTGAGCCAAGGATTAAACCTGTTTCCCTTATGTCTCCTGCATTGTCAGGTGGGTTCTTTATCACTAACACCACCTGAGAAGCTCAAAGTATAACTATTAAGAAAAAGGTTGTGACTCACACACAATGTTAGAGACAATAGTTTGAAATATCCTTACAATTGACCAATTGATTTGAGTGAGTTGGCTTAGCTTTGTCATAAAATTATTTATCTGATGCTTGAACTGTGTTGTTGGAGACTGTTGAGAGTCCCTTGGACTGAAAGGAGATCAAATGAGTCAATCCTAAAGGAAATCAGTCCTGAATATTCATTTGAAGAACTGATGCTGAAACTGGAACTGCAATATTTTGATCACCTGATGGGAAGAACTGATTCATTGGAAAAGCCCCTGAGGCTGGGCAAGATTGAAGGCAGGGGGAAAAGGGGATGGCAGAGGATGAGATGGTTGGATGGCATCACCATCTTGATGAACATGAATTTAAACAGGCTCTGGGAGTCGATGATGGACAGGGAAGCCTGGTGTGCTGCAGTCCATGAGGTCGCAAAGAGTTAGACACAACTGAGTGATTAAACTGAGCTGAAATTTTATTTCATTAAACTGAATAAACTATGGTATGCAGCCTAAATCCATGATTATTTTTGTGCATTAGGCAGTATTTTCCTACTAAGAAAGGTTTTACTCTTCTCTCAAAACACATATAAAGATAGAAATCCTCCATGAAATATTCTGAAAGGGTTTGTTTGAAATTGTATAGCATATAAATTTTTTATTCTATGGTGGAAAATATAACTTCAACTTTTAAGAATTAAAAGACTCTTTTTAGAAGTAATTTTACTAAAAAAAGATTGCAAATTACCTTTTAACTATAGAATGTTATTTCCTATACTCTCAATCCTGGCTAGTACTGGTATACAAGATATCATTTCCCAAAATGATATGGCCCATGTATGGCTCTAGATCTTACAATTAACTAAGCTCTGAAATGAAGTATTAGTAGCTCAGTCGTGTCCAACTCTGTTGAGACCCTATAGACCATAGCCTGCCATTCTCCTCTATCCATGGAATTCTCCAGGCAGGAATTACTGGAGTGGGTTGCCATTTCCTTCTCCAGGAGATCTTCCCAACTCAGGGATTAAACCCGGGTCTCCTGTGTTGGAGGCAGATTCTCTAACACTGAGCTACCTGAGAAGCTCTAACCAAGCTCTGAAAGTGAAAATGAAAGTGAAGTCACTCAGTAGTGTCTGACTCTTTGCGACCCATGGACTGTAGCCTACCAGGCTTCTCAGTCCATGGGATTTTCCAGGCAAGAGTACTGGAGTGGGTTGCCATTTCCTTCTCCAGGGGGTCTTCCTGACCCAGGGATCAAACCCGGGTCTCCCACATTGTAGGCAGGTGCTTAGAGTCAAATTCTGCTTGATTCTAAATTAAGAGCCTTGTATTACAATATTCAACTGCTTTGTATACGTGCTTAATTTATTTTGAATGTATCACATTATAGTCATTACAAAGCATATTTATTCCTTTTATTTCCCTATGACAAATTATAGTCATTATAGTAATGGCTGAGCATGGATTTCTTTTTAAATTTTGTTTTGCTATGTAAAAATAAGTGTTTCCTTATATGACAAAATTTAACACATATAATTTTGGAGAAGGCAATGGCAACCCACTCCAGTACTCTTGCCTGGAAAATTCCATGGATGGAGGAGCTGGTAGGCTGCAGTCCATGGGGTCACTAAGAGTCAGAAAGGACTGAGCGTCTTCACTTTGACTTTTCACTTTCATGCATTGGAGAAGGAAATGGCAACCCACTTCAGTGTTCTTGCCTGGAGAATCCCAGGGACAGGGGAGCTTCATGGGCTGCCATCTATGGGGTCGCACAGAGTCAGACACTACTGAAGCGACTTAGCAGCAGTAGCAGCAGCAACACATATAATTTATTATATGTAATACTTATAACATGTTCAGCAACATTTTACTCTAATTAAAGTGTCATTATTAAAATGCAATTTAAGATGTAACCATCAGGCCAGTCTGACATTTTGTGGTCCTAAGTTATGCTAAAATTATTATATGCATATTCACTGAAGGCCCAAAAAGGAGCCATATGCCGGTAAATAAGTATCTCAGATGTGTATTTCAATTTCCATTGATTGCAGTATATTTAAAATATTATGCTTCTTAAAAATCAAAAGTTGATTAGAGTAATTTCCAGTTACTAGCCTATTATATTTGAGTTATATCGTTCACATGTTAACATCATGCACAGGATCACTAATTTATATATGGTTTGCAAGTATTTTAAATAGAATTTAAAAAGAAGTTATGGAGAAAACGCCAATTCATCAAGAATTTTACCATGTGTTATAGAGAAATGCTAACATTCTGTGCGGGAAGGTGTGTTGGGCAAGAGAGAGAGAAAGAGAAAGTGAAGGAATAAAGTAGTACATGTATAGATTTAGTATTGAATATGAAATGTTATAAATATTTAAATTTCATGTACTGTATTACTATTTGAATATTTTTCATCACGGGTACAAGTTAATTTTACAAAAGAATAAATATTCTTTGCAATTTCACTAACACAGTAAATTAATTTGTTAGTATGTGTAAACATCACACGTACAAGACACAGCTTTATAATGGCCACTTTATCATTACTACCTGAAGCTACATGGAATACATTGCTGGTCTAGCAGTTAGAATGAGAAATGAAGAAATGGGAAATGTAAAAAGAAGAAATAGAAAAATCACACACACACACATATTTCTTAAAGAAAATGAAGATCTTTCTTCTCGCTTTTCCATTGTGATTTGGTAAGAAAGGAGACCCTGTAAACTCAGATCATGTGAATACATAAGCCAAGAAGACACTTCATATCCTTAAAACAGAAGTCCTCAGAGTCTATTCTGTGTTATCCATATGTTCTTCCAACCTGATTCTAGGCAAAAGAGCCTCGAACCCAAACTACTTGCTGTTCAGATTCTGGAACTGAGTGTAGAATTTCATGCTCCAGTGGAGGGCAGCTTGATTATCCTAATCCAACCCATGTCTTCATTAGTGAGGACTACAAAGAGACATTTTTACATGTACATGAATCCAGGATATCCATAGACATAGGGACATGAAATTATTTTTTTCATTCAAAATGCAAAGACTAGTGACACTCCTTATATGATATTCAGTTATCTAGTTCTGGGGAAAAGAAATGTATAGTAGAGAAAGTTTCCCGTTTGTATTATACTCATATCACTGCATGCACACATGAGTGTACACACACCCACACACTCACAGAGCACATCTCTGTAGAGTGCATGTGTAATATTATAAAATTGAAGATTTATTTTTAATGTGTCAAAGCATATTGATGTTAGATTAGATAATTCTATATTGTCACTGCTATAGTTCTGCCAAAATTGATAAAGTATCTGCTTCTGTTTTGGTCAGAAATGTCCTGATACCAAAGCAACTTGATCTGTTTCGGTACAGGTTTATTTGTTAAATTATTTTGACATACCTATTTTTGGTCTGTTGACTTTCTGTGTGTGTGTCTGTTTGTGTGTGTTCATCTCTCAGTCGTGTCAGACTCTTTGTGACCCCATGGACTCTACCCTACCAGGCTCATCTGTCTGAATTCTCCAGGCAAGAATACTAGAGTGGGTAGCCATTCCCTTCTCTAGGGGATCTTCCCAACCAAGGGATCAAACTCATGTCTCCTGCACTGGTAGATCGATTCTTACCACTGAGCCATCAGGGAACCCCAGTCTGTTCACACCAGAATCATTATTTTTCATAAAATTTCCCAAGAGATGCAGTGACTTGTGATCTATTTAAATATAAAAATATTAAATTTAAATGTGCGTTTTATCCCTCATTTTTTAAAATGTTAGCAACATAATTTTTATTTTTAATTCCTTTAAATTCAGGATATTTTTATATTTTATATGGCACTCTACATATCATTTGGAGAAGGCAATGACACCCCACTCCAGTACTCTTGCCTGGAAAATCCCATGGATGGAGGACCCTGGTAGGCTGCAGTCCATGGGGTCGCTAAGAGTCGGACACGACTGAGCGACTTCACTTTCACTTTTCACTTTCATGCATTGGAGAAGAAAACGGCAACCCACTCCAGTGTTCTTGCCTGGAGAATCCCAGGGACGGGGGAGCCTGGTGGGCTGCCGTCACTGGGGTCGCACAGAGTTGGACACGACTGAAGCGACTTAGCAGCACATATCATTATTTCTCTTACTATAAAACACAGTTGAATTTTGTGCTTGAAAATGTTAGCAAGATACTCATACGTACACAAATCATGTGCAAAAGCTTTGCATTTCGCTGAAAATTGAACAGGTGCCACTTACAGTGAAACATTAAGTACAGCAACAGAAAGCATGAATAGTTAGTGTGTTTTAATAGAGGGGATATGGTCTACATATATATTGTTATATAAATTGCCCCCAAATTTAGAGGCTAAAGCAACAATTTTATTATATTTAATGCTGATTATGGCTAGATTCATTTTCATTGGCAGGACTGATATTGAAGCTGAAGCTCTAATACTTTTGGCCAGTAAAGAACTGACTAATTAGAAAAGACCCTGATGCTGAGAAAGATTGAAGGCAGGAGAGAAAGGGATAACAGAGGATAGATGGTTGGATGGCATCACCGACTCAAAGGACATGAGTTTGAGTTCCAGGAGTTGGTGATGAACAGGGAAGCATGGCCTGCTGCAGTCCATGGGGTCACAAAGTGTCAGACACCACTGAGCAACTGAATTGAACTGATGGCTAAACTCAGCAGGGGTCAGTCGTGAGATTTTTTTTTTTTTTTTGCTCTGTGTGGCATTGACTAAAGACATTCACTGCTAATCAGCTGGCAGATGGACTAGCCTGATAAGTTCAAAACTGCTCCTCTTACTTCTCTGAAACCTTATTAGAGAAGACAGGAAAGTTCAATTAGTTAGTATTCTCCTATCAGAGTGCTTACATGTGAAATTTTCAGCATGGTAAACGCAAGATTCCTGGGTCTCTTACATGGTTGCCCAGGGCTCCCAAAGAGAGTGTTTCAATGATTATTGCTCTGTTAAATCCTGAGCTTGGAAACTGGTACAGAATCACTTCTTTCCCAGGATAGCTCAAGTTTGCTGACTGAGGGAGGCAGGGATGTAAAGTCTTAGATGTTTGGTCCTACTCTGACAGCTCCCGTGGGCACACTCAAACTGTAGCTTTCCACCAAGTTGGCTAAGCCCTTGTAGGGCCTGGATCATACTTTCGCTTCTTTCCCTGCCCATTTCTGCTTTCTCCTTTTTCCTTTCACAGGTGTGGATATTGAGCAAACATCTTCCATCTCCCTATGAAGTATCTTTTCAGAGATCTTAACCTGCAGGAAATACCAACTTACACATTGGAACTCTTTTCTAGCAACAAAAAACTGGGAATGATACTATTAAGTAAAGTTAATTGTCAGTGCCATAAAAATCTAGAAAGCATCAATAACCAATTCCTGAATACTCCAGATATTTTTCATAAAATTTTTTAAAATTTAATTAATCAGTTGTGTCAGAGAAGTCATAAATAAACTGAGAGAAATTTTCAGTGTTGGATTGATTGACACCAAGTCATAAAGATGGTAATTAATATCTAAAATATATGAAAATAAGTCCAAGTAAGGAAGTATGGGATAAAGATGATATTTTTAAATACAGCTCAAGAAATATAGAAGGCATAATCACAATTCTAAGAAAATAATCTTCTGGTTTGTGAAAACTTTTATTTATTATTCTATAAAACCATTTCTGGATATGTATTCCTAGAAAAACTCATATAAAGTTCATAAGCAGATATGTAGAAAGATTCTTCTCATATTATATTTACAAAGACAGGGAGCTAGAGGCAATGTATGTGTCATTACTAGGAAAATAGGTAAGAGGAATAAGGCTACCTCACACACTGGAATAACTTGTGGCTGTCAGAATAACGAAGTAAACATACATATAGCAACTTGGATGTGTCTTACAATATATGGTGCTTGATGTAAAAGTAAGAAACAAATTGAAATCTTAAATGAAATTTATAAATTAAAAATAAACATATTATTTAAAATGAATATATATGCAAAGACTTAATTAAAACACAAAAAAGTATCAACCCATCAGTAGGAAAATTGCCCAGGGATGGGAAATATGAGAAGCTTTGCTTTGTTCATTGTGATTGCAATGAACAGAGTACAAGTAATTCAGTCGCATCAAAATACAAATCTAGTATACCCACCAACCAACAAAATCACACAAACTATTTTTTTTTTACTAGAAAATATAGAAAAGGAAAATGATATTCTGGATCACTCCCATTTAAATATTTAGAATTCCATTCACTGAAATTTTGACAAAGAGTTTAATTCATGTTACCAAAACCTGATTAAGGAGACAATGTTTTCCATTCATCTTACTTTTGCTCTTGAATCTTTTTTTTTTCCAACATTTGAACCATTTTTAGAATGTATGTTTAATATGTTAGTTTTCAGGTAAACACTCAGGCATGAAATTGAATCATGTTTTCCTCCAGAACTTTTTTTCCATACCACTAACTGTGCTTCTGTCAACACTGGCACAACAATATTGGTTACAAAAAGGAACTGTGGGATTAGGAAACTTGAATAATTTAAAACATAAACAAAAGTAATATTATTTTTAAAAATATAGTGTTGAAGAAATACAGTACATTTTTTTCTGAAAAAAAAAAAACTATTTCAAATAAATGAGCAAATGTATAAAATATTTTAAAAGTTGTAATGGAAAACTGTGTGCATGCATCCTAAGTCACTTCAGTGGTGTGTGACTCTGCAATCTTATGGACTGTCACCCGCCAGGCTCTTTTTTCTATGGGATTCTCCAGGCAAGAATACTGGAGTGGACTGCAACGTCCTTCATGAGGAGATCTTTCTGATTCAGGAATCAAACTCACGTCTCATGTCTTCTGAACTGGCAGATGGGTTCTTCACCACTGGCACCATCTGTGAAGCCCAGAAAACGCTGTACTTTCAATTAGTAGTTGTTTAGTTGCTAAGTTGTGTCTGACTCTTTGTGACCCTATGAACTGTAACTTGCCAGGCTCCTCATCCATGGGATTTATATAAATTCATTTTAAAACTTCCTTATAATAATTCATGATATATGATGCAAAGAAAATGTGTACATGTATACGTATATTATCCCATTTACTTATACATTTGTAATTAGTTTGCAACATAATTTGCACTAAACTTATAGTCTTGTCTTTAAAATATTGATAATGAAGAGGATATAACAAATATTACAAAGACTATAAAACTCCATGCATCTATTATTAGTAAAATAACATCATTAATAATACAATAATAGAATAATAATATATGCTAAGTATTAAATAAAATTATTAAATCATAATGTGGAAAACAGTCTAAGTTATGACACAAAAAATTTAAGGACAGCTCTAGTAATGAAGAATGGTGGTATGTATGTCTTCAGGGAGTTTTCCATGTGGGTTTATAATAGAGTGGGAAAATTGCTAATTGTTTAACAAAAAATATTTGAGTGCTTTTTTCCGGCTGTTGTATTTCCAGCCTACAACAAGGTTTGTATTATTTAAAAATGTCAATCAAATAACTGAATTCCAAATTTACAGGTAGTTTTCTGATTTTTTAATGAAATCTGGTTAGACTGTGTGCATTCATGTTAAATTTTTTAAAAACTAAATTGCATTTTTCAAGAAGAGAATAAAGGAGACATCAATTGGGACAGTGATAGAAAATCTTGATTTCTATAATGCTATTTATTTTAAAAGAAAGAATTTTTCCCATAAATTTTTCTCACATTCTGAAAGAAGAATTTTCTATTTTTAGATATGCTGGTATATTTAACAACTTAAATGTCAAGATTATAAAATTAAATTCAGAGATGCACACTGGTAATGAAAATACAGCTCTTCTCAGTAAGCTCTATTGGCTTAAAATAAAAGGCAATATAAACTGCCTGAACTTACATACTAACACAATAACAAATATATTTAATATTGATGTAGATTTTCAAAGGGTGTTTCAGGCTTTTTTCATTTTGTTTTTAAACAGGAGAATTAGGGATTATGCATTAAGTATGTGTTCACATATAATGAAGTGAGTTCATCGCATCAGGATTTTCAGGCCTAAATCCCATACTTAAGAAAGAGCGTTCCAATTTAATCCATTTGAAATGTTGAATCAAAATATATAATTAAATCTACACAGGGTGAGGGATGAATACTGTATATTTTGGATGTCACTTTTTAAATTCATTAGAGCCATCCTTCACTTTCAATCATGACTCAATTTGATGACATCTATGTCATCTTCTCTTATATCGTGGGAATGCGCATTTGGAGGCATGTTGATTAACAAGCTAGCATGAATAAACATAGCCAAACTAGACTTAATATATCAAGACGTCTACCTGAAATATTGGCATAAAATTATTCAGTTGATGCATATAAAGGTCAAGCAAAATTTCATGGATGCATAAAAGAAATTTGTATAGCAGGAGAGAATCAATGGGAATTCTTAGCATTTAAAGGATTGGAAACAGACAATGTACAACACATCTTATTAGATTAAGTTATGTTAAATATAGCAAACAATTTTATAACTTAAAAGTCAAAATCTAAAAGTATCCTAATTGGGTATATGCTAAATTATTTTATTATCAAAGTTCACTACTTCCTTTCCAGTTTATTTGTATACTAAAATTAACGAAATCATGCTTACACTCTAGCATTTATAACTGAAACTGGATTATAGGCTAAATTTTCTAATATAATTTATAGTGTTATTTCATATTCAGATTATCTTGCCCACTTCAGTCGCATCAGACTCTTTGTGACCCCATGGACTGTATCGCGAGCCTCCTCTGTCCATGGGACTTTTCCATGCAAGAATACTGGAGCAGGTTGCCATGCCCTCCTCCAGGGGATCTTCCCAACCCAGGGATCAAATTGTCTTCGTCTTCTGTGTCTCCTGTATTGACAGGTGGATTCTTTACCACTGAGCCACCATGGAAGCCCCTCAGAGTATCTTAATCAACTAGAAATAGCACATCTGTCTTACATTGTTCTAGTGATTGGTAATGGAAGATGATGGTAAATATACTGTATTTCTTTTTTATGTTTCATTCCATAGTTCCTCTTTATGCTTTAGTAACCTGCTAAATCCTCTGGTAGTCTAATCTGTCTGTATTGCCTCAAAGTGTTTGCATATGGGTGGAAATTAGAAAACATAAGGAAAGTAATTATGCTTTTAAATTTTTTCTTCTAACTCCCTCTCTTCCTCACTTCTGCAAGTTAGTTGCCTCCCTCTACTAAAGGCTATAGTTCTTGTCACGAAATGTCCCTTGCAAATGCTACTGCTATCTTTGTGTTCCAGTAAACGTTCCTTCTCTTTGCCCCTCCATGCAACTAGCTCAGAGAAGCATCAACATTATTCCTAACCATTGCTGCAAATTTTGATATAGTCTTTCCATTAAATTCCCCTTATGTGATTATGCCACCTGTTTACAGCCAAAAAAACAAACAAACAAAAACAAAAGCAAAACAAAGAAACCAAAAACACCACACTAATTTATAATGTAGCTCAGAAACAGCCACTGAACATGGGATTCTAAGTTCAGGTTATTCACATATTTAAGGCAAAGAAAGACTGCTTTCTTGTTGAAGGAAATGAAGTACTAGAATTCTAAGAAAGACAGAATTATAAGGTATCAATGTACAGTTCTTCACACAAGGGATGAAGGGCATGTCTAGAGCAAGGCTTTGTGTCTCTCGTAGCTGTAGAACATAAGTGCCAAGGTTACCATAGTGACTTTAAGCTTATCTGATTACTAAATGGCTTTTGACAAATCTCACTGTTTATAGAACAAATGAGTAATTTGAAGGGCCTGCATGTCCAATAGAGAGAGAGTATGACTGGAAAATCAGAAATCCTTTTTGGCAACTTTAGAGCAAGTTCCTCATCTCATGCTTATGCTTATGTTCAGTTGCTTGATGGTGGTGGTAGTTTAGTCACCAAGTCGAGTCTGACTCTTGCAATCCCATGGACTGTAGCCTGTCAGGCTTCTCTGTCCATAGGCTTCTCCAGGCAAGAATACTGGAGTGGGTTGCCATTTCCTTCTCCAGGGATCCTCCCAACCCAGGGATCGAACCTGGATCTCCTGCATTGCAGGCAGATGATTTACCAACTGAGCTATGAGGGAAGTCAAGCATGTTCAACTCTTTGCAACCCCTTGGATTGTTGCCTGCCAGGTTCCTCTGTCCATAGATTTTCCCAGCAAGAATACTGGAGTGGGTTGTCATTTCCTCTTCCAGCTCTCATATCATATTTACACAAAAGAAAAGTTGAATACTGAGCCCACAACATGATTGAATTCAGAGTTTCAGTATCAGGTAAAGGCATTCAAGGCAGAAATCCAGACAACAAAATCCAGAATAATATTTGGAGACTTTTGCACTTATGGATGAATTGAGAACTTCAAATCTCTCTCCTTTGCCAACAGAGGCAACCATCTATCTCAGCTTAAAGGACTTGCCTTCTCTTGTATAAACTCTTTAGAATGACTCCACCAAATGCATGAGTAAGAAATAATGTTTGTCTTCAGAACCCATAACAGATCACTCCTCATGTTCTCCGTAAATGTAACAAAAGTAACATTCTAGCATAACCCAGATGGAGAAGCATAAGGCCTTATCCAGTAGGATATAGCATGATCGTAAACATTTAACAAGGTGTCACCAATTTATGTGGGTAAGGGTGTATACAATATGCAAATACATTCTGAGAATGTTATATCAAGGAAGATGAAATAGATTAGACTTGATTGTTGTAAGTGTACTGATGGAGAACTTACCCAGATATAAAATGTGATTGGGAGGAATATTAATATTCTGCTAACTTGGTTAATGAGACTCAGTGATGGTCTAGAGACTAGAAAGTTGAAATGCTGGAACTTCCTTGGTATACCATATGGGAAGGAATTTGAAAGCTCAGGGAAATAAAAATGTTAGAATGAAAATTATTACGTGCAACCCATTTAGCTAGTACAAATTGGTGACTAGGGGAGTTAGCTTATATATTAACATGCCTTGTTGTTCTGGACACCTAAGCAAATGAGGGTACAGAGTCAATAAAATAAGGTTTGGAAAATGTTCCAGTATCAGGAACCTTCATTTTTGGTAATACTTAGGGAAGGAATTTAGAGTTCCTTTCCTATATATTGAAACATGGATATGTTTCAATCATCTTTGAATGTAAGGAATCTAACGTACTAAATACACACAAAAACATCTGTGTGTCATGTATCTATATTTATATTTATGTTCATCTTGATTAATCTAACAAAGTGTGTATTGCTCTATAGCAGAAAAACCTTTTCTTATATGTTATCTATTTTGTAACCATCATTGCTTCAGTTCCTATTAATTTCATGCATGATGACACTGAGGTGCACTGATATCAGAAGAAATTAAATGACCCGTATTAGTATATGTGTAACTGATATTTAGCACCTATTTTGACTTAAACACTAGGATAGATAATAGGAAAAGAGAGGTAAGCATGCTCTCTATTTAATGACAATTTAAAAAATATTCAAACTCCCATTCAGATAACAGCTGAGTTGATGAAACTGGTAATAAAGCTTATAGAATAAAGACAATGGAGATTTGAAAAAGGACTTCTAGAGAAATTAAGATATAAGTGGTGGCTAATTTACAATAAAATAACAAAGTGAACACATTCCACTTATCACTTCACCATTAGTAACCCTTCTTATGTTATACTTGAACATCTTTTCAAATTTTCACTTAATTTGAATTAAGGGAATTACTTTCATTTTTATATATAGATAGACAAATGGGGCTTCCCAGGTGGTGCTAGTGTTAAAGAACCTGCCTGCCAATGCAGGAGACATAAGGGAGAGAGGTCCCATCCTTGCATCAGGAAGATTCCCTGGAGGAGGCCACCAGAACCCACTCCAGTATTCTCTCCTCGAGAATCCCATGGACAGAGGAGCCTAGCAGGCTACAGTCCATAGGGTCACAAAGAGTGGGACATGACTGAAGTGACTAAGCACTCACACATGCATACACAGATACATAGATAGATAGAGACATAGATAGACGCAAATATAGATATACAGGTATTTGATTATGTCATCCTTTGTAAAAATTTATTATTTCTTATCTCAAGAGCTTGTATCTTATTGTTTGATAACATAGATTTTGTATTTGATCATCATTATAATATGTTCTGCACAATCATGTAGCATAACTAGGTGATACCATTCTGTTTCTTTTTTTTTTCAAAATTTTATGTCATACTTCATTTAAAACCTTGATTAATCTGAAGCTCTAAGTTTCAAAAATATTATTTTCACTTTAATGAGGAAAGGGATATCTAAACATCCTCACCTGAAACACTTTTGTAATCCATTAGGTTTTATAAATAACTCCTCAGATCCCTTGTGCTTAAAGAAAATATTTAAACTTTGACTCGAAGTGAATTGGTGCTTTGGCATATTCTGATGGTTTCTTTTTAATATAAATCAGCTATGTAAAACTCTATGTGAATGGAAAGCAAACATATTCTAGCACTATATTTTAGTCTTTATTCTTTAAGGACAGTTCCTATTATAATTGAAAATATTCTTCAGAAGTGAAACAGTCCTATGAGTTCAATAGCTCATGTAAATTTATAATGAATTATCTTCATTGTCTAAAAAAAATGTGTCAGTATGTTCTTGAAGGAAGCAAACACTTTAACTTGCTATATTTGCATTGCTTGTATAATCCCTTCTCATCAGTTAATGGGATTAAAATAAAATTAAAATTTAACTGAAGGAAAGATTTTGTTGAAAGTTCACGCTGTAATTTAGCAACAGGAGTTGCTGAAGTAGGTAGTTAAGATGCGACATAGTTTTGGGTTTTTAAATTTTTTTTTGTTTAACTGGAAGAAATATTGAGGTTATTCAGTCATTTCCCTCTTTTTCTATTTCTGTAAGTGTGAAACAAAATGACTCCATTGCTCATTTTATAACACACAAGCAGTTTATATAATATTTATGATTGCAATCCAGGTATTCCTATTTATTCAACCCTTTGTCTCATTAGGTTTTTAAGAAAAGTTGTTTCTTCACATTTTACCTAGAATATTACATTCTTCCAGCCTTGTCACTATCAAATTACTACATTGTAGCTGAACTAGGAGTTATAAAAGAGAACTAAATTAAAATTAAACTCTAATGTTTTTCTGCTGCTGCTGCTGCTAAATTGCTTCAGTCGTGTCCAACTCTGTGCGACCCCATAGTCGGCAGCACACCAGGCTCCTCCATCCCTGAGATTCTCCAGGCAAGAACACTGGAGTGGGTTGCCATTTCCTTCTCCAATGCATGAAAGTGAAAGTGAAGTAGCTCAGTCGAGTCCGACTCCTGGAGACCCCATGGACTGCAGCCTGCCAGGCTCCTCCGTCCATGGGATTTTCCAGGCACGAGTACTGGAGTGGGGTGCCATTGCCTTCTCCCACAGTAAACCATAATTGTGTAAAATAACCTAATTTGTATACTTCTCCTAAGTAAAGTCTACATTACCCTCTCCTTATCTCACTTTTTTCCTCCTAAGCAACCTGACCCCTACTCCAAATGCAGGTGTCAGATTCCTAAAAAATCTGGAGGAAAGCTAGTTCCTTCCTTTTTGAGTGGAGGAACAAAACTGAACATTGACCCATTTCCATCATGCCCATAATTCCCCTAACACTGCATTGTCAATCATCAGTCACATTGTCAGAAATGTGCCAAAGACTCCAGAGCCACTCATGTAACACTGCACTACAGGACATACTGTTTAAGTCACATCTTAAATCTGATATCTCAGAACTCTAACCTGAAATCCATTTTGTACTTAGCTGTCTATGAGTGACAAGGCTAATTGGCTCACTCTCTTGTATAAGGTTACTTTGCAGTAGTCAGATGACGGATTTCTGAAATGTCAAGCTGACAAAGTTAGTTCTTTATTTTTTACCTTCTCATAGGTCTTGAAGGTATTCTTAAAAATTCATATAAAGGGGCACAAACCTCACTGTATGAACATCAGCATGGTGGGTGCCTCACAGTTTTAATCTACTTGTGATATCCTGAATTAGGATATATCAAAATGATCTAAAATTTTGACAAGATATATAGGATGCTAAAATAATCACAAGAACACTCAAAGTACCAGTAAAAATGTTATTTTAAACACATCACAAACTTACAAACCAGACTCTATCATATGCTTGTGTCATGTTTACTGAATTCAGTCTGTATGAAAAGACACATTATTAAATTCTGTTCCTCTCACAGTTTTCAAATCTGTATAGCCATTTCACTGAAAATTTAGATTCATAAACACTATTAGAGAACAATAAGAAGCAAGCATAATGATAAAAAGAAAAAAAGTCTAAGTTCATTCAGGTTGCTATAGCTAAATACTGTAGGCTGGATGATTTATAAACAAAAATATATTTTTCACAGTTCAGGAAGAGGCTTATGTCAAGATCAAGGCATTGCCACTTTTGATATCTGGTAAGAGTCTTCTCCCTGGTTCATAGAGGACTGTTTTTTCAGTGCGTCCACACGTGTTCTCACTAAGTCAGGGGAGCTCTCTATGGTTATATTTATAAATAGCATTAATCTCATTCATAAAGGCTCCACCTTCATGATCTAAAAACCAACCAAAGTTCTCACCTCCTGATACCATCACATTAAGGATTAGGTTTCAATGTGTAAATTCTGAGGAGACAAAAATATTTGGTCTATAGCACCAAACAAAAACAAGAAAACAAATACTTTAAATGCACAAATCTCAATATAACATCTTCTTAACAAGAGTCACCATGCTGTGCATCATGTTGTAAAAACTTGTCTTGCATAACTAGGACTTTTTACTATTAACTATCACCACACTATTTCTCCTCCTGGGGCCATGATAGACCACTCTATTTTCTTAAATAGAAATAGTCAAATATTTGAGATACCAGGAAGAAGTGAGATAATTCAGTACCTGTCTTTCTATGTCTAACATTTCACTTGGCATAATGTTCTTCAGATCCATTCATGTTGTTGTAAATGAAAGAATTAGCTCCTTTTGTAAGGCTGAATAATATTCTATTGTATGTATATTGATTTTTCTTTATTCACTCATCCACTGAAAAATATTTAGATTATTTCCATATCTTGACTATTTTGAATTATTGTAAATTTATTCTATATATGGAATGTGTAGAATTATTTAATATTTTATAACAGCAATATACTGCAAAATATCAGGCAAATATTTATCATTATGGATATTATATGCAGAGTACATCATGCAAAATGATAGGCTGAATGAAGTCCAAGCTAGAATCAAAACTGCAGGGAGAAATATCAAAAACCTCAGATACACAGATGACACCACTCATGGCAGAAAGCGAAGAGGAACCAAAGAGCCTCTTGATAAAAGTGAAAGAGAAGAGTGAAAAAGTTGGCTTAAAGCTCAACATTCAGAAAACTAAGATCATGACATCTGGTCCCATCAGCTCATGGCAAATAGATGGAGAAATAGTGGAAACAGTGACAGACTTTAGTTTTTGGAGATCTAAAATCACTGCAGATATGACTGCAGCCTTGAAATTAAAAAATGCTTGCTCCTTGGAAGAAAAGCTATGACTAACCTGGCATATTAAAAAGCAGAGATATTACTTTGCCAACAAAGGCCCATCTAGGCAAAGCTATGGTTTTTCCAGTAGTCATGTATGGATATGAGAGCTGGACTATAAAGAAAGCTGAGCACCAAAGAATTGATGCTTTTGAACTGTGGTGTTGGACAAGCCTCTTGTGAGTTCCTTGAACAGCAAGATCCAACCAGTCCTTCCTAAAAGAAATCAGTCCTGACTATTCAATGGAAGGACTAATGCTGAAGCTGAAACCCCAATACTTTGGCCACCTGATGCGAGCAACTGACTCATTGGAAAAGACCTGATGCTGGGAAAGATTGAAGGCAGGAGGAGAAGGGGATGATAGAAGACAAGATAGTTGAATGGCATCACTGACTGAATGGACTTGAGTTTGAGCAAGCTCTGGGAGTTGGTGATGGACATGGAAGCCTGGCCTGCTGCAGTCCCTGGGGTTGCAGAGTTGGACACGACTGAGTGACTAAACAGAACTCACTGATGGACATTAGTTTCCATCACCTATGCAATTAGACAATAGACATAATTTATATGGAATGACTTTGCAGCTGTAAATGTCCCTATGTTTTTAGTTTTATTATCTTGTCTGTGTATTCTTGCTTATAGCTTTATAATTAGTTTTGATGTGTGGAGGTAATATTAAAATCTCCACATTTTTGTTTTTCTTCGAGTGTGTCTCAATCATTTTAGGTCTTTTGCATTTACAACTAGCTGGTCAATACCCTTACCCTCCTACTCAGACAAAATCTCTACTGGGATCTTTATTGTAATCTCATGAATCTATAGTTTAATCCTAGATAGTGTATTAAAAAGCAGAGACTACTTTGCTGACAAAGGTCCATATAGTCAAAGTTATGGTGTTTTTCAGTAGTCATGTAGGGATATGAAAGTTGGGCCATAAAGAAAACTGAGTGCCAAAGAATTGATGCTTTCAAATTGTGGTGCTGGAGAAGACTTTTGAGAGTCCTTTGGACTGCAAGGAGATCAAAACAGTCAATCCTAAAGGAAATCAGCCATGAATATTCATTCGAAGGACTGATGATGAAGCTGAGGCTCCAATTCTTTGGCTATCTGATGTGAAAAGTCAGCTCATTAGAAAAGACCCTGATGCTGGGAAAGATTGAAAGCAAAAGGAGAAGTGGGCAGCAGAGGATGAGATGGTTTGATAGCATCACCAACTCAATGGACATGAATTTGAGCAAACTCCAGGAGACAGTGGAAGACAGAAGAGCCTGGCATGCTGCAGTCCAGGGTGTCACAAAGAGTTATACATGATTTAGTGACTGAACAACACAAACAACAACACATATTTTAATTTGGGGAGAACTGACAAAGTAGGACTATTGAGTTTCTCTATCTATGCATGTTTTATACACTTTATTAAAGTTCTGAATTTCTCTCAGCAGTGTTTTCAAATTTTCACCATAGAGGTCTTATACATTTTTGTGTTAATTTTGTTTGTAGGTTGTTGATTTTTCTGTCATTGTTCCATTGCAAATGAGTGGTATTTTTTTCTGTCAGTTTCAAACATTTAGAAATACAATTGATTTTCACATATTGCTCTTCTAGTCACCATGTTAAATTCACTTATTCTTTTAAAATGAGAATGGGTTTTCTTTTTCTTATAATTTTGTTTATATAGAAACATAGTTGATTAACAATGTTATTTTCAGATGTATAGCAAAGTGATTCAGTTATAGATAAAATATATCTAGTTTTTTTCAAACTCTTTTCCTATTTAGGTTTTATAGACTATTGAACTGCATTCTCTGTGCTATACAGTAGGTCACTGCTGAATTTTAAATATAGCAGTGTGTACAAGTCAATCCCAACTTATCTATCCTTACCCTTGATCAACCCTTCCACCCTGTAAACTCTGTTTGTTTTCTAGGTATGTGAGTCTGTTTCTGATTGTATAAACGTTCATTTGTATATTTTTTCTTTTTATTAGGTTCCACATATAAGTGATATAATATATTTGTCTTTCTTAGTTGAACTTACTTTACTTAATATGACAATTTCTAGGTCTATCTATGTTGCTGCAAATGGCATTATTTCATTTTTAATAGCTGAGTAGTATTCCATCATATATATGCACCACATCTTCATGCATTCATCTTTTGATGGATATTTAGGTTGCCTCCATGTCTTGATTATTGCAAACAGTACTGCAATGAACTTTGGGTGTATATATCCTCTCCAACTATGTGTTTCTCTGGACATATGCCCAGAAGTGGGACTAGTAGATCATATGATAGCTCTAATTGTAGATTTTAAGGAAATTTCACATTGTTCTCCATAGTGGCTGTACCAATTTACACTGCCACCAACAGCGTAGGAAGGTTCCCTTTTCTCCACACCCTCCCTGACATTTATTGTTTGCAGATTTTTTGTGATTGCCATTCTGACTAGTGTGAGGTGATATTATAGTTTTGATTTTCATTTCTCTAATAATAAACAATGTTGATTATTTTTTCTTGTGCTTCTTGACAATTTGTATGTCTTCTTTGGAGAAATGTCTATTTAGATCTTCTGTCCACTTTTTTGATTGTGTTGTTTACTTTTTGATAATGAGTCCCATGAGCTGTTTGAAGACTAATCCCTTGTCAATCACATCATTTGCAAAGCTTCTGCCATTCTGTGGGTTGTCTTTTGATCTGGCTTATGATTTCCTTTGCTGTGGAAGAGCTTTGTGTTTAATTAGGTCCCATTTGTTTATTTTTGTTTTTATTTCCATTATTCTTTGCTGTAATTTATATCAGAGTGTTCTGCTTATGTTTTCTTCTTAGAGTTTTATAGTATCCAGTCTTACATTTAGGTATTTTGAGTTTACTTTCATATATGGTGTTAAAGAATACTCTCTTTTATTCTTTTTTGTGTGTAGCTGTCCAGTTTACCCATCACCATATTGAAGAGACTGTCTTTCTTCTTTTGTTTATTCCTGCCTCCTTTGTCATGGATTAACTGATCATAACTACATCAGTTATTTCTTGGCTTTCTATCCTGTTCCATTGACATATATTTCTGTTTTTCTGCCATTACCATACTCTTTTGATGACGCTATCTTTGTTGTAAAGTCTGAAGTCAGGAAACATGATTCTTCTGGCTTGGTTTTTCTTTCTTAAGATTGCTTTGGCTATTTGGGTTCTTTTTTGTCTCCATATAAATTTTTAAGATTTAATGTAGAGGAAATTATTCTATATATGGAATGCACTATGTTAATATTTTGTAACAATAATATAATGTAAAACCTCAGGCAAAATATTCATCCTTATGGTCATTAGTGTCCTTATCCCTAAAACTTTAATATACATGATTTATATTAAATGACTTTTCATCTGAAAATGTCCCTATGCTTTTAAACATATCATTTAATGAATATTATCTGATAAATGGTGGCTCAGACAGTAAAGAATCTGCCTGGAATGCAGAAAACCAGGATTCAATCCCTGGGTCAGGAAGATCCCCTGGAAAATGGGATAGCTACCCACTCCAGTATTCTTGCCTGGAGAATTCTATGAACAGAGGAGCCTGGAAGGCTGCCATTCATGGGATTGCAAAGAGTCAGATGTGGCTCAGCCACTAATGCACACTAACATCTGATAAATAACCAATTAGCACAGCAATAGGATTCATGTCAGAAAAGACAATGGCAACCCACTCCAGTACTCTTGCCTGGAAAATCCCATGGATGGAGGACCCTGGTAGGCTGCAGTCCATGGGGTTGCTAAGGGTCAGACATGGCTGAGCGACTTCACTTTCACTTTTCACTTTCATGCATTGGAGAAGGAAATGGCAACCCACTCCAGTGTTCTTGCCTGGAGAATCCCAGGGATGGAGGAGCCTGGTGGGCTGCCATCTATGGGGTCGCACAGAGTGGGACACGACTGAAGTGACTTAGCAGTAGGATTCAAGTCTGTCCTCTAAAACTTAACTTGAATTAATTACCTTACTTAAAAAGTCATTTGCAATTATGCATTATTTCCTTTTCCATACCAATTTTAAAATTATACAAATAAAATAAATGTATGATGCAAAGAATTTTTGAATATGATGATATGATCTAATGGGGTAAGTTACACACACATTTTAATTGACTTGTTACCTAAATCTTTAGGAAGTTAGATTGATATATCCTTGGAAATATGGATTTGGTTTCTTGTTTTAGCCCAGACACTTCAAGAAAAGCTATTGATTAATATGTTTTAGTTCTTAATAATTTGCTTTTGTTTTGCTTTATTTTTATCATTTTTGCCATTGTTTATTTTTGTTTATTTTCCTTCTATTTTATATTTTTACAGATATTTTCAATATTAAAGTCAAGTTGACTCAACAACTACATCTTTGGGTTTTATATTTCATGTTATTAAAATATTATGAAAAGTTATAAAGATAAACAATCTTGTATTTTTTTTTAATTCCCTCTTGAATAATTGGTTCAATGGTCAATTCTTTACATATCGTGTTATTCTGGCTTGAAAGAACTGTATATTTTTCTAAATATCTCTCCTTTCCTACTTTACTATAAAAGTAGAATAAATTTATACTTATAGTATTTGCTTTTTGTTTTTAGTGTTTTGTGGAGATATGTTTGGTATCAAAAAAATCACATCCCCACCTGTGGTCAAGCCAAGGACATAAACTAAGTCACTGGACTTTTAGCTTCATGATTTTTGTGCTGTACAGTATTTTCATTTGAGTTTGCTTTGGAACAACGAGTGAAAAAGCACTTTTCCAATATTGAGCAAATTTTTCTATCCCAAAGAACATTATAACAAGAAATTATATTTTTGCTTCCAGCTTCTTAGGGAAGGAAAGAAACTGGTGAGAGAAAAAAGAGAGAAACATTTTACAAAAGTTATAGAACACAATATTTGACAATTAAGCCTTAAATCTTGAGTGCAAAGAATTAGATTCTCAAACTTCCTTGATAGTTAACAAAGGCAGGATGGTAAAAGTTCTGGTGGTTCTAAGTTTGTATGAAGGACGCCATTGACAATTTCATACAGGTAATGTGTCTCAAATCACTAGTCTTGCAACATGTTAGTGGCATATAGTAAGAAAAATATAACATTTCTTGACTCAATCTTACCTGTATCACATGTTTATGGTAACAAATAGTCATAAATGCCTGTTTCTAAAGCATCATGATCGTTTATTCCACAACAACAATTATCAAGTCTAAGTTACCTAATTAATTATTGAGTAGAACCAGATACTATTGAACAGGCCTCTCTATAATAAACCAGATAGTATTGAACAGGCCTCTCTCTATGAATTTACTTTTTTAAGAAAATGGTTATCTAAGGAAGCTGAGCTTACTAATTAGTTTCTCATTAGCAGTTTGATTTGACTGTTTCTTAGTCTTCCTCTTTTTAGTGTATGCTCTTAAAGTGCATTTATTGGTTTCTCAGTTTGTTGTATTCAGTCTCCAACTTCCTATGTTTACTAAATTACACTCAGTTTTAGAATAAGCTTTATCTTTTTTTTGTTGTTGTTTGAGAACTCCATTACTGTATAAATGATAGTATCTTGTCTCATTATAAACTGTTATTTGTATTATATATCCAGTAATCAGAGCATGATGGGGAAGCTACTTCTGGCTAAAATACTGACTAGTGCAATCAAATAGAAATATAACAGATTCAAATATGTAATTTTAAATTTGCTAGTAGCCATGTTAAAAAGCTAAAGAGAAGTGAAATTTATTTTAGGTATATTTTTTTTTACCTCATTATTCAAAATACTATCTTTTCAAAATTTAATCAGTATAAAATAATTCATTTTATTCATGAGAGTTTACATTCCTTATTTTTTGTCCTGTCTTCAAAATCCAATGTGTGATTTATAGTTAAGTACATTTCAATTAAAATACTCACATTTTAAATGCCTGAAAAGCATGTGACTAGTGATTGACATATCACTCACTACAGGTCCTAAATAATGATAAAACTCTAAGTGATTACAACACATTCATTTCAATGCTCAAGATGATGTGCACCCAACTGTTACTCCTTTGAAGCTTTTCTCAGCATTGCATGAAATTAAATAGAAAATCTTGTCGGTAAAGTCTAGATAACTACTGCAGATTATTAGTGCCGAGTTTTGTAATGATGGCAGGCACAGAGAGAAACAGGTCATCATCTAGTTCCCTTTCATAACATTCCTCCTGAACCTCTTCTTTTTTTTCTTAGAGTATCATAGCTATGAGTTGATACAAATATGTTCCCCTCTTTTATTCCACAGGGCACTTTTAACGTCACTCTTCTCTTATCCTTTTTTTTCTGTTCTGGCTACAAGCTGCGTTCAAAGGAAGTACACAGTTTTAAAGTGATGCTGCTTTCCATGAGCACCCCTCTGGAAATTAAATCCTTTTCTTTTCTACTTTTGTCATAAGAAATTCAAGTGAATAAAAATCTCTGTAAAGAGGGAATTTAAAAAATTTGTTCAACTAACTTTTGATGAGATGTTTTCTTTCTTTTGATGAGATATTTTAGTTATTTCCCAGAATAGTTTGAGAATGTAGTAATATTAATTGTTTCAAATGAAATACTTCTATTTTAATTAAGTAAACTACTCCAGGTTGTTTTTTTGTTTTCTTAAATAAGAATACTAATTTGAAAACTACGCCCAACTATGTTTTACAGTGAATTAATATTGCAGCCTACATTATTATACATTTTAAAGTTTAAATAAAGACTTTTACATGTAACTTACCATTTTAATTACAGTACTAGAATTTCTTGTCAAATAAAAATAAAATATATTCCATGATGCCCTGAAAGGTAGATCTTTAACAATGCTTAAACTGCACAGCAATTAGCATCAGGGGATACTCCCTCCAAAATGTGGAAGTATTTTCATTTCATAGACTTTAATTTATGAGCTAAATTTTATTTTCAAAGCAATATCAACAAGGTCATTTTTTTAACCTAAATATCTCAACAGATGAATGGTATGTATGTATATGTGTGTGTGTATATATATATATACACACACACATTATATTGTTGTTGTTTAATCTTTAATCACTAGGTCATGTTCATACTATTTTGCAACCCCATGGACTGTAGCCCTGGAGGCTCTTCTGTCCATGGGATTTCCCAGGCAACAATACTGACATGAGTTGCTATTTCCTTCTCCAGGGTATCTTCCTGACCGAGGGGTCAAACACGCATCTCCTGCATTGACAGGCAGGTTCTTTACCACTGAGCCACCAGGAAATCCTTCATATTGATACATACATATATATAAAATAATAAATATAATATTTCATTACATTTATAAAAAAATATCATTAACCTTTAAATAAGGAAATTCTACCATTTGCGATACATGGATAAACTTGGAGGATCTTAGCTTAATTAAAATAAGCAAGATGTATAAAGACAAATACTACATAATCTCACTTATATATGTTAAGTAGTAACATATACATATCTATACATATATCTATACATATCTATACATAATATCTATGTATATCTATACATAATCTCTCTTACATATGTTAAGTAACATACACATATCTACCACCCTTATGGCAGAAAGTGAAGAGGAACTAAAAAGCCTCTTGATGAAAGTGAAAGTGGAGAGTGAAAAAGTTAGCTTAAAGTTCAACATTCAGAAAACGAAGATCATGGCATCACTTCATAGGAAATAGATGGGGAAACAGTGGAAACATGTCAGACTTTATGTTTCTGGGCTCCAAAATACTGCAGATGGTGACTGCAGCCATGAAATTAAAAGATGCTTACTCCTTAGAAGGAGGGTTATGACCAACCTAGATAGCATATTCAAAAGCAGAGACATTACTTTGCCAACAAAGGTCCATCTAGTCAAGGCTATGGTTTTTCCTGTGGTCGTGTATGGATGTGAGAGTTGGACTGTGAAGAAGGCTGAGTGCCAAAGAATTGATGCTTTTGAACTGTGGTGTTGGAGAAGATTCTTGAGAGTCTCTTGGACTGCAAGAAGATCCAACCAGTCCATTTTGAAGGAGATCAGCCCTGGGATTTCTTTGGGAAGAATGATGCTAAAGCTGAAACTCCAGTACTTTGGCCACCTCATGCGAAGAGTTGACTCATTGGAAAAGAGTCTGATGCTGGGAGGGATTGGGGGCAGGAGGAGTAGGGGACGACAGAGGATGAGATGGCTGGATGGCATCACTGACTCGATGGACGCGAGTCTGAGTGAACTCCGGGAGTCGGTAATGGACAGGGAGGCCTGGCGTGCTGCGATTCATGGGGTCGCAAAAGTCGGACATGACTGAGCGACTGAACTGAACTGAGTTGAACTGATACATATCTAGACATATAATCTGCATTGTTCTTTTACAGGCAAAATTCATTACCAGATCTTTATAGAAAAAGAGAAGCCACGTATTAATTGTTCTGCCTAATAATTCTAGAGAGCTATAACTTCCAACCTAGTTAAGAATATTAAATTTAAATAGTAGTCTTTAAGACAACTACAGTAATATATATGATATATATTTGGCCACCTTAATGAACATCTTTTAAAGAGTGAAGTAAAGGTCACTTTAATTTTTTTCAAGACAATATTAAAGCAAAATCCACATTCAATTAGGGGCAAGTTGGAAGATAAAATTTGTTCCTATCAAACAAACAAAATGAAAAAGTTTGTGCTGAAATACTATTTGAAAAATACTAAAAATATAAAATTGCCAAAATTCAACTTAACCAAAGAAATAATGAACCTATGTTGCTAAATATGGGAACAGCAATCTGTGCAAGACACTGAATGATTGATTCCCTAATTTCTAATACATGCGTAAGTATGAGTTAACATATTTTGTAGTGAAAATACTAAAACACCTTTCAATTTTTGAATATTTGCAACATTTTCAATTTCTGAATATTTATTTCAAATAAATGTTTATTTATTTAAAACTCCCAGAGTTTACTCAAATTTATGTCCATTGAGTTGGTGATGCCATCCAACCATCTCATCTACTGTTGTCCCCTTCTCCTCTTGCCTTCAATCTTTCCCAGCATCAGGGTCTTTCAAAATGAGTCAGTTCTTTGTATCAGGTGGCCAAAGAATTGGAGTTTCAGCTTCAACATCACTCCTTCCAATGAATATTCAGGACTGATTTCATTTAGGATGGACTAGTTGGATCTCCTTGCAGTCCAAGGGACTCTCAAGAGGCCTGTCCAACACCACAGTTCAAAAGCATCGATTCTTCGGTGTTCAGCTTTCTTTATAGTCCAACCCTCACATCCATACATGACTACTGGAAAAACCATAGCTTTGACTAGATGGACCTTTGTTGGCAAAGTAATGTCTCTGCTTTTTAATATGCTGTCTAGTTTGATTGTAACTTTTCTTCCAAGGAGCAAGTGACTTTTAATTTCCTGGCTGCAGTCACCATCTGCAGTGATTTTGGAGCCCCCAGAATAAAGTCCATCACTGTTTCCCCATCTATTTGCCATGAAGTGATTGGACCAGATGCCATGATCTTAGTTTTCTGAATGCTGAGTTTTAAGCCAATTTTTTCACTCTCCTCTTTCACTTTCATCAAATAAACACATAAAAGAGTACTAATAAGTGCATCAACATTTATGAGCTTTGCAGAGAGTAAAACTATAGAAATACCTTCTCAAAATTATGATCTTAAGTGAGAATTTTAATTTCACTATTATATATCTAGCTATTATAAAAATGAATTATTTCTGAAAAACTACAGAAGATATATGGGAAATCAATGAACAGTTATATTGTTAAAAGAAAATAGCTGTATAAACCTTTATATAACTCTTCATGATTTATACAGACATATTGCTCAAAGAGTACACTGAATACTGAAATTAGCATGTATTGTGGAATATAAGTTAGAGATTAGAAAATATTCAAAACACTTCATATTTAATGGCCTATGAGATATATTATTCTAAAATGAATGTACATTTTTAGGATATTGATTAAAGATTTTGTTTGTAACAGGTTCCATTACTAAGCTAACTTTCTATGAGGCAGGAAGAATTCTGTACTGCCATTTTAGAAAAACAAATGACATGATACCTGTTTTGAAATTTTCACCATTATTAATCTCATTTTTATACTTAAAACCAAATGTCTGCATGTTAAAAATTTCAATAATTTGTTGCATTGCAAAGAACAGCCAATGGCACCCCACTCCAGTACTTTTGCCTAGAAAATCTCATGGACAGAGGAGCCTGGTAGGCTGCAGTCCATGGGGTCGCTAGAGTAGGACACGACTGAGCGACTTCACTTTCATTTTTCACTTTCATGCATTGGAGAAGGAAACGGCAACCCACTCCAGTGTTCTTGCCTGGAGAATCCCTGGGACGGGGAAGCATGGTGGGCTGCTGTCTATGGGGTTGCACAGAGTCGGACACGACTGAAGTGACTTAGCAGTAGCAGTAGCAGTAAAGAACAGCCAAATGCATTTTTTTACAAAGCAGAAGTAGATAGATTTATTATAATAAAAATAAAGATTTATTAAAACAAAAAATACCAATAGTAGTTATTAGTTTTATCATTATACTTCAGCTACAGCTATTCTATGAAGTGTGACCTCATCATCATACTTTAAGATCTAACATTATTTAGAGGGAAAAATTAAAAGAAGTTTCCAAAAATCAACAAAGAAATTCTATTGTTATTTAGCACTATAAGATATTTAATGGTGTGGTGGACAGACTTCAAAGGCCCTCATATTACCAGCCTTTTGCTTTTAGGCTTTCATGTAATCCCTTTCCCTCCACTGTGAGAAAGATCTGTGACTTACTTCTAACCAAAAGAATAAGGCAAAGGTAGGCCACCTATGTGACTGCATTATACATGACTGTTTTGTTAGCTGACTCTATTCTAATTTCTACTTTGCATGGGTGCGTTTAAAGAAGCACACTTCCAGGATTCCTACACCCATAAAAATATGAATTCACCATTTCCTTTTTCTAAGATAATGGAGATATAGATTCTTTCCTGGTTGAATCACCGTATTATAACCCAACCCTGGAAAGCGCCTTGATTTCAGCCTTGTGAGAGTCAGCACTGACCCATCTAATCCACCCTTGGATTCATTACTGTAGTAACTGTGAAATAATGAATGTTTTCAGTAAGTAAAACTAACATAGTTGGTCTAAAATAAAAACAACAAGTAAGTTTCTAGAAAAATCTTACATCATTGCTTGTCTGGTAAGAAAGAGGTGTATCACTCAGGTATTCCATAGGAAGGATCCCCTGAGGAGATACCAAAAGCTGTAGATCTAACGTAAAAAAAGAGAAAGCACAGCAAGTAGTTCAGGAGTCTAAAGTTAGCTACAAGATAGCTCATGGAATGGACAGTGATACTGTTGTTAGGGCCAAACTTTCCAAGTTTTTAAATTAGATTTTGCATAACTAATGATTAGAAGCCTTGATCCAAAATTTTTGAGGCAAGGTGCATCAATATCAGAAGGACAAAGATCTTTCACTAGCTCTTTTATGCTTATGATGGAAAAGAAGCAATACTTCTAGTTAATAATGGTGATGTGAGACAGTCTTTCAATCTAGACCAGTGTTTCTCAAGCTATGATCCCTGGAAAAGCAGTATCAGTATCACTGGGGAACTTGTTAGAGAAGTAAATTATCAAGTCTCTCCTCAGATCTACTGAATCAGAAGATATGGTGTTAATGAGTCCAGGAAACTTGTGTTTGTCAGAGTCTCCAGATGATTTTGATGTTACTAAAGTCTGAAAACCAAAGCTAATATATTTCTGTTACATTGAATACATACAGGCTCAACAAAAGTTGGAGAAAATATCAAGCCTTGGTTTTTCCTTCTCTAATCTAGAGCTCTATAGATAACTAAGCAATCTTTGTGAATAGAAATACCAAAGAAACCAGAGAAGGTGGAGGAAAAGGAAGCTAGGAAGAAAAGGTTGAGATGAAGGTGATCTAAGAGCAGCCATGAAGAACAAACACACGCATGTTTTGCTCCATAGATAGAAACATAAACAGATGTATGCTTGATCAGAAGAATTAAATGTTTGACAGTGACCCTGTAGCAAGGAAGCAACCATAAGTTAGTCAAATGATATCCAGTAATTTTAACTGTTCCCAGTTCTGTATTTCCCAACCTCTTACTGTACCAGATAAAACACTAAAAAGAACCAAATATTTATACCCTAATAAAGGATGAAAAATCCACAAAAAATCATATTTTTTAAAATGAAATATTGATAAGATCTTTTAAAATGAATAACTGAAAGAAAATGACCTAGAAAGCTGTTCAAGTAGTACTTCAGAAAAAAGACAAAAAAATAACATTGAAATAAATTACATTGAAAGAGTTATTGAAAATAATGTATTACAGAAAACATGACACTACAAATAAATACAGAAAGCTAACATAACTCATTAAGAAATCATACATTTATATGGCTTGTAAATATATTGACAAAAACTCATGACATAATTAGAACTTGTTAGATAGATTTGAGGGAACATTTCATGCAAAGACGAGCATAATAAAGGACAGAAATAGTATGGACCTAACAGAAGCAGAAGATATTAAAAAGAGATGGCAAGAATACACAGAATAACTATACAAAATAGATCTCGACGACCCAGATAATCATGATGGTGTGATCAGTCACCTAGAACCATACATCCTGGAATGCAAAGACAAGTGGGCCCTAGGAAGCATCACTACAAACAAAGCTAGTGAGGTGATGGAATTCCAGTTGAGCAATTTCAAATCCTAAAAGATGATGCTGTGAAAGTGCTGCACTCAATTTCCAGCAAATTTGGAAAACTCAGCAGTGGCCACAGGACTGGAAAAGGTCGGTTTTTATTCCATCCCAAAGAAAGGCAATGTCAAAGAATGCCCAGACTACCACACAATTGCACTCATATCACACGCTAGTAGAGTAATGCTCAAAATCCTCCAAGCCA
Source organism: Bos javanicus (assembly GCF_032452875.1). Lineage (NCBI taxonomy): Eukaryota > Metazoa > Chordata > Mammalia > Artiodactyla > Bovidae > Bos > Bos javanicus. The sequence continues at coordinate 59,856,095 of NC_083879.1, read as the reverse complement.
GGCTTCAACACTACATGAACCGGAAATTTCCAGATGTTCAAGCTGCATTTAGAAAAGGCAGAGGAACCAGAGATCAAATTGCCAACATCCACTGGATCATCAAAAAAGTGAGAGTTCTAGAAAAACATCTATTTCTGCTTTATTGACTATGCCAAAGCCTCTGACTGTGTGGACGACAACAAACTCTGGAAAATTCTGAAAGAGATGGGAATACCAGACCACTGATCTGTCTCTTGAGAAATCTGTATGAAGGTCAGGAAGCAACACTTAGAACTGGACATGGAACAATAGACTGGTTCCAAATAGGGAAAGGATTACATCAAGGCTGTATACTGTCACCCTGATTATTTAACTTATATGCAGAGCACATCATGAGAAACGCTGGGCTGGATGAAGCACAAGCTGGAATCAAGATTGCAGGGAGAAATATCAGTAACTTCAGATATACAGATGACACCACCCTTATGGCAGAAAATGAAGAACTAAAGAGCCTCTTGATGAAAGTGAAAGTGGAGAGTGAAAAAGTTGGCTTAAAATTCAACATTCAGAAAACTAAAATCATGGCATCCAGTCCCATCACTTCATGGCAAAGGGATGGGGAAACAGTGGAAACAGTGAGAGACTTTATTTTGGGGGGCTCCAAAATCACTCAAGACGGTGATTACAGCCATGAAATTAAAAGACGCTTGCTCCTTGGAACAGAAGTTATGACCAACCTAGACAGCATATTAATACCAGAGACCTTACTTTGCCAACAAAGGTCCATCTAGTCAAAGCTGTGGTTTTACCAGTAGTCATGTATGGATGTGAAAGTTGGACTATAAAGAAAACTGAGCACTGAAGAATTGATGCTTCTGAACTGTCATGTTGGAGAAGACTCTTGAGGGTCCCTTGGATGGCAAGGAGATCCAACCAGTCCATCCTAAGGGAAATAAAGTCCTGAATATTCAATGGAAGGACTGATGCTGAAGCTGAAACTCCCAATACTTTGGCCACCTGATGCGAAGAGCTGACTTATTTGAAAAGACCCTGATGCTGGGAATGATTGAAGGCAGTAGGAGGAGTGGATGTTAGAGGATGAGATAGTTGGATGGCATCACTGACTCAATGTAAATGAGTTTGAGTAACTCTGGGAGTTGGAGATGGACAGGGATGCCTGGCATGCTGCAGTCCATGGGGTCACAAAGAGATGGACACGACTGGGCAACTGAACTGAACTGAGATAGTCTTTAGACCATCTCAAATAAATAGACAAAAATATAGTTATTACACACTGATTGACTATGATAAATTCATAAAATGAGCCACTTAAAAATGTCACTGTCCCAGAGCTATATTTAATTTCTCTACTTTCTGTCTAGAATACTTCATTTGTATCAGCTCTGTCTCCACTTGCTTACAAAACTGTATCCCTTCACAAGAACATTTTCCTTCCAACATTCATTGTAACTGCTGTTTATCAATGTCACTATTTCCTTTTTGTTGCCACCTCCAGTGAACATTTCTCAGTATCTAGTCTCCCTTCTTCTGATTTGTCATTTACATGACATGTCTTCTTTGACACAACTGCTCTTGGCTTGCTGAAATAATTCTCTTTCATTACTGGCTGTTCATTTTTCTCCTCTCTGCTTCTAAAATCTAACTATTGGCCTGATAATAAGTATCATCCTAGGGTCCATTTGACTAATTACCTATGTTTTTCCTATTCAACCTCATCCAGAATTTATTCTTTAAATACCAACTAAAACGCATGCTGATGAGTCCCTTATTTCTTTCTGTAAACGTGGCATCTCTCCAGAAATACAAGCCAATATGTAAAACTGACAACTTGACAAATTCAAATATGTACTTTTGAATTTTTTTTCTCTTTTTTTTTATTGTAGTTTTCAATAAAACAAAATATGAATGTGCTTTTATGTGTAAGCTGGGGTTTGGAGGAGTTCTACCAGATCTCTCTAATCCAAATAACTGTGGTGAGGAAAAGTGCTCTTTGAGCTAGAATGTCCATTTAAAGCTTAATCACTTTTATACCTGATAGCTAGTTTTATTTCAAATGAATTATTCAAAATTACAGCACAAAGATACATAGATATTGATACCAAATAAAAAAACAAAGTTTAACTTGTAAAAAAAATTCTACCTATTACAACTGAAAAGCCAGGCTTGAGCAAAATCACTGCAATAAGCAAAGCTAAAGAACTTTTATAAAAGTTGGATTCTAAAAAGGCCAGAAACAGGACAAAAGCCTAAGAGAAGGGCACGGTACAAAGAAGAAAAACATTTGTGAACATGAATCAGGTTTGTTCTGGCTTCATTTTTCAAGGTATAGCTTAGATCTTTTAAATAAATAGAAAGACATAAAGCAAAAATTAAAAAGTTGTATTAGTTTTAAAATGTGTAAAATCTCCATAAGACTATCAGAGAGTTATTTTTAAAACACAACATACATTTCATCATTAAAACTGAAGATATATAATGCATATTTTGAGTTTTCATTTAATCAATTGGAACTGAACCCTGAACCTAGACAGTGGGGCCATCAGAGGAAGAATGGGTAGTATACTGGAGTTCAGAGATCATAGTCTGAAATCCTTTGCCTCTGATAACACCAAAATGACTGAAGAGCTGAAACACAGAAAAATAAAAGTACTACTACAGTTTTCATAAATTCAAAAATACATATTATAAGAAAGGAAATGGAAAAAAGATCCAAATTCAAATATCTCAAAATATTTAAGAACAATATGGTGGCATCGTGGATAAATGGTATTCACTTTTACTCTGTTTTTTCCTGAAATACGAATTTGACAGGTTCACAGTATGGCTTGCCTGAAAACTGACCATGCAGAAAGTTTCAGAGAACAAAGAAAATTTAATTTACTAGGCTTTATCAAAACTCTGATTTTCCTCTTGACTATAAGGAAAAAAACAGCAGTATGCTTAAACTGTCCCTTTTTACTTCAGGGAATATTTTCTTATGTCCAATAAAAGTGAAAAAAAAAAAAAGAAAAACAAGAGCAAAAGGATAAACTCCAAATGCAAAATGTACATGCATTTTAATTTCCCATTTTCTAGCCTTGCTTTGTAGTTACTTACATGGAAATTTAAGAAGCCATAAATACTGAAGATAATGGAATGAACCACTTTGTTACTAAGCAGTCTATTGTCTTTTTGAAAATTTCTCTTTCTCTATATATATGTATATATCGAAATATAGCTGATTTATAATAGTATATTAGTTTCAGATGTACAACAGTGATTCAATATTTTTGGACCATTCTAAAAGTCTTTATTGAATTTGTTACAGTACCACTTTTTTTTTTTTTTTTTAATGCTTTCATTTTTTTTGGCCACAAGGCAAGTGAGATCTTAGCTCCCTAGTCAGGGATCAAACCCCCATCACCTGCACTGGAAAGCAAAGTCCTAACCACTGAACTTCCAGGGAAGTCCTTGATCCAATATTTTAAAAGATTATCTCAAGTTATCACAAAAGTGACTATTTCTCTGCACTGTACAATATCATTTTGCTTACCTATTTTATTCACAGTAGGTTTTTTCTCTTAATCCCATGCCACTATTTCAGCCCTCCCTCCTTCCCTCTTCCCACTGGTAACCATTAGGTTGTTTTCTGTATCTATGAGTCTGTTTCTGTTTTGTCATATACATTTGATTGTTTTATTTTTTATATTCCACATATAAATGATAACACAGTATTTGTCTTTCTCTCTCTGATTTAACTCACTCAGCATGAGGCCCTGTAGGTCCACCCATAGTCTATTAAGACTTGACATTGTGATGAATAGCATCCACTGTAGACATCCTTATTACCAGTATGATTAACTAGCATTTGCCAAGATCATCAGAAACATGATTTCTTCTTTTTAGAAATTTAGAAGCAAAAGTCCTATTGGATTTGAATTACTTACTTCTGAGTAGTTCAATACTTATTTTGTTCATGTCAATGATCATATTATATTTGCAGAAAAGTGAGATCAGAAGTAGGGTCACTTCCTCTCAGCCTTTTAGCCTGCTTTGCCTCAGATTCAACTCATTATAAAATTTCTGTCTTGCAAATTATTTTCAGTGCCATCTCTTTCCAAGTACCAAAGGGCCTCTTAGTAATTGAATGATCATTAGTCTATAACTATAAATAAAATTAAGATATAACATCATATTAGTATTTTTTCAAATCAGATTATGTTAAAATAATAAAATAAGATACCTCTCTTGACGTTATGTACAATCATTATATTCTTTTACACCAATAGTCAAGTTTTTTAGCAGTGTGCCTATAAATTGGTTCCTTTTTATATGATGTAAATAAATTTCTTTAAAGATGTAGTTGAAAAAATAGAACATAAAAATGACAAAATATATCAAAAATATACTCAACTCATCAAAAATCAACTCATCTTTGTTTATTTGATTCATGAACATTTAGAATATATATTATTCTGATTGGTACAGGATCTATTTATGGTTTCACATAGCCAGGATTTGCTACATTTTCCTGATTAATAGCATTATATTTTGGGAAATAAAGTTAATTTACAATCAAGTATACTAAAGTAAAACAGAATAACATAAAGTAGAATAGTACACATATCTAAGATTCAAAATAACTAACAATTTCAATAAGTAGCTCTTTAATTTACCTTATATCTTTAAAAATTCAAATAAAGAGCTAAAGTATTTTTAAATTTACAAAGCAAATATTCACCTGTATAATATTTTTCTGAATCATTCAAAAGTAAATTTCAGACACTGAGCCATTTATTTCTAAATGTTTCCTGTATATGTTCCTTAGATTGGAGAATTTTCTTATATAACAATACAATTTCAAAATCAGAACACAAAATTGAAACCAGAGCTATACTTAAGTTGCATTAAGACCCAAGGGAAATATTTTTATGATACCCCTTCCTATATATACAATTTATTTTAAAATGTATTATAAAAAATATGGGCTCATATTCTTGTCTGGAGGATCCCATAAACAAAGGAGCCTGGAGGGCTATAGTCCAGAGAGTCGCAAAGAGTCAGACATGACTGAAGGGACTTAGCACATGGTGATTTAATGGTGACTTGGAATCATAGGTAGAGAAGAGTATTTATTTACTACTGTCCAAAATCTGCATGTGGAGATTTTTCATATTGTCAAAATACCATCTCTTCCTGGTCAGGTCTAGGAAACATTGCTTCACCTTTTTGTCAAAAATGTTACCCCTGGCTCATTTATTGTCTTCCAATATAAAAGAATGGGGTACTGACTGTTTTTACCCAATGCCTTAGGCCTATAGACAAATATGCATTGACTAATAGAGATATTCTTGCCTCTGCTGCTTCAAAACACCTTTTACTGTATTGCTGGCTGCATCATTACTCATGATACAACAACTCATGTGATGCAACATTCATGAATATGGCTTCCAGGGACTCTTTGAAAGGTTGTTAGCAAAAGTCATTTCTACACCCTTAAGTCATGAAATACTTCAATCAGCCCGCCTAAACAGTCCCAGCTCCTGGACATGTTTTTTTTTGTTTTCATTTTTCTTATATGATTTACTTTCCATGGTTCCTTGACAGCTGACCACTTCTAAATTACAACATGCCTCAGGTCTCACCACTGTAATATTTTCTATTAGCTCTAAACATAAAATCATTTAGTGTCTCACTAATTTCATCAATTTGTATTCATATACCCACTGCCCAGAACTCTAAATCCCAGGCTTGTAAAACCTATGTACCTAATGCTTTCTGTTGACTAGCTAATAAACATGAAAATTAACATTAGAAATCCAGCATTTCCTAATCACCTCTGACAAAGTAAAACACAGCAAAGCACAAAACTCAAAACTAGCCCCTTTCACTGTTACCATCCATCCTTTATTAAGCCCACACAACATCCCCCACCTAAATAATCACAACAGTCATCCAATTGATCCTTCTGCTTCTGTCCTGTATAAAAAGCAGTGAAAATGGGCCACTCAAAGAACATGTCAGATTTTATCAGTTCTCTGCATGAACTCCTCTAAATAATTGCCCATCTTACCAACAACAACAACAAAGTCCTTTCTTTGGATCATAAAACTCAGCTTGAGTTAGATCATCTTCACCTCTAGTAGCTCTTCTGTTTACTCACTCAGACACAGCAACACTGGACTCTTTGCTCTTTTGAAGGGGAACAACTATCTTTTCTCTTCAGGTCTTTGCTTTTCTCTATGCCAGGAATGCTTCCTCTGTAGATATCTTCATTTATCGTTCACTGATGTCACTACCAAACTTTCATCTTATTAGTAAATACTTCCCTATATGCGTTATGTAAACATTTCCCTAGAACACAATATATTGTTTACCTGACTTAATTGCCCTCATAGCACTTTACCTTCTTGGCCATATTAATATGTTTATTTATTTATTTATTGAGATTCTGTCCTGATTAGAATAGTAGATTCCTGAAGGTAGCACCCTGGATACCTAGCTCACAGTGGGCATCTCATAAACAATGCTAAATTAATAGATGGACAAATAAGTGGTTCCTTCATCTTCTAATTCTGCTAGTCCACAGAAAATAATGAATACCTATGAAATATATTAAGAAAAGTTCCATGGAAATAAAAATAAGTAATAAGACAAATATATCAGAAAAAAAATAATATAACACTTGCTAAGTTTAAATCCACAATTGTTGAATGCCACAATACTTACATGTCTTCTGAAATATGGTTTAAAAAATATTCTTGGATCTAATTACAACAGAACCTGGTAAATGTCTTAGTATCCTTAGACTGCCATAACAAATACCATAGACTGGGTTGCTTAAACGGCAAATATTTATGTCTCACAGCTCTGAAGGCTGGAAGTTGTAAATGAGGGTGCCAGCATGGCTGGGTATAATGAGAACCCTATTCTTGACTTCTTTAAAAGTCTGAGAGCAAGCTCTCTCCAGTCTGATACAAGTGCAGTTGCTCAGTTGTGTCCGACTCTTTGCGACCCCATGAATTTCAGCACGCCAGGCCTCCCTGTCCATCACCAACTCCCAGAGTTCACTCAAACTCATGTCCATTGAGTCGGTGATACCATCCAGCCATCTCATCCTATGTCATCCCCTTCTCCTCCTGCCCCCAATCCCTCCCAGCATCAGAGTCTTTTCCAATGAGTCAACACTTCACATGAGGTGGCCAAAGTACTGGAGTTTCAACATTGGCATTATTCCTTCCAAAGAACACCCAGGACTGATCTCCTTTAGAATGGACTGGTTGGATCTCCTTGCAGTCCAAGGGACTCTCAAGAGTCTTCTCCAACACCACAGTTCAAAAGCATCAATTCTTCGGCACTCAGCTTTCTTCACAGTCTAAATCTCACATTCATACAAGACCACTGGAAAAACCATAGCCTTGACTAGATGGACCTTTGTTGGCAAGTCTCTGCTTTTGAATATGCTATCTAGGTTGGTCATAACCCTCCTTCCAAGGAGTAAGCGTCTTTTAATTTCATGGCTGCAGTCACCATCTGCAGTGATTTTCCAGCCCCCAAAAATAAAGTCTGACACTGTTTCCACTGTTTCCCCATTTATTTCCTAGGAGTGACGAGACCAGATGCCATGTTCTTAGTTTTCTGAATGTTGAGTTTTAAAGCAACTTTTTCACTCTCCTCTTTCACTTTCTTCAAGAGGCTTTTTAGTTCCTCTTCACTTTCTGCCATAAGGGTGGTGTCATCTGCATATCTGAGGTTATTGATATTTCTCCCTGCAATCTTGATTCCAGCTTGTGCTTCTTCCAGCCCAGCATTTCTCATGATGTACTCTGCATAGAAGTTAAATAAGCAGGGTGACAATATACAGCCTTGACGTACTCCTTTTCCTATTTGGAACCAGTCTGTTTTTCCATGTCCAGTTGTGACTGTTGCTTCCTGACCTGCATACAGGTTTCTTAAGAGGCAGGTCAGGTGGTCTGGTATTCCCATCTCTTTCAGAATTTTCCACAGTTTATTGTGATTCACACAGTCAAAGGCTTTGGCATAGTCAATAAAGCAGAAATAGATGCTTTTCTGCAACTCTTTTGCTTTTTCCATGATCCAGCAGATGTTAGCAATTTAATCTCTGGTTCCTTTGCCTTTTCTAAAACCAGCTTGAACATCTGGAAGTTTACAGTTTACGTATTGCTGAAGCCTGACTTGGAGAATTCTGAGCATTACTTTACTAGCGTGTGAGATGAGTGCAGTTGTGTGGTAGTTTGAGCATTCTTTGGCATTGCCTTTCTTTGGGACTGGAATGAAAACTTTCCTTTTCCAATCCTGTGGGCACTGCTGAGTTTTCCAAATTTGCTGGCATATTGAGTGCAGCACTTTCACAGCATCATCTTTCAGGATTTGGAATAGCTCAACTGGAATTCCATCACCTCCACTAGCTTTGTTCGTAGTGATGCTTTCTAAGGCCCACTTGACTTTACATTCCAGGATCTGGCTCTAGGTCAGTGATCACACTATCATGATTATCTTGGTCGTGAAGATCTTTTTGTACAGTTCTTCTGTGTATTCTTTTCACCTCTTCTTAATATGTTCTGCTTCTCTTACTGATACAAAAAGGGCACCAATTCCATCACATTCATGATCTAATTACATCTGGAAGGCCTCATCTTCAAATACAATCAAAATGGAGATTATGTTTTCAACATATGAATTCTGTGGGTATACAAACATTCAGACATATGGGTAAGTCATGCGTGTGTGTACTAAGTTGCTTCAGTCATGTCCAACTCTTTGTGACCCTATGAACTGAAGCCTGCAAGGCTCCTCTGTCCATGGGATTCTCCATGCAAGAATACTGGAGTGGGTTGCCATTTCCTTCTCCAGGCAATCTTCCCGATCCAGGGATCAAAGCCACGTCTATTAGGTTTACCTGCTTTGGCAGGCAGGTTCTTCACTACTAGCATTACTACTAGCATTACCTAGGAAGCCTCCTTTGGTAAGTCTACAACGTTTATTGAATGACTGCTATAATCCTGGAATTATATTTGTTTCTAAGGATACATTATACTGAATAATTTGAATCCTTGCCCTAAAGAAAATACTATCTTATTGAAAAGACAGGTAAAGAAGCAATTAAAATATTTTTAGATAATAGTCAATAATGTAAAGAAAATAAACTTGGTATTATCATAGAAATAAATTGATGTTTTACTGTCATGACAAGGATCTCTTGGGTTCTCCAATAAAGTGACATTTCAATTCAAAACTGTACAACAAAAAGTAAAGCTACTTAAAGATATGTAGTAATATAATTCTAACTGGATGCCAAAACTTTTCCAAAGGTTCTGAAACTGAAAGATGCTTGATATGTTCAAAGGAATGAAAGACTAGGGAATTCTGAATTGCAGTAATGGATATATGTAATCTTCTGTGAGAGATGAAATTAAAGTGGCATACTTTTGGGCCAGATCAGGTAGCACCTAAGTCATTGTAAGAAGTTAGAATTTTAATCTGATTAAATGGGAAGTTATTGGATTCTCTTACTGAGAAGAATTGTGTAATTTGTTTGATACTCTAGAAATGGCACCAGGCTGCTATCTAAAAGAACTATATGAAAGAACAAAATAAAGACAGAACCAATCAATTCAGTACATTATAGAAGTCTGAACAAATAGCTTAAAGTAGGGGAGAGTAGGAAAAATGAACAGAATGTCCCATGTATAAATGAACAACTTGCTGCTGATTGGTTGTGGGGGCATGGAAGGAAATATGAAGAATCAAGAATGACTCCTATATCTCTGAACAAGTATCCGCTGGGTAATGTAGAGAAGGAAGGTGCTTGATGGCAGGGCATAGATTTTGTGTGGTTAAAAACATATATTTCAATTTTATAGGCTTAGATACACAATACAAATCCAAACACAAGACATAAATATATAGTTCAGTTCAGTTCAGTCACTCAGTCTTGTCCGACTCTTTGTGATCCCATAAACCACAGCACGCCAGGCCTCCCTGTCCATCACCAACTCCCAGAGTCCACCCAAACCCATGTCCATTGTGTTGGTGATGCCATCCAACCATCTCATTCTCTATCGTTCCCTTATCCTCCTGCCCTCAATCTTTCCCAGCATAACGGTCTTTTCAAATGAGTCAGCTCTTCACATCAGGTGGCCAAAGTACTGGAGTTTCAGCTTCAACATCAGTCCTTTCAGTGAACACCCAGGACTGATCTCCTTTAGGATGGACTGGTTGGATCTCCTTGCAGTCCAAGGGACTCTCAAGAGTCTTCTCCAACACCACAGTTCAAAAGCATCAATTCTTCTGTGCTCAGCTTTCTTTATAGTCATCCATACATGACCACTGGAAAAACCATAGCCTTGACTAGACAGACTTTTGTTGACAAAGTAATTCTTCTGCTATTTTAATAGGCTGTCTAGGTTAAGCATCTTTTAATTTCATGGCTGCAATCATATATAATAGTCTATTGTGATGGAGGGTAAGTCTATAAATTCAAATCATCAGTATATATAAACCTTTTAAAGACAGTGAGTTGAGTGAAATCACGGAAAAGAATACATATGGTAGTAGATATATACAGTTTGGAATTTGGGGAATGACCAAAGAGCAAGAAAAAAATGTTAAAATAGTAGAAAGATTCACTTTTTTCAATTGTTTTATAGGACAGGTAGTGGAATATGCATAAACATTTAAAATATCAAACTCTAATTTTTAATAAAGGTCATTAACATTTCCTTTATTGAAAGTCATACTTGACAGATGAATTGTGACGTTCAAGTTCTATCAAAGGTACTAGCCCAAATACTCCATTACTATAATAAGAATTATAATTTTTAATTTAGAGAAATTAATATTTCTCAAGGAAGAACAATGTCAATATTCTATATAAAATGTCTAAATATGCAGACATACAGTTTAGTAAGCAAATCTTAAAATGTCCATAAGCACAAACATAAATATAACAAGTATGCTTATTCAAATAAAAGCAGCATAACATCATTATGCAAGACAGTATTGAGATTCCCTATAAAACTAAGAATAAAAATACTATATGACCTAAAAATCCCACCACTGGGCTTATGCCTTAAGGAAATCATAACTGAAAATGATACATGTACCGTAATGTTCTTTGCAGCACTATTCACGATAGCTAGGACATGGAAGCAACCTAGATGTCCATTGACAGATGAATGGATAAATAAGCTGTGGTACATATATACAATGGAATGTTAGTCAACCACAAAAAAGAATGCATTTGAGTCAGTTAAAATGAGGTGGATGAACCTAGAGCCCATCGTACAGTGTGAAGTCAGGAAAAGAAAAACAAATATTGAAATATTAATGCCAAATATGGAATCCAGAAAGATGGTACTGATGAACCTATTTTAGGGCAGAAAGGGAGATGTAGATATAGAGAAAAGAATTTTGGACATGGAATTGGGGGCTGGAAAGAGAGGGTAGGACAAATGGAGAGAACAACATGGAAACATACACTATCGTATGTAAAACAGCAGTGGGAATTTGCTGCGTGACTCAGGAAACTCAAACCAGGGCTCTGTGACAACCTAGAGGGATGCGCTGGGGTGGGAGTTGGGAAGGAGATTCAAGAGGGAGGGCACATATGTATACCTATGGCTGAATCATGTTGATGTATGGCAGAAACCAATATGATATTGTAAAGCAATTATTATTTAATTAAAAATAACAAAAAAACAGCATGGCATTGATAACAGAATAGACAAATTCATGGACTGAAAAGAAAGGACAGAATATTCTATTATTGTCATAATAGACCTTAAATTTCATTGCACTTATAGCATGTCACTTTAAGAAAGTGATGCACTTATTCTGGTAGCTCTACCTCAAAATAGACATGTATGTAAAGTTGTAAAACCACTATTAAAATATAAGTGAACAGTGATTTTTTTTTTCCCACAAATAGTAAAAACTTGGGAGTTTTTTTGCATTGCATGCATGTAGGTTGCTGGAAAGGTTTCATGAGATTGTCAGTCTTGCTCATTGGGTAAATGACTCAGGATGATGGCCTTGTTATGTCCACATATTAAAACTCAAAATATTCCTAAGAAAATATTTCTTTTTATTTCTTTAACACTGATGTTGTTTTCACATAAGATGCATGTAAATTACTTGTATTTGAAATAATTTTTCTACTATCAAATGTCAGGTTATTAAATTTCTTTTTTTATTTCTCTATGGAACAGGCTGATTTTCCATTGTGTAAAAATGTCACAGAACAGCTGTGACCTTATGTTTGGAGATGACTGGCACAATGAAGTGTCAGAGCAAGGGAAAATGCCATTCTCTGATGAAATGAGCTGCTTCTATCACATTAATCATTGTTTATAATTACTAACACAGGTGCAGACAGCTGAATCTAAGATAACTAATAAAATTACTATTTATTATAATATTCCTGGTAACCATTAAATTGGAAAAGAAATTAAACATGTAGTTAGGTCATCATATGTCACATAAATGAAAGAGCTAGGTTATTCACATGGGTAGGACTATGGGCTAATTCTAAGTCAGCATCTATTTTTATCATGTTTTGGAACTTTAAAAAACATTTTTATTTCTTGATATTTTGTATTTTTTCTTAGGTTGGAAATAACAAGTGGAATTTTTAACATTCAGGTATCATTCCTCTTACAGACAAAAGCACTGAAAGCACTGAGCTTTTCCTTTCACTTTAATAGGAAATAGGGCACTTACAGCTAGGATGGTATATTGGAACATATTTCCACAAGATTTTTTTTTCTTTTTATCTCACTGACTGTTGAGAAGTGAGCCTGCTTTTAATTCCATGTACTCAACCTTGACAATCTTTCTCTTATATTTATGAGTATGTATCCACAATGTGTCATAGTTTGCATTATTTACAATCCCCAGTTTTAACAAGCCTATGAATAAAATGTAAATAGTAAATAAATAGATGACCACTAAAGGTTTACTTTGGATAGATTCTTATACCTGCTTTAGAAATAGAGGTCTTAGTATGATTACTTGTTTACTAAAACTAAAAGAAATTATATCAAGACCTTAACTATATTCATAATTCGTTACTTCTAAAGAATGACAGGTATACTTCCTGTTGTTTAAATATAATGACATTAGGGAAAAATATAAATGGGAACATGAATAAAGAGCATGAAGTCATACTTAGGAAATGAAAATTTATTTAGTAAAGTTTTTTTTTAACTTTTATTTTATTTTTAAACTTTACAATATTGTGTCAGTTTTGACAAATATCGAAATGAATCCGCCACAGGTATACATGTGTTCCCCATCCTGAACCCTCCTCCCTCCCCATACTCTCCTTCCTCCCCATACCATCCCTCTGGGTCATCCCAGTGCACCAGCCCCAAGCATCCAGTATCGTGCATCGAACCTGGACTGGCGACTCGTTTCATACATATTTTACATGCTTCAATGCCATTCTCCCAAATCTTCCCACCCTCTCCCTCTCCCACAGAGTCCATAAGACTGTTCTATATGTCAGTGTCTCTTTTGCTGTCTCGTACACAGGGTTATTGTTACCATCGATAAGTTCTATTTTGTACTTGTCACACTTTCAATTTTCTTCTCATTGGAGACAGCAAACCTTTAAACATTTAAAAATATAGTTCAATAGATTATTACTTAGTAAAAATCAATTTGAAACCACAGTGAGATACCACTAAAACTTCTTAGAATGGCTAAGATCCCAGTCTTATTTGTACTAAGTGCTGATGAGGGTATGAAGGAAGTGGAAGTCACATACATTTCTGTTAGAAGATTCTGTATAGTCAATTTGGAAAACAAATTGTTCTTTACAAAGCTAGTGTAAACTCACTATAAGAACCAGAAATTCAAGGTATTTACTCAAAGGTATGAGTACTGTATTCAACTTAATTCAAAGCTACCAAAACCTGAAAACAGCCTAAATGTCCCTCAGCTGATGAAATGATAAAAAATCAAAAGCACATCAATACAATGAGGTACTACTGAACTAAGGGAAACAACAAATTACTGACACAGGAATGTCAATATCAATGTGGAATAATGTCACATTCATAACGCTAAGTGAACAAAGACAGAGCCAACTCTCTACATACTGTGAGAGTTCATTTGAATGAATTTTTGAGTTAAGCAAAAGTTACACTGACAGAAGTCAGGGCATTGGTTTCCAGGAGATCAAGTGAAGGCAAAGGTCATTTACAAGAAATGTAGGAGGGAATTTGAAGCACATAGTACTTTATCTTGACTTTGGCTGTAGATACACAATTCCATGTATTGTTAAAATTCTCCCACATCTATACATTAAAAATCACAACTTTTGTTGTAGACAATTTAGGTCTAAATCAAACTGTAACAAAAGTTATATACCTCTCAAAAGACAGAGACAGTTGTAAGATGAAGAATGTCTTGTTTGAAAATTATAATTTGGAAAACTCTACCTCATAATAAATCCTTTTCTCTATAATGTTTTCTATTTTTTAAAATGTGTTCTTTCTTCTTATCCATGCATTAGATAAAAATAGAGTTCTAATAAATAACAGAAACAAAACCTAAAATCTTTGAGCAGGTAAAATAAAAAATAGTTTATCAGAACAATACTTATCCTTGGTATCTATAAAGCTGATAAATGTAAACCATTATTTTTTCTAAAAATGCATTTGAGCAAACTACCCTAAGAAATAATAAATACAGAAATGATCAACCAAGGCACATATTTTTCCATACCAAAGCAACAAACCATCCATTTTTTTTCTGTATAGTTAATTTATTTTAAAGTAATTAATATTTTCCATGACTGATTTTAGCCTGCTGGATTCTGATAATAATCTTTTACAAGCAACAGATCCAAACAACTGACAGAAAATATAATTCAATATCATAGAAGATATTTAGCATCCAAAGTATATAAAGAAAAACATGAAAAACCTATAGGATTTAGAACAAAGTTCACAAATAGAATGAAGAACTCCCAGAATTAAAAGTCTTTAGAGAAATTAAAGATATGAAAGGGAGCTCAATCTTACAAGCTACCAGCAAACTATAAACTAAAGTAATTAAAAGCTATTATTTCAAACCAAAATTCTGGGAAAAAATAAAGAAGTATATAGATTCAGATATTGACAAGATTATAGATAAAATTATTTTTCTTAAATGATTCTGAGGGAGTGAATTGTTACTACTATTTTGAGAGCAACTGTCAGCAGCTGAAAACTTTGCAGTTGAAAACTTACATGAAAATAAAACTAGATCATAAAATGCAGTTGCAAGTGGACAATAAAGTGAAGATGTGAAAAAAAAAATAAAGTGAAGATGTGGATTATACATTTTGTTGCTAAATATTCACATGAAATAACACACACATAATGCTCTAAATGGTAAATGGATATTTGACATGTATATCAAATTAAATTAAAGGACTAGGGTCAGAGTCTTTAGAACTTAGCCAGGGAAATGGATTTATAATCTTGAATAAAGCTAAGGTTAGCCATAGCCATATCTATATTGTTTGATTTCTAACACTATCAAAAATAAAATCGATTAGCATTATTTTTTTATTTTTGGAAAAATGTTGCCTTCAATTATTTCTAATACATTTCTTTATGCTTCTGAAAAGAGAGAAAAGTAAATTTTAATGAAAATTTGATTTTTCAGTTAAATTTTCAATGTGGTCCTTATGTATAAAATGAGGCAAGTCAGGATACTAGTTTTGTACAATTGTTGATGTCTCATGTAGAAACAATAGCATAAATAGCTAATTCTTTACTATGTTTATTTGACAAAATCTAGCTTGCCTGGAGAATCCCAGGGACGGGGGAGCCTGGTGGGCGTCTATGGGGTTGCATAGAGTCGGACACGACTGAAGCGACTTAGCAGCAGCAGCAGCAGCTTAGAAGTAGGTTTTCTACTTGTAAAATATTGGTCTTTTTATATTTTCTCTATAAAACAGAATTTCACCAACCACAGATACTGGAAAAAAGTGTTCATCAATAGGCCTTGGTTTTAAAGATTTTAAAAACCTTGATTCCTAACAAAGAGCATGTATTTTATCATCCTGCTGAGATCTAGTAAGTGACAGATATGTGCAAAGACCCTATGATAGCAACAGTAGTTAAGATAGTTAAAAGCTAAAGTAGCACTCTGCATTTTGGATGACTAAATGAAGAACACAGTCAGCTAGTCATTAATTCTGCCTATATGTGCAGCTTTTGAGACTTTAGTACATTAGGTTGAACAGTATTTTTAGTAGTATAAAACTAAATGTAAGATAACCTCGTAAAAGGCAGTGAAGACAGAATATCAAATCATTAAAAATAAATAGGCTACTTTGAAATATCCAACTGAGAAAAAGTCCTAGGAAGTAAAAACTGTTATGATGTCCTACTTCCAAAGAAAGTTAAGACTCAGCCAAGAATAAGATTGACTGAATGTCTATTTTTTTCTCTTTGAATAAAAATACATGTTTAGGATTTAATATGTTACCTGAATTGTATGTCAGAATTTATCATTGTTCAAATTTGTGCTGTGTTTTTGATTCTCTCACATTTCCATACACATGTGTAAGCACAGACCCAATTATTTTATTATGTAGTGTTTGGTTCACTAAATAATGTTTGGATTAATTTGGTGTTCCAGCAATGACAGTCAGATAAAGAACTGAAACAAGTCAGGGGGGCTACATCATTTCACTCAAATGTAGGCAGAAGAATGAAAATTCATTTAAGCACTTTAATGATTGAAAAGCAACTTTTCACTTGTAGCAATTTAATTCATTGATTATAGTATAATCATAGGGTCTAAATTAACCAAAACTACAGATTTTAATTGGAAACCTTTCCTTTCCTGTTTATCAGATTTGTCTGAATATGATGAAGCAATTAGGAAAAAGAAGCAACTGCTACTGCTGCTGCTGCTAAGTCGCTTCAGTCATGTCCGACTCTGTGTGACCCCATGGACTGCAGCCCACCAGGCTCCTCCATCCATGGGATTCTCCAAGCAAGAGTACTGGAGTGGGGTGCCATTGCCCTCTCCAAAAGAAGCAACAGAGCCACTAAAATACAGGCAGAGCTAATTTATCATAACTCATAAGAGCTAAATTGATCCATTAAGTGCCTGGACTTTCCTGTTGGTGCTTTTCTTTGATATGCAAATGAGAATTCTATTTTTTAAAGCAGGAACAAGACAATGACTAGGTAGAATAGACATAGTTAACAAGTAAGCCTACCTACTAAACATTTATTCTCAATTTAGCACTCTGTTTTGAAATCTCTCTTTATTTCCCAGGATTAATTGCTTCTGCAGTGCATAATTATAAAAATCAGGTGACAATATAGTTTCATGGAATGACAAAAAATATATATTATTAGCCCCACTCCCCCTTAAGGTTATAAAGTACTATGACAATCAGGAGAAGTTTTGAATATGGAATGGCAGGTTTTCAATAACCTAGAATACAGAATATGATCAAAGCAAATTAACAAAAGAGGTCTTCTAGGTTTTTGGTCTGGGTGATGGACTGAAAGATCGTTCCACTTATGAGTTGGGAAAAACTGAGCAATCAAGAGACTAGAAGACTGAATTAGAAAAAATAAGATTCTGTTTTAAAACTGTTTGAGTTAGGTGACTCTTGGAGATTATAGTGAAGACACCAAGTAGGGAGTTTTATACTGGAGCATACACATTGGGTGCACCCCGGATCTCATTTATCACCTGGTGCCACCATTTACCCACCAGACACAGGCACTGCCTTCACTGCTGCCCATACCTGCTCAAATATTGTTCTTGCACTATTAGCATCACCTTGGGTTAACCAATTTATTGCAAGGCAATAGTGAATGAAAAGCAAAAATCAATAGAGGCATGCCTCTTATTGTGCTTCACTTCACTGAGCTTTGTAAAGATTGCATTTTTTACAAATTGAATGTTTGTGGCAACAATGTGTGAAACAAGTCTACTGCCACCATTTTCCCAACAAGATTTGCTCACTTCATGTCTCTGGCTCAATTTTGGTAATTCTCACAATATTTTAAAATTTTTCATCATTGTTATATTTGTTATGATGGCCTGTGATTAGTTATTTTGATGTTACTATTGCAAATTATTATGACTTGCTGAAGTCTCAGATAGTAGCACTTTTTAGCAATAGAGCACTTTAAAATTAAGTTGTGTACAAAATTTTAATAGATACACTATTAAACACTTATGTAGGGTACAGTATATTACGAACATAACTTTTATATTCACTGGGAAACAAAAAATTCATGTAATTTGTTTTACTGAAATACTCACTCTACTGTGGTGGTCTGGAATAAAAGTTGTAATATCTCAGAGGTATGCTCAAGTGTCTTTCCTCCATGTGAAACAAACTCTATGGTTCAATATACACCATTATCCAAGGGCTGTTGTTGCTGCTGCTGCTAAGTCACTTCAGTCGTGTCCGACTCTGTGTGACCCCATAGACGGCAGCCCACCAGGCTTCCTGTCCCTGGGATTCTCCAGGCAAGAACACTGGAGTGGGTTGCCATTTCCTTCTCCAATGTATGAAAGTGAAAAGTGAAAGTGAAGTCGCTTAGTTGTGTCCGACCCTCAGCAACCCCATGGACTGCAGCCTTCTAGGCTCCTCTGTACATGGGATTTTCCAGGCAAGAGTACTGGAGTGGGGTGCCATTGCCTTCTCCAAGGGCTAGACTTGTCTAAAGTTATTTTTAATTATCCACAATAGCATTCCCTTTGAAAATAAATTTATTAAATGTAAATTCACTTCTCAGACTCACTTTTACAGAATCTGAACTAACATCCAAATCAAAAGAAAAACCACAATTAGAAATGCATATGTAATAAATCATAGCATAAAAGATATTTAAACAACTGGGCTCATACATCATTATAAGGATAATGAAAGTAGAGACTTAGTTGATCATAAAAACGTAATTCTTAAAAGAGCAAATGTATACTCATCTTGCATAATGACAGAAAAACTATCACACTGAATATTACATTGTGTAATGACATGAAATAAGTTGGCTTCTTCAACAGGACACAAAAGTGTTTCTAAGGACCCGGGATAGAAGACATTATTGAAGGCAGTTGAGAAGAAGCAGAGGAATGCAATTTTGAAAAACTATTCTGAAACTCACCAAAATAAAATCTACACTGGAAGTGATGAAGAATATAATTCCCTCATATAGGCAATAAAAATCTAAGATATGTAGACATGAGAAACTAATAGAATGTAGATGGAGAAAATACAAAGAGAAGAAAAGATGGATCACAGAAGAAAATGTGACAATAAACAAATAAAAATTAAATATTAATACATAATGGTAACCGTAAAATGTTATAATAAAGTCACACATGCTTTACACTAATCAAATTTTAACCAGAATGTGATGAGAGGTGCCTTGAAAAGTAACATTATTTAAAACTTTTTGACAATTTAGTTGTCCTTCATACATTGGGACCCAGATACTTCAGTGGTAAAAATCAATTCAAAGAACATTTAATATATTTCCTAAATTTTATATACAAGAATATTTTAACCATTTTCTTCTTGTATAAAAGCAATGTGAAATTTCAGAGTGAGTTATTTAATAACTTTTGGTACGTTCTTAAATATAGACAAACATTAAAGTTGCATTTTTTTCAACATACATTTTGATTACTCTGAAAATAACTCTAAACACTCCTATCTACCATAGGCAAATTGAAGTATTTGTATGCAGGCTGACCTACAACTGACATATGTGTGTGTGTGCCCACTCTCTTGTGACCTCATGAACTGCAGCATTCCAGGCTTCCCTGTCCTTCACCATCCCCTGGAGCTTGCTCAAACTCATGTCTATCAAGTCGGTGATGCCACCCAATCCAACCATCTCATCCTCAATCTTTTCCAGCATCAGAGTCTTTCCTAATAAGTTGGTTCTTGGCATCAGGTGGCCAGAATATTGGAGTTTCAGCTGTAGGGTCAGGCCTTACAATGAATATTCAGGGTTGATTACTTTTAGGATTGACTGGTTGGATCTCCTTGCTGTCCAATTGACTCTCAAATATATTTTACAGCACCACTGTTCAAAAGCAACAATTCTTCGGTGCTCTTATGGTCCAACCCTCACATTCACACACGACTACTGGAAAAATATTAGCTTTGACTAGATGGACCTTTGTTGGCAAAGTGATGTCCCTGCTTTTTAATACACTGGCTAAGTTCATCATAGCTTTTCTCCCAAGGAGCAAGAGTCTTTTAATTTCATGGATGCAGTCACTGTACACAGTGATTTTGGAACCCAAGAAAATAAAATCTCTCACTGTTTCCATTGTTTTCCCATCTATTTGCCATGAAGTAATGGGACCAGCTGCCATGATCTTTGTTTCTTTCTTTTTTTTTTTTTTGAATGTTGAGTTTTAAGCCAGCATTTTCACTCTCCTCTTTCACTTTCATCAAGAGGCTCTTTAGTTCCTCTTTGTTTTCCGCCATAAGGGTGGTGTTATCTGCATAGCTGAGGTTATCTATATTTCTCCCAGCAATCTTAATTCCAGCTTGTGCTTCATCCAGTCCGGGATTTTGCATGATGTACTCTGCATATAAGTTAAACAAGTAGGGTGACAATATACAGCCTTGACATACTCCTTTTCTAGATAGTTAATAGTGATTTCCAAAACAATCAATGAGATTAGTTGCAAACAGTTAAAATCACTAAAAATAATAGGTTGCAAATTTCATTACTCTTCTTTTTCTGTCACATATTCTTTTCACAGAAATAATTAACATAATATACACTTGCAATTTCTTTAAGTAATGATGTGTGGACAAGTAAAATTAAAAACTTATACTTGTTCAAATCATTTTATTTAGTAATGTTCGTATTTTTTGAGAAAGTTAGGTAAATAATTATGTTTGATTTTGAAAGTGCATGTTGATTTTGCTAAGGATCATTGCTAAGTATAAAGATCAAGAAAACACTTTATGATTAAGCAAAGAATCTTACTATATACACTTCTATTCAGCATTGTACTAGATGTTCTACCCGAGTCAGTTTGGCTATAAATATTAATAAATATAAAGCACACAGGTTGGAAAACAAAAAGTAGAATTACATCTATTCAAGGATTATATAATCTTGTATGTAGATAATCTTAAGAATCCACTAAAACTATCTGAATTAACAAATACTCAGCAAGTTTACAAAACATAAAATCAATATAACAATCAACACTATTTCTATACACTAGCAATGAAATTCAGGAAAAATTCCACTTGCAATAACAGAAACAATGGACTATTCAGGAAAAAGTTAACCAGGAAGAAGTGCAAGACTTGTACACTGAAAGCTATAAAACACTGTTGAATGAAAATAAAGAAAAGCTACATGAATGGAAAGACATCTGTCTTCATGGAATAGAAGACAACAGCAAGATGTCAATGTTCCACAAACTGACTTACAAGCACAACACATTCCCTATGAAAAACTCAGCTGCATGATATTTTAGCAGAAATTGAAATCAGATTTCTAAAATTACTATGGAAATGCAAGGCATCCAGATTAGCCAAAATAAATCTTGAGATAAAGAAAAGACCAAACTTGCTTTGGTCTTTTATCAGAACTCTATGTAATTGTAGCTACTTTAAAAATACTGTTAGGCAGTTCCCTCAAATGTTAAGCAGAATTCTCTTATGATCAAGTAATTTTACCCTGTTATATACCCAAGAGAAATGAAAACATATGTCTCAATAAGAACATGTACATAAACAATCTTAGTAGTTTTATTACTTATAGCCAAAAATTGGAAATAATTCACATGTTGTTCACTGGATAAGTGAATAAATAAGATGTTTTTCATCCATATAATGAGATATTGTTTGGTAATACAAAGAATGATGTCCTGCTCCAGTCATAACATGGACATTGAAAACCTTATAATAAGTGACAGAAGCCAGATATAAGGCTACATACCTTATAATTCCAGTTATATGAAATATACATATTATCAAATTCGTAAAGATATAAAGTAGATTAGTGGTTGCCCAGTGCTGGGAGGGAAGGGTTAATGAATGG
Organism: Bos javanicus; assembly: GCF_032452875.1. Taxonomy (NCBI): domain Eukaryota; kingdom Metazoa; phylum Chordata; class Mammalia; order Artiodactyla; family Bovidae; genus Bos; species Bos javanicus. The sequence goes on along the minus strand of NC_083879.1, from coordinate 59,834,040 downwards.
AGATTGCCTGCTAACGTGTGCCGGTGTTTTTTGTTTTGTTTTTTGTTTTTTTGGTATGATGAAATATCTTAAAATTAGACAATGGTGATAACTGCACAACTCTGAGAATATACTAAAAATCACTAAATTATTTTTAAAGGGTGAATTTTATGACATGAGAGTTATCTCAATAATGAAGGTTTTATAAAGATCAAACATAAATATATTAATACTTCTATTATTCTGGATACTAATGATACAATTTATAATTTTTAATCATTTCTTCCCATGTTTTTTATATGACTACATGTCTACATTAAGAGACTTTGCCTTTGTTATACCTCATTAAAACAGTATGATTATATAGATTTTCATTCAAGTTTTATTGATAATAAATATTTTCAATTTTTATGTTGACTTCAGATAATCATGGTTTTAATAATATTTATTAAAATACACACTTTGGCATATATCTTTTAGTCACATCTTGCTTATTTATTTTCAACATAATTTCCAAGTGATCTTATTCACCCTAGGCTATGGATCTTATAGTAGTTTCTTAAATCATTGAATTTACTTTTGGAGAATAAACAGATACTTTTGTTCCTTTCCTTTTATTAATTATATCAAGAGGATATAAATATATTATTTCTTTCAGTAGAAGCTTATTTTAATTACTAGATGACACTTTCCATTTCAGTCAGGCAATTAAGCAATGTACACGAATGAAATAAAGGGATGGATATACAAGGAGAAAGTGACCTCAGCTTTCTTTGTCTTTCTGTTTTTTTTTTTTCCTCAATAAACAAGTCAAAGCAAGCATGGAAAGGAGAAAATTTTAATTTCTTAAACACTCTCGAATGTTGGAAAATTCTATAAACATGATGTCAGTAACTTTCAATTTCTTTAAACTTAATTCCACACAAATTACAGTCATCTACATAATAAGTACTTAGGAATACAATATCTTTGAAGTCTGTCAAGTTGATCTCTAAAGAGCTTTGTTACTCATTTTATACCCTGCCATTACTGCCCATCAACTAACCTTTGTCTTTCTTTTACTTACCTTTTACCACAAAACTAACCCAAATTTAGGTGAAAGTGTGCAGTTTAAATGGTAAATAATTAAAAAGTAAGCTGCCAGCTCATCAATGGCAGTGTATTATTTTGTCACAATTTTAAGAACAAATCACTTGTTTCTTTAACAACAACAAAAAAATAGTTATTGCTATTGTAATCAGAGGTAAGGTATTTCAGGTATTTCTATTGACAGTAAATTCCACAGAAAAGTAATGGGCATGTTCTAATGGATAAAATAGCTGACATGGCATATTTCCTAACAGTGATGTCAACAAAAAGCTTTTAGAATAAAAAGTAAATGATGTAACAGTTTACAGCCTTAAAAACTTCAATGTTATTTATCTTTCTGCAATGTGAATGGGACAGATTTATAAGCCATTTCTAGTCTCCGCTGATAATTCATTGAATAAACATGCTTTCAGGCCGTTGTATACAAAAAATCATGTAAGTGGTGACTCAGATGCCAGATTTTCAAAAAACTTTAAAACAAATAAGACTTTTAACATTGTAATTCACCAGTTACAAGTGGATTTCATGTTTGTTTTGTAACTGACATTTTAACAGGGGAAAGCACTTTTCTGAGTGACTCTCTAGCTGTTCATCAGACATTCATGTTCCTGCCATTTGAATGGGTGGGATCAACAGCTGATTAATATTATGATTCTATTCTCAGATAGTTTGTCCTTTTCGTCATTTCTGTTCACATTTTTGTTACCATAATAAATCTTATCAGATATCACTATAATTTTATTTTTTCATGGTAGTAAACAAAACCTGATTCGAAGAATTGACTCATTTGAAAAGACCCCAATGCTGGGAAAGATTGAAGGCAAGAGGACAAGGGACAACAGAGGGTGAGATGGTTGGATGGCATCACCGATTCAACTGACATGAGTTTGAGTAAACTCTGGGAGTTGGAGATGGACAGCTTATGGGGTCACAAAGAGTCGGACATGACTGAAAGACTGAACTGAACTGAAACAACAAAGTTCAACATAAATCCATTGATTAAAAAGTACAATAGTGAAGTGAAAGTAGCTCAGTCGTGTCCAGCTGTTTGTGATCCCATGATTTCTCCTGGAATTCTCCAGACCAGAATTCTGGAATGGGTAGGCTTTTCCTCCTCCAGCGCATCTTCCCAACCTAGGGATCAAACCCAGGTTTCCTGCATTGCAGGTGGATTCTTTACCAACTGAACCACAACAATAATCATTGACTAATTCTAGCATTTTTAGAATTGAGAAGATTTTAACTTAAGGTTTCAATACTATAGGTCAATTCTCTATTAATGCAAACTAAAGCAGACTAAGCATTTTTTTTTTGCAGAAAATACTAGATTTTATAATCCATTTGAAGGTGGAATTAATTCCCATTTAGAAGAAACTACACTTTAATAATATGGCATTAAATAACTCACACAGATTCAGTTACTTTTGTTTACATGTGTGCGTGCCTGCGTGCTAAGATGTTTCACTTATGTCCAACTCTGTGATTCTATGGACTGCAGCCCACCAGGCTCCTCTGTCCATGGATTCTCCAGTTAAGAATACTGGAGTGGGTTGCCATGCCCATGTTCGGGGGATCTTCCTGACCCAAGGATCGAATCCCCATCTTTTATGTTTCCCAAACTGGCTGGAGTGTTCTTTACCACTATTGACACCTGGGGAGCCCTGTGCTTATATATGCAAATCAAATTTTAAATTTTGTTAGATTGTTACTGTCCATTAAAGATGGGTACTTCAGAGGGAAAAAAAATCATCAAAATGATAATTTTTTAATTTTTCTAATGCCAAATAGATATTTTTAATATTCAAAAGCAGATACATTACTTTGCCAACAAAGGTCCATCTAGTCAAGGCTATGGTTTTTCCAGTGGTCATGTATGAATGTGAGAGTTGGACTGTGAAGAAAGCTGAGTGCCAAAGAATTGATGCTTTTGAACTGTGGTGTTGGAGAAGACTCTTGAGAGTCCCTTGGACTGCAAGGAGATCCAACCAGTCCATTCTAAAGGAGATCAGTTCTGAATGTTCTTTGGAAGGACTGATGCTAAACTGAAACTCCAATACTTTGGCCACCTCATGTGAAGAGTTGACCCATTGGAAAAGACTCTGATGCTGGGAGGGATTGGGGGCAGGAGGAGTAGGGGACGACAGAGGATGAGATGGCTGGATGGCATCACCAACTCAATGAACATGAGTTTGGGTGAACTCTGGGAGTTGGTGATGGACAGGGAGGCCTGATGTGCTGCAGTTCATGGGGTCACAAAGAGTCGGACATGACTGAGCAACTGAACTGAACTCAACTGAATGATTATCTTGACTGATAAGAGCGATAGAATTTTAAAACACATTGCATAATAGGCTTACTTCACTCTAGCCAGAAAGAAAAACACCAATACAGTATACTAATACATATATACGGAATTTAGAAAGATGCTAACAATAACCCTGTGTACGAGACAGCAAAAGAGACACTGATGTATAGAACAGTCTTATGGACTCTGTTGCAGAGGGAGAGGGTGGGAAGATTTGGGAGAATGGCATTGAAACATGTATAATATCATGTATGAAACGAGTTGCCAGTCCAGGTTCGATGCACGATACTGGATGCTTGGGGCTAGTGCACTGGGACGACCCAGAGGGATGGTATGGGGAGGGAGGAGGGAGGAGGGAGGAGGCTTCAGAATGGGGAACACATGTATACCTGTGGCAGATTCATTTTGATATTTGGCAATACTAATACAATTTGTAAAGTTTAAAAATAAAATAAAATAAAAAAAACACATTGCAACTTAATAACAATATATAAACCATTAAATGTATTTTAATCATTTTACTATAGATTCTATAAGTTAAGAGATGCATAGAACTAGTTTAGCCATCTCGCATTCCAAGTGGCTCAGAGGTAAAAAGAATCCACCTGCCAATACAGGAGACCCAGTTTTGATCCCTGGCTCAGGAAGATCCCCTGGAGAAGGAAGTGACAACTCACTCCAGTCTTGTCACCTGGAAAATCCTATGTAGAGAGGAGCCTGTATAGTCTATGGGGTTGCAAAGATTCTGACACATCTTAGCAACTAAACAGCAGCAGCAACAGCAATAATAGGATGAGGAAGAAAAAAAAGAGTTCTGTTATCTGTAAGAAGTCAGAAATTGCTTTATACCAATCTTCATAAATCTCCTTAAACTGCAGAAGAAAAAAAATGAGGCAAGTACATTTTTGTCAGTAATAGACAATTCTCCTTAACCTCCTTGCATTATCAGTTTCATTTTTGCTCTTTTTAGAATGGTCATTTTTCTCTCTGGTAAAATAAACCCAATATTATTAATAAAGAATTGGTATATTTGTGTTTGGTAATCTATAATTCAAATAAGAAAATAAGCATCAAAAATGTCAAATATTCAGACACGAACAACTACAAGAGCTTCAATTCATCAAGTCTATGTTAAGGTACTCAGCAAAATTAGGTATAATGTGACAGTTACCTTTTCTTTAAATTATTAGCTCCCAATTGAAGTAGTCATTGTTTACCTAATATGACTCTTGTTATGTTATGTATTAAATATGTTATGTGCAATATATATGATACCTGCTAGAGACCCAAATATGCAATATGTAAAGACACAGTCCTTGTTTCAAAAAACTTATAACCAAAATGGGAAATATATGCGCAAATTAACAATTGTTACTTTCCAGGATCAAATGTTATCATAATGTATGTATGAGATTATGGAACATTTCATAGTATACCTTAACCCACAGTGTTCCTTTGATTGGCAACTGGGAAGTTTGCTTTGACAGGAATGTTAGAAATTAGTATTATTAATAAATTCCTATACAGCAATTATTATTCATTTTCAAATGAATAAATCCTTAATCTTTACCACAGTCCTTAGACTTTGGTGAACACTCTGAAAATAATTCTTCTATGAGTCTATTAGTCTTATATCTAGAATATTAAGAAAAATCTCAGCTTTTGTAGCTTTTCCATAGAAAACAGAACAGCATGTTTCAGAGATTTGTAAGCTGTTTATAAACAATGCATTAGCTCAGTGCCATATGAAAAGAAACCAGGAAATACTAAATCTATGGAGTTTGTAATATATATTGACTATTTTGCTTGTCCCTTTTAAAGGTTGAACTTAAATTTACGGTATATAGGCTGGAGGCTGGGATACTATTAGTCACTGGGGTTCTGTGATACGTAACGTTGTGCTATGTGTTGATGAGTAGGAGTAGGGTTCGTGAGGGACAAGAAAATGCATTACAATTGTAAGCAATTGCACAGATCTCTGGAAATTCCTCTGTTTCTAAGAATTACTCAAAATCCATAAAATAACTTTGTAACAACCTGCTGCTGCTGCCAAGTCGCTTCAGTCGTGTCTGACTCTGTGCGACCCCACAGACGGCAGCCCACCAGGCTCCCCGATCCCTGGGATTCTCCAGGCAAGAACACTGGAGTGGGTTGCCATTTCCTTCTCCAACAACCTGCTACATCACACCATATAATCATTGTAAAAGAAATCTAAGGGACAACAGTGATAAGTGACTAGATATCTTCTTTTCTTGTGTTACTTGATCTTCATTGAGATGAGAGTTCCAAAATCTTTAAAAAGTACGCACTTCTTATCTTCACATTATGTTTTTCCCTTGATAAATATATCATGTGTACTTTGTTACTTTTTATAAAATTGAACTTGGATTTTAAGTTTATCCTCAAAATAAGTCATAACAGTAAAAAAAATACAAAGGGAAACAATTGCTTTTACACTGTTCACTGAGTCAGACACGACTGAGAGACTTCACTTTCACTTTTCATTTTCATGCATCGGAGAAGGAAATGGCAACCCACTCCAGTGTTCTTGCCTGGAGAATTCCAGGGATGGGGGAGCCTGGTGGGCTCCATCTATGGGGTTGCACAGAGTCGGACACGACTGAAGTGACTTAGAAGCAGCAGCAGCAATTACTAGCCAAAGGTCAGGAAAAATCTTTTTCACTAGGCTTAAGTTAACTGATATCCTCAACTAACTTATGAGATTGCTACTGCTGCTGCTAAGTCGTTTCAGTCGTGTCTGACTCTGTGCGACCCCATAGATGGCAGCCTGCCAGGCTCCCTCATCCCTGGGATTCTCCAGGCAAGAACACTGGAGTGGGTTGCCATTTCCTTCTCCAAAGCATGAAAGTGAAGAGTAAAAGTGAAGTCGCTCAGTTGTGTCCAACTCTCAGCAACCCTATGGACTGCAGCCTACCAGGCTCCTCCATCCATGGGATTTTCCAGGCAAGATTGCTGGAGTGGGGTGCCATTGCCTTATGTATAATTACAAGGTACAGAAATCAAACAAGAATTTTAAAAGTAAGGAATCCAATATTACGTTAACTGATTTCTAAATCATTCAGTGTGATTTCATTCTTTTGTTTTAAAGACTGAAGTAATGCATACCACCATTTTTAACAAAAGTCAATAATGAGATATGAGGGAAGCCACTGATTCCAAACTAAAACATAAACCTACTATCCACTTTATGATTGAAAGTATCACTCAACTTTACTTTTGCTACTAAGAGTCAAACTTCCTTAATTTTATGGTTCAGTTCAGTTCAGTTCAGTTGCTCAATCATGTCCAACTTTTTGCAACCGCATGAACCGCAGCATGCCAGGCCTCCCTGTCCATCACCAACTTCGGGAGTCCACCCAAACTCATGTCCATTGAGTCGGTGATGCCATCCAACTATCTTATCCTATGTTGTCCCCTTCTCCTCCTGCCCTCAATCTTTCCCAGCATCAGGGTCTTTTCAAATAAGTCAGCTCTTTGCATCAGGTGGCCAAAGTATTGGAGTTTCAGCTTCAACATCAGTCCTTCCAATGAACACCCAGGACTGACCTTCTTTAGAATGGACTGGTTGGATCTCCTTGCAGAGTCTTCTCCAGCACCACAGTTCAAAAGCATCAATTCTTCAGCGCTCAGCTTTCTTCATAGTCCAACTCTCACATACATACATGACCACTGGAAAAACCATAGCCTTGACTAGATGGATCTTTGTTGGCAAAGTAATGTCTCTGCTTTTTAATATGCTGTCTAGGTTGGTCATAACTTTCCACCCAGAGAGTAAGCATCTTTTCATTTCATGGCTGCAATCACCATCTGTAGTGATTTTGGAGCCCCCAAAAAATAAAGTCTCACACTGTTTCCACTGTTTCCCCATCTATATTCCATGAAGTGATGGGACCAGATGCCATGATCTTCATTTTCTTAATGTTGAGCTTTAAGCCAACTTTTTCACTCTCCACTTTCACTTTCATCAAAAGGCTCTTTAGTTCCTTCTTCACTTTCTGCCATAAGGGTGGTGTCATCTGCATATCTGAGGTTATTGATATTTCTCAATAATTTAATTCCAGTAAAAAATTTAATTTAATTTAAATTTAATTTAATTCCAGAAATTTTAATTAAATTAAAAATTTAATTTAACTCCAGAAAAAAAACACATAATCATATAAATGATGTAATAAGTGTTTGTCAAAATGCAACACTCATTCTTTTAAAAAAAAAAAAAACTCTCAGAAAACTAGGAACAGATTGGAACTTTCTCAAACTTATGAGGAACATCAAAAATAAATAAATAACACCTAAACTGTCATAATACATAATGGTGAAAAGCTGCATACTTTACTTCTAACATCACTAATATGCCAAATATCTTCATTCTTTCCACTCCTATTCCCCATAGTATTGGAGTTTCTAGCCTGTGCTATAGATTACAAGTCGTTGGAGGTGGGGGTTAGGAGGAGAGACAGCCAGAATGAAGAGGAATCAATGGAAATGTTTCCCCATTTCTTATATAGTTACATATGGAGAAAATCCCAAGAAAATGAAAATTTCCTTTAAATAATAAGTGAGTTTAATATGGTTACAGGATAAAAAGTCAGCATGCAAATAATTATATTTATTTATAAGGGCAATGTAAAACTGAGGGTCAATTTTTTAATAACAACCAGTTAAATACCATTAATAATGGCTCTAAAAATTTAACATACTCTGCAAAAATGCAGAGGCTTTGTATACCAAAAACTATAAAGTCCTGACAAAAATAAATTTAAAAAATATAGATGCTTATGATATTCAAATATATAGCACATTTAAGAAGAGAAAATATGAAAACTATTTCATGAACTAGGATTAACAAAGATTTTGTTAACATGATACAAAAGGAAAAGCAACATTCCACCAAAAAAAAAAGTGGATAAAATTTAAATTTATCAAAATTAAAACTGTTGCTCAGGGAAAGTTTCTATGATGGAGACAAAAATGCAAGGAATAGGCTTGTAGATAATATTTTTAGCATATCTCATATTTGTCATGTGTCCTTAATATAAAAATTACTCTATAAAGTCAATAGTTGTCGCTGTTCAGTTACTCAGTCATATCTAACACTTTGCAACACCATGGATGGAAGCATACCCGGCTTCCATACTTTCACTATCTCCTGGAGCTTGCTCAAACTCATGTCCATTGACTCAGTGATGCCATCCAACCACCTCATCCTCTGTTGTCCCCTTCTCCTCCTGCCTTCAGTCTTTCTCAGCATCAGGGTCTTTTCTAAAAATAAGTCAGCTCTTCTCATCAGGTGGCCAAAGTATTGGAGCTTCAGCTTCAGCATCAGTCCTTCCAATGAATATTCAGGACAGATTTCCTTTAGGATCAACTGGTTTGATCTCCTTGCAGTCCAAGGGACTCTCAAGAGTCTTCTCCAACACCAAGTTCAAAATCATCAATCCCTTGGTGCTCAGCTTTCTTTATGGCCCAACTCTCACATCCATACATGACTACTGGAAAAACCATAGCTTTAATTAGATGGACCTTGAGAGTGAAAATCAACAGTAGAAAGCAACATAATTATAAGATGATCAGGATATATGAACAGACATTTGATTACAGAAGTTATAAAGATGGCAAATGAGTACTTCAAAAGATGTTCAATATAGTTACCTTTTTGATAAAGTAAAACCACAATAAGATACCACTATGTAAAGGAGATCAGTCCTGGGTTTTCATTGGAAAGACTGATGCTAAAGCTGACACTCCAATACTTTGGCCACCTCATGCGAAAAGTTGACTCATTGGAAAAGACTCTGATGCTGGGAGGGATTGGGGGCAGGAGAAGAAGGGGATGACAGAGGATGAGACGGCTGGATGGCATCACCAACTCAATGGACATGAGTCTGAGTTAACTCTGGGAGTTGGTGATGGACAGGGAGGCCTGGCGTGCTGCATTTCATGGGGTTGCAAAGAGTCAGACACGACTGGGCAACTGAACTGAACTGAACTGATGTACCTGTTTAAACAGCTAAGTTAAAAAAATTAAAATGTGAAATCCTGGAGTTATTGCAAGCCAACTTAATTGTCATACTTTGCTGGTGGAAAAGCAAAATAATGAAGCCATTTTAGAGGGAAAACAAAGTTGGATATATAAAATTAAACTCCACTTCTCTACAGGGTAACTATACTCCTGGGCATTTATCCTAGGGAAAGGAAACTAACTTCACACCAAAAGTTGTACAGACATATTCAAAAGCAGCATTTTATGAAATAGCACTGATTTAAAAAGCAACAACAACAACAACAAAAATGTCTTGCCACATGTAAAGAGATAAACTTAATATTACAACCCAATAAATGGTTTTCACAAAAAAATCCTCTAAATTTTTTCTGTTTTTAAACTATCCTAAGGTTTACATCTAGATCTGTTAACCATTTTGATATAATTTTTGTAAAAGGTATCAAGTACTGCAAAGTGATCAAACTGGTCAATTCTAAGTAAATCAACTCTGAATTTTCATTGAAAGAACTGATGCTGAAGCTTATAAGCTCTAATATTATGATGCAAAAAGTCAACTCATTTGAAAAGACCCTGATGCTGGGAAAGATTGAAGGCAAAAGGAGAAGGCGGTGGCAGAGGATGAGGTGATCAGACAGCATCACGGATTCAGTGGACATGAATTTGAGCAAGCTCTGGGAGATAGTGTAAAACAGAAGAAACTGGCAGGATAGAGTCCATGGAGTCACAAAGAGCTGGACATGATTTAGCCACTGAATGAAGAACAATCAAGTATGATTTCAGGTATTTTCTAAAATATATGGTCACTTTTCCAATGCTATTTATTAAAATACCTATCTTTACTGAACTGCCTTAGCACCTTTTTCAAAGATCAGTTGATCATATTTGTTTGTATTGATTTCAGGACATTTTTTTTTTCAAAATGTACAGATATCTTTGTCTATTTTGTTCACTAATATTACACTGTCTTTATTATCATAACTATATAGTAAATCTGAGGGGATGACCTGTTGGCTTAGCAATAAAGATTCTGCCTGCAATGGAGGAGCCTCAGGAGACATGGGTTCGATCCCTGAGTTGGGAAGATACCTTGGAGAATGGCATGGCAACCCAATCCAATATTCTTCCCTGGAGAATTCCATGGACACAGGAACCTGGCAGGTTACAGTTCATAAGGTCATAAAGAGTCAGAAATAACTGAAGTGACAGCATGCGTGCAGGCATCAGTTCAGTCACTCAGTCATGTCTGACTCTTTGCGACCCCATGGACTGCAGCACACCAGGGGTCCATGTCCAGTACCAACTCCCGGAGCTTGCTCAAACTCATGTCCATAGAGTTGGTGATGCCATCCAACCATCTCATCCCCTGTCCTCCCCTTCTCCTTCTGCCTTCAATCTTTCCCAGCATCAGGGTCTTTTCCAATGAGTCAGTTATTCTCATCAGGTGGCCAAAGTATTGGAGTTTCAGCTTTACCATCATCAGTCCTTCCAACAGATATTCAGGACTGATTTTCTTTAGGATTGACTGGTTTGATCTAATGCAGTACAGGAAACTCTCAAGAGTCTTTTCCAACAACACAGTTCAAAAGCATCAATCCTTCGGTGCTCAGTTTTCTTTATAGTCCAACTCTCACATCCACACATGATGACTAGAAAAACCATTTCTTTGACTAGATGGAACATTGTTGGCAAAGTGATGGCTCTGCTTTTTAATATGATGTCTAGGTTTGTCATGTCTTTTGTGTCATCTGCATATCTGAGGTTTTTGATATTTCTTTCAGCAATCTTGATTCCATCTTGTGCTTCATGCAGCCCAGTGTTTCACATGATGTACTCTGCATATAAGTTAAATCAGCAAGGTGACAATAAGCAGCCTTATGTACTCATTTCCCAATTTGGAACCAGTCAGTTCCATGTCTGGTCCCAACTGTTGCTTCTTCACCTGTATAGATTTCTCAGGAGGCAGGTAAGGTGGTCTGGTATTTCAATCTCTTGAAGAATTTTCCACAGTTTGTTGTGATCCACACAGTCAAAGACTTCGGCGTAATCAATAAAACAAAAGTAGATTTTTTTTTCCTGGAATTTTTTTTTTTTTTTGCTTTTTCTATGATTCAACGGATATTGGAAATTTGATTTCTGGTTCCTCTGTCTTTTCTAAGCTTGAACATCTGGAAGTTCTTAGTTCACACACTGTTGAAGGCTTGCTTGGAGAATTTTGAGCATTATCTTGATAAGAGTGTGAGATGAGTGCAATTGTGTGGTAGTTTGAAAATTCTTTGGCATTTCCTTTCTTTGGCATTGGAATGAAAACTAACCTTTTCCAGTCCTATGGCCACTGCTGAGTTTTCCAAATTTGCTGGCATATTGAGTTCATCATTTTCACAGCATCATCTGTTTAGGATTTGACATAGTTCAACTGGAATTCCATCACCTCCACTAGCTTTGTTCGAAGTGATGCTTTCTAAGGCCCACTTGACTTCTATTCCAGGATGTATGGCTCTAGGTGAGTGATCACACCATTGTGGTTTGCTGGGTCATTAAAATCTTTTTTGTATAGTTCTTCTATATATTATTGCCACCTCATCTTTATATCTTCTGCTTCTGTTAGGTCCATACAATTTCTCTCCTTTATTGTGCCCATCTTTGCATGAAATGTTCCCTTGGTACCTCTAATTTTCTTGAAGAGATCTCTAGTCTTTTCCATTGTGTTGTTTTTCTCTATTTCTTTTCCTTGATCACTGAGGAAAGCTTTCTTATGTCTCCTTGCCATTCTTTGGAACTCTGCATTCAAATGGCTATATCTTTCCTTTTCTCTTTTGCCTTTAGCTTCTTTTCTTTTCTCATGCATAGTAAGTCTAGAAATTAGGTAGAATGAGAACTTTGTTCCTCTTATTCAAAACCATTTTTAATATTCTAGTTCCTTTGAATTTTTACACAAATTTATCTTTTAAAATTTCTTTTGATGTATAGTTGACTTATATTAGTTTCAAGTATACAATACAATGATTCAATATTTACAGACTATAAAAAGTTACTATAAAATATTGAATATATACCCTGAAATGTACATTACATCATATTATCTTATTTAATACTTAATAGCTTGCATCTCTTAAGCACCTTTCCTTCTTCCTCCTCTCCCAGCCATCCTCCCACTTGAAAAAACTAGTTTGTTCCCCATTCCTGTGAATATGTTCCTTTTTGTTATAATCATCCACTTGTTTTATTTTTTTTGATTCCAAATATAAGTGTGAAAACATAAGGTGATTGTCTTTCTCTGCCTGATTTATTTCACTGAGCGTAATGCCCTCTAGATCCTCCCATGTTCTCATAAGTGGTAAATTTTAATTTTTCATAGCTGAATAATATTCCATTGTACTTACATAAATTTTAGTATTATTCATTGCTAGTCATTAGAATATGCTTGATATCTGTACACTGACCATGTGTCCAGAAACTTTACTGAACTCCTGTATTTTGTAATTAGATTGAATTACAGTAAATTTTACATATTTGATTAATCTTTTATACATTATATAATGTATCTTATACCTATTTTCGGAGATGGCAATGGCACCCCACTCCAGTACTCTCGCCTGGCAAATCCCATGGATGGAGGAGCCTGGTAGGCTGCAGTACATGGGGTCGCTAAGAGTTGGACACGACTGAGCGACTTCACTTTCACTTTTCACTTTCATGCATTGGAAAAGGAAATGGCAATCCACTCCAGTGTTCTTGCCTGGAGAATCCTGGTGGGCTGCCATCTATGGGGTCGCACAGAGTAGGACACGACTGAAGCGACTTAGCAGCAGCAGCAGCAGCATACCTATTATATATAGTGAATGCATGTATTATATAATGGATACATATATGTGGATTTTCCTACTTTCAAATATCAAAGTAAAAAGCTAATCTGAAAATATTGTTGACAAGAAATAATTTCCTTCTTTCTTTGGAAACAAGATTCTGATAAGTAGGGAGTTTCGAAAAATTATTTCAGTACTGATAATAGTGGATATGTTATAAATTCTCATGGCAAAATACTGTAAATAAATAGCAATGTCAAATCACTTCTTTATGTTCACAAAAGTAAAGCAACAACATTCTTATTACTATCAACACAAATTTCAGAAGTGAATACCCAAGGCAGAAATTATAAATAATAATTGTAAAGAGTTATATCAAAATCTTCTCTCACCAGCAAGCATGAAGAGGAATGAGCACCTTCCCAATGTCGGAAGTTATCATTTAGCAAAGTCACCAGGATACAACAAACAATCCAATCAGAGGTTAACTTTACCAATGTCATTTGCAGAATAACATAGCAGGCAGTTGGAGTGGAACTAACTATGTACTGTAAGTGGTATGAGAAGAGCTCAAACATTAACAATTTTGCTTTAGGAATAAAAAGAAGTGCAATCATACTTTATATCAAAGGCTACTAAGAGCGATGACCTACACATGTGATGACCTACTTGGTTGATTAACTTTTGAAAGTTTATGCAGACCTAATCAGGTTAGAGTTGAATTAGACTGCATTTATATTCATAATTATAATCACATCTGAATCAGTAGACCAAGAAATGTGATATTATCTATTCAGATACTGGCATTCTCATAATCCTTTGTCTGTTTATATTTTCAGAAGCCATATTTTGCCCTGGCATTTTAACAATTCTTTACTTATACTTTGTAAAAGCCACATTTTACCCTATTGTTACTAGCAGTACTGGTGCTCAAATAATTTAAATAAAAAATGGTATCTTTTTGTATGCACCATGGTTTAAACTAAATATGCTAGAAAAATTAGGGATAATAATGAATAAAACAGACTCAAAAAACCAACAAAAAATGTGATATAGTTTCATATTTAAAACATGAAATGAAAGCTTTTATTTTTTTACTTTCTTCTCTCTCTCTCTCTCTCTCACACACACACACAGAAATATACACACAGGTAAAACTAGAAAAAAGGATATTAAAGTAAGGCTGCTATTGAAACTCAGCTGAGTATGAAAGCATAGATATTGAAATATCCTGGCTCCATTGTAGGAAAAAAAATTATTTTCAAAAACCTGCTTGGGAAAAACAGCACTCTATGTACATAGACAAAAATGTATTTTTCAACACTATTTTCTCATTTGAATGTGCTTACTCTAATTAAAACATGCTTTATGTGTCAAGATGCCTTGTTTTCAGCTAATATGTTGATTCTTTCAACCACAAACAACCATTCCATTTTTCCTATATTCCACGTTCAGGAAACATGTCCTTGTATAAGACATACAAGGCTCCTTCTCTTTTGGAGCTTAAATCCCAGTAGGATATGACAGACAATAAAGAACAAATGAATGGAACAGTTATGGCATCATCTGAGGGAAATGTTTCCTGGGAGAGAGAACAGCTGGTACAAATGAGGAAAAGCATATACGACACTGTGTGGTTCTAGAACTGTACACAATGGGACACTGTGCTGTGGAATTAGCGTGAACATAGAGATGCGCTTGTAGGTTAGTTAAGAGTGGTGGGCAAGTCCAGGGAGAATAGGGCCTTCCTGAGAAAGTGGGAAGGATTTATGGTCACTGAATCATAATAAAATACTATATATTATGAAGGGTAAAGCCAGTTTCCTTCATACATTACTTTAAAAAATAGCTTCCACAGCTAAATCCTAAGAGAAATACAAAAAAAAGAAAAAAGAAAGAAAAGAAACAATGGCCTGCTTTTCTTCCATAACCATAGGTCTTTATTTTTTAGGAGATACAGCAGTTCACTTACTAATGGTTTTTAAATACTGAGTAAAATAAACTTGTTGCTATGTAATAACATATTAGCCAGAATTGTAAAGCATTTCTAATTTGGATTTATCAGAAAAGAATGGTTTGCTGATATAGGCCTAAAATAGACAATTATTTTCAGGATGTAATGATTATGCTTAGATCATTTTCCAAGAGTTTCCATTGACCTTCTTTGACAGAGAGCTCAATAAACTCTGCCTGATAACACCTGTGATATGTAATTTCAAAGTAAGTGCCTGTGTTTTTTATGGTTCATCAGATCATTTTGAATGGTCAATCAATGTGTATCAATAATTACTGCACATTCTATAAAAGAAGATTCTATAGAATTTATTAATTATAACTCAATTAGCCATCACAGAAGAGATATGATAACACAGAAGGTGAGTATGAACCATGACAAATCAGATAAACTCTCACACATCATTAAACAGCCTCAGCAGTCATGTTAAGGGGAAGGCTTTTGCACTTTTTCATTTTGCCTTCTTATAACTTGTGCCAATTATATCCTTCCATAAATGAGGTCCATAAATGTTAAAAACAGAGTCATCTAATGCCAGTTTCCTGTTTTATAGTCATAAATAAAATAAAATGATAATAAAAGAGATAGTCCATTAAGATGAACTATCCATTACTAAATTTACTATATTTAATACATAGCACCATCTAGTGAAATTTGAGGGAAATGTGTAATATACTGAATATGTTGCAGACAACTTTGGAAATAATTGGAGATTAGCTCTTATGCATTAACGTATCATTTAAATTTCTCCTAGAAATTTTTCAAAAGATAAATAAAATGTTATGGAATTCTCTGGGCAAGAATACTGGAGTGTTGAGCCATTCCTTTCTCCAGGGGACCTTCCCAACCCAGGGATCTAACCCAGGTCACACAAAAAGTGTGTCAGTGATAAGAATACACTGGCTGACTTTCCAACTATGAGAGCATAAATGACCAGAAGCTCTAGTTGCTATCTATGAAATCCATGTCCATGTTTACTTCACAGCCATGATTTCCACAATTTCTTCCCAATCAACGACTAAGTATGGTATGAATACAAAGTCAGGCCTATTCCTGGGCTGCATGATAGTCTTTCGACAGCCATCTCTGACTCAAGAACTACTCTGTAGCTCAGATGAACTTTTCTTAGATTGTGTTGCTGTCTAGAAAGCATCCACCAACTTTCTTTCCCTCTTTCCTTTGCCAGGGTCAGACTTGTATTGCAATTTGAAGATTCTCCCAAATTCTTTTAGCTTCCCAACCTCACTCCATTTTTTCCCTCATGGGCATTTTTCCTAATAAAATGCCCACACATTTAACCCCACTTAGCATCTACTTCTTGGAGAATTCCGGAATGAGGTCCAGAAGGTCCAGAATTACCTCAGAGTAATAGAAAGTGAAAGTTGCTCAGTCATGTCTGACTCTTCGAGAGTCCACGGACTATATAGCCCATGGAATTCTCTAGGCTAGAATACTTCAGTTGGTATCCTATCCCTTCTCCAGTGGATCTCCCCCACCCAGGAATCCAACCAGGGTCTCCTGCATTGCAGGTGGATTCTTTACCAACTGAGCTATCAGGGAAGCCCCAGAATAATAGATGGATCAAGTTCTCTGTGAGCTTCCATGTAGTAGTGTTGGATAAACTTTGTGTACACTGAAAGCAAACAAATATTTGTGATATGCTTAGCCAACATTCCCTTATGGTAGCTTATAGAGAACTTGATCCACAGGCTTGGAATCCCACACAGAATAGCATTTGAGTAGGGGACAGCAAGGGTCCCGTTTAGATGTAAGTTATGGAAACCAACAGGTGACCTTAGAATTAATATGCCCAGGAATCAGAAGATAAGCAAAGAGGTCATTTAATGTCAGAGATAATTAACCTTGATCAGTAGGAGAAAGAACAACTGTACTTAGAAAATGGGGCAAGTAAATACAGAACCCAGACGACCCACTTGCCTTGCTTCTGCCTTATTAATCCTTCATTGCTCTATTTAAACTGTGACCAGATACATGTATGTACCCTGGACGGAGAAGCAAGGTATGACTATCAGGGTCAGAGCCATCAGGAATGAAGTTTTGGTCACACTACTAAGTAGGCCAGCATGACCTCTGAAGAGATAACTGAGACTGGGAGGGATTTAGAATGGACAGTAGTGCTAGGACAGTGTATCCGCTATAACTTCAAGATCAATTCCATCAGTTAGAACTCAAGTTCAAAATAATAATATGTTTTAAGGTTTTTCTCAAGAAAATGGGCCATGGAGGAGCTTGTCTGTACAACACAAGTAGTAGAATTAGTAGCCTTGGGAATAGGAGTATAATTGACCAAGGGCCCAAGCTGCTGTGCTGAAATCCATCAGTCACACTTATAATGATAAGTTTCTTACTAAACATTATTGGCTAATGACTAAGAGTGGCAAGGAGATTAGAGCTGCCCTTGGTTCCAGAATTCTCCAGTCTCCCTGTTAAACTTTTCTTAAAGAGTCTACTGCTACTGCTGCTAAGTCGCTTCAGTCATGTCCAACTCTGTACGACCCCATAGACAGCAGCCCACTAGGCTCCTCTGGCCCTGGGATTCTCCAGGCAAGAGTACAGGAGTGGGTTGCCATTTCCTTCTCCAATGCATGAAAGTGAAAAGTGAAAGTGAAGTCGCTCAGTCGTGTCCGACTCTTCGCAACCCTATGGACTGCAGCCTACCAGGTTCCTCCATCCATGGGATTTTCCAGGCAAGAGTACTGGAGTGGGTTGCCATTGCCTTCTCCATAAAGAGTCTAGGACTCGTACATATAAATTCCTTTTTTCTGTCCTTTACTTAGAATCAATCTTCCATGGCAACATGATGGATCTTCCCGCTTTAGCAGTCTCCTGTCTATTTCCTCTCAGGGGCAGTATCAGACCTTTGCTCTCATAAAATCCTTAAATGTTTAATTCTGACACTATAAAGTCAAATAGTTCAAGACACTTAGATTGCAATAGGTTAGGAATTAATAAGTATACTAAATTAGTTGTTTTTGCTGATCTACAACCAGTAACTTTGTAGGAAGAAATCCCTTCTATCTCTGAATCAAAACTCCCTGCATTTAAAAAGAGTAAAATTAAAGGAAAAAAAAAAAAAACAACTTATCCTATGAGGTATAACACAAAAGAGACAAATTGAGTGTTTTTGTTTACGGGGCATCAGTTTAGTTCGGTTCAGTTGCTCAGTCGTGTCCAACTCTTTGTGACCCCATGAATCACAGCACTCCAGACCTCCCTGTCCATCACCAACTCCCAGAATTTACCCAAACTCATGTCCATTGAGTCGGTGATGCCATCCAGCCACCTCATCCTCTGTCATCCCCTTCTCCTCCTACCTCCAATCCCTCCCAGCATCAGAGTCTTTTCTAATGAGTCAAATCTTCGCATGAGGTGACCAAAGTACTGGAGTTTCAGCTTCAGCATCAGTCCTTCCAATGAACACTCAGGACTGATCTCCTTTAGGATGGACTGGTTGGATCTCCTTGCAGTCCAAGGGACCCTCAAGATTCTTCTCCAACACCACAGTTCAAAAGCATCAATTCTTCAGCGCTCAGCTTTCTTCACAGTCCAACTCTTACATCCATACATGACCACTGGAAAAACCATAGCCTTGAAAGTGCTGCACTCAATATGCCAGCAAATTTGGAAAACTCAGCAGTGGCCACAGGACTGGAAAAGGTCAGTTTTCATTCCAATCCCAAAGGAAGGCAATGCCGAAGAATGCTCAAACTACCGCACAATTGCACTCTCTCACACGCTAGTAAAGTAATGCTCAAAATTCTGCAAGCCAGGCTTCAGCAATATGTGAACCGTGAACTTCCTGATGTTCAAGCTGGTTTTAGAAAAGGCAGAGGAACCAGAGATCACATTGCCAACATCCGCTGGATCATGGAAAAATCAAGAGAGTTCCATAAAAGCATCTATTTCTCCTTTATTGACTATGCCAAAGCCTTTGACTGTGTGGATCACAATAAACTGTGGAAAATTCTGAAAGAGATGGGAATACCAGACCACCTGATCTGCCTCTTGAGAAATTTGTATGCAGGTCAGGAAGCAACAGTTAGAACTGGACATGGAACAACAGACTGGTTCCAAATAGGAAAAGGAGTTCGTCAAGGCTGTATATTGTCACCCTATATTGTAAAACCTGTTTATTTAACTTATATGCAGAGTACATCATGAGAAATGCTGGACTGGAAGAAACACAAACTGGAATCAAAATTTCCGGGAGAAATATCAATAACCTCAGATATGCAGATGACACCACCCTTATGGCAGAAAGTGAAGAGGAACTCAAAAGCCTCTTGATGAAAGTGAAAGTGGAGAGTGGAAAAAGTTGGCTTAAAGCTCAACATTCAGAAAACGAAGATCATGGCATCCGGTCCCACCACTTCATGGGAAATAGATGGGGAAACACTGGAAATAGTGTCAGACTTTATTTTTCTGGGCTTCAAAATCACTACAGATGGTGACTGCAGCCATGAAATTAAAAGAGGCTTAGTCCTTGAAAGGAAAGTTATGACCAACCTAGATAGCATATTGAAAAGCAGAGACATTACTTTGCCAACAAAGGTCTGTCTAGTCAAGGCTATGGTTTTTCCTGTGGTCATGTATGGATGTGCGAGTTGGACTGTGAAGAAGGCTGAGTGCCGAAGAATTGATGCTTTTGAACTGTGGTGTTGGAGAAGACTCTTGAGAGTCCCTTGGACTGCAAGGAGATCCAACCAGTCCATTCTAAAGGAGATCAGCCCCGGGATTTCTTTGGAAGGAATGATGCTAAAGCTGAAACTCCATTACTTTCGCCACATGCGAAGAGTTGACTCATTGGAAAAGACTCTGATGCCTGGAGGGATTGGGGGCAAGAGGAGAAGGGGACAACAGAGGATGAGATGGCTGGATGGCATCACTGACTCGATGGACGTGAGTCTCAGTGAACTCTGGGAGTTGGTGATGGACAGGGAGGCCTGGGGTGCTGCGATTCATGTGGTCGCAAAGAGTCGGACATAACTAAGCGACTGATCTGATCTGATCTGACTAGACAGACCATTTTTGGCAAAGTAATGTCTCTGCTTTTTATAGGATAGGCCAAACAGAGAGAAAAGAAAATTTGTTTCCCAAGTTGTAGCTCAAAGAAACATGGAAAGAAGCCCCAAAGAAGTTTAAATTAGGAGACCTGCTCAGAAAGTACTCATGGTCACAGAAATTAAATTATATATTTGTAAATAAAGGGGATATTATGTACTGAGCATAAACTTGAAATATCATCTAGACGGCTTTTTTTTTGAAACACAGATTGTCCTCTTTTTTTGAAAAATATTTATAAGTGAAAGTAGATTTCCATAGAAGTCTGGATAATAAATTTCATAGGGTAGAAATCACAGTTCGTACTCATGGCACTTTCTCTGGTATGGTACATTTTCGTGAACAGTTTAAATATACCATGCAAGTCCCTACCTAATAAAATTGGGAAAATATAAAACAATTAGTTAGAATGTATACACTTTAAAGTATACAAGGGTATTAGGAACAGGAAGTTCTATCTAGATGCATGGAATCTGGCCTGCACAAGGTGAGATCTGGTTAAGGCAAACCTATGATGGATGGAAGGTATTGTGCCTGCTTTCTGCTACAGAGTGATAGGCTTCAGAAGACAGGGAAGACCATATGAGTGTTCCTTTTGTTGTTTTGTTAAACACTATGGCTTCCCAGGTGGTTTTAGCAGTAAACAACCTGCCTGCCAATGAAGGAAATGTAAAAGACAGGTTCCTGGGTCAGTAATATCCCCTGGAGAAGGGCATGGCAACCCACTCCAGTATTCTTGCCTGGAGAAACCAATGGACAGAGGAGCCTGGCGGGCTACAATCCACAAGATAGCAAAGAGTCGGATACAACTAACATGACTTAGCATGCATGCATGCATGGCTTAATAGCCAATATAACTTAGGAACTTAAGAGAGAAGAATGTGTCTCCATTAACTGTAATTAGAAACATGAAGAAGTCATATCTGACACTTCAGGAAGTAATGCCCAAAGGAGGGTAGCAATGATGCAGAGCAGGGGTTGACTCAGATAGACAAATAACTTTCGGGAAATATTTAAATGACATAAAGGCATTTGTTGGTACTACCAAAGTGTGTCCTCTATGGTGAGGTTGGGGGTTTTACACCTTGGGGAGTAATGAAGTAGAAACAATTTTCTGCACTGAAAATTGATGTGGATAAAACCATACACTAGACAGCCTCTATTGTACAAGCTAGCATATTGGATCTTTTTGATTTGACATAGGTTCAGAGTGCTGATTCTATTTTCTTAGCAACTTCTGGAAGATAAACATAAACTTTAATAGAAGGCACTACTAAAGTCTTGTCACAGACAAGAGAAATCATGATTTCCATATCTATTGTATGCCACTTTCATTACTAGAGAGGTTGCCAAGAACCACAGATCAAAATCCTTTAATTTGTATGGTAATTTGGACATTTGGACCTTATGAATGTGTATTTTGTTGTTCTCATAGGTGAGCTAAAGAAGAAGAAATCTGTGTCTCCCATAATGAAACAGCCATTTTCTTAGCCTAGCACCACATCTAGGAATGCAGGGCAAGATATATTACCCTAGAAAGGTTAAATGGGTGGTCTTTCATTGGAATACAAAAGAAGAAATCTGGGGCATCCATACCACGAGTATTTTGAATTATGAGTCTATTTCTTAGCAAATGAATGCAGAAAAAATATTGTGCATATATATTTCTGGACATTATATATTAACTAAATATATTTTTGATTTTGTTTTTACTGTTTGTTTAGTTGTTAAATCATGTTCCACTCTTACATCCCAATAGACTATAGTCCCCCATCTTTTCTGTCCATGGTATTTCTCTAGGCAAGAATACTAGAGGGGGTTGTCATTTCCTTCTTCAGGGGATCTTTCCAACACAGAAATTGAACCCATATCTCCTGCATTGGCAGGCAGATTCTTCAGCAGTGAGCCACCTGGGAAGCTCATCATATCCTTGAATTAGGAAGCTTTATATTTTTTTTCCTACAGTAAATTGATGCAGCCTGTGATATTAAATAAGACACATTACTCATTTTCTGATAAATTTTACACTTACTTTAAAGTTATTTATTTCCAGTCTCCCTTATACAATTCTAAGCCTGTTGAAAACAGGCAGAGATTATTTTACCCACTTTTAAACCTGAATGTTTACTTAAAGTAGTACCTAGTACAATCATTTATCTTGCAGGGAAATGTATGAAGAAAGTATATTTTTTTATGTATTACAGTTAATAATTTAATAAAGTTACTTTTCCTCCATAATGAATTAAATTTTTGTTGATGGAAACAAAAATAAAATAGAAGAAAAAACCACTAGCAGTAAATGTTATCACTATTATAATTCTTAAGGACACCAGAACTAGTATCACTATAGTCTTTAGCTCTGTTAATGCAAATCACTCTGAAAGATCTCAGAATACTAGGTTCTGTCTCATCTCTTACTTTTACAGTTATCCCTCATAATTTTATACATGTTTAATATTTCTCTGCACATATTTAATTTCCTCATAGCTTATGTTTATTAAATCTGAAAATTCTTAAATTATTTTAAGATTTCAAATAAAGAATTCAACATCCATCATCAAGAAAATTCCTAGGGACTTCCTTGGCAGTCCAGTGGGTAAGACTTGTGCTTCCACTGCAGGGGCATGAGTTCAGTCCCTGACCCAGGGAACATGCTGCATAGCACAGACAAAAAACAACAAAATAAAAAACCAAAATTCCTAAATCATAAACCCCTTCTCTGAACATTCCTGAGTCTGCGCCAAGGACAATGATATTTCTAAATTGTATTGTGGCAGCTTTTTTCACTGAGCCTTTACACAAGGCCCAAAAATATGGCAAAAAATACTTCTGTCCTGATTTCAAAATAAATTCTTCTTCCATAAATGCCCAAGATTTTGAATCTTTCGTCTTCAGATTTTATACTATACAATATCTATCTTGATTATGGTCATCTACTAACATGGATTTTATTCCTTCTTAGTTTTCAAACTAAATGCCAAATAAAAATGAATAAAAAATACTCCCATCAACAAATAT
This sequence comes from Bos javanicus, assembly GCF_032452875.1. Lineage (NCBI taxonomy): Eukaryota > Metazoa > Chordata > Mammalia > Artiodactyla > Bovidae > Bos > Bos javanicus. The sequence goes on along the minus strand of NC_083879.1, from coordinate 59,810,728 downwards.
CACCACAAAATTTTGTATATCCAAGACAAAGAGAAGTTTCTAAAACAACAGAGCAAAGTAGGCAAAAACAGCTATACATGGTCAAGTATCAGAATGATAGAGAAATTTTCGACAGCAGAACTGGAAACTAATAAAAATAAAAAATACATTATATGATATTATACATGTTTCAAGCCAGTCCAGGTTCGACGCAGGATACAGGAAGCTTGGGGCTGGTGCACTGGGATGACCCAGAGGGATAGTATGGGGAGGGAAGTAGGTGGGGGGTCCAGGATTGGAAACCCGTGTACACCCGTGGCAGATTCATGTTGATGTATGGCAAAACCAATACAATATTGTAAAGTTAAAAAAAAAAAAACAATACATTAATATCCCATATAATATATACATATAATAATGCTCATAAACATAAAAATATAATTATTACTAATAAATATCTCAGAGACCCTTCTCTGCTGAGAAAAGATAAATACTCCAATAATAATGAAAGCAATTTTTATGGAAGTAAGTAGACTAGATTTGGGGACACTGACTTTAAAAAATGCTGTATTATTAATATTTTTTTTAATTTTTATTATTGTAATGCCATTATATTATATATGGCAAGAATCTGCCTCTGAGTCTAAAGGATATCAGTGTTGAGTGAAAATATCTACTCTCATCTAGGTTATTCTTGACCCATTTTCACACACTTTCCAGTCAGATAAAGTAGAAGAATCTTTAAAGATTAAATAGCAGAATAGTTTTTAATCAATGTCATTAGTTAGGATGGGGATAGAGGAGGAAAGGTTGATAGCTAATAGCATTCATTTTCATTATGGATAAAAAATGTTCATTAATAGGTATGTTAGTTTCATATAGTTTCTCTTGTTTTGACTTCAGATAGACAATTCTGACATTGAATTTTTGGGACAAAGGGAAGTAGCCAGAGAAAGATAGACTCTTCCTGAAGTAAAAAACATTATTATCATAATGAAGGCCTACTTATTTCTTAAATTTTTATTGCTATCTGATAGATGGTAAGAATCCATACTCTAAAACTGGCTTTGTCAACTTATTCTAAACTCAAAACCAAATTGACAGCAAAATTTAGGTCTGACCTTTTTCACATAGTATAACAAATGAAAATTCTGGTTTGGGGGATACTTTTAAAAATTGGGCTGATATTTATTTCAGTTCTTTTAGGTCTGCTTCATATAGAAAGTAATAGAATAAAAAAAATAAGAGGATTCATAGTTTACATTTCATCTATAGTACTAATGAATGCAAATACTTTTGATAAGGCTTTATGATTAGAAAAAATCATTTATATATGTAACAAAATTTGAGTACACATAAAACCACTTATTTTTAAGTAGCCAGAGACCACCATCTTCATAATATAGCTTAATGAAACTAAAACCGTGGTGAAAATATTTCTCACATCCATCTGTCACATTAGCAAATGTTAAGTATTCCATTAGAAATCAGGATAAATTGTCACTATTATATGTAATCACATTTTTCAGTTATTTTCTTTTAAAATAGATCTATCTTTGAGTGATGTAGACTAAGTTCATGACAATGAAACACTGCCCCATTGGCACAGAATATCTGTTAAAATAAACATAATTCTGTCTGGTAAAATATAAATGAGTAATGATATTACTTAAGGTTTATTGTTTAGCTCACAGAATCTCCAAGGCTGAAGAAGCTGGTTTGGGCACTCCTTTTATAGCCAGAAAGAGTGATCACAGTCAAGTACAGGGATGGTTAATGAAAGCTCTGCTCCTATCATCAAACAGCCCAGACCCTGGGCTATACTGACCTGTTTGTGTATTGACTCAGAATGCCCTCCTGAGAACATTGCCACTGCTAATCCTGTAAACTGAACATGGATGCTACTGAGTCCACCAACCCCACCATAAATTCCATGTGTCCATTCCCATTTATTTTATTTTGTTCTAAGTCAATGTCTGGGGTAAATGCATGCAATTAATAGAGTCTGGTTTCCCAAAACACCCTATCTGCCAAAAAGACTTGGAAAGCAAAATTCTGAAACTTTCTAATTCACTTGCTTGAATCAGGACCTTTCTCATAGCAGTAAAGATTCCCTAAAGATTAATTTACTGAAGAACAAAAAGTAATAATAATAAATATTTAACATCACCACCCTTGTCTGTATAATAACAGTATCATTATGTGCTCCTTATTTTAACTCTAAAATAAACATCAAAAATTAACTATTTTCCCAATATAATTGTAAATTACACAGATAAATACACTTAACCTTCCCATTGAAAAGCTTAATATGAATCACTAAATACAAATTGAGTACTATAGTCATTCAGTCATGAATATTAAAATATTATTTTGTCAAATTTTTTTATTTTGATATTACCAATAACTTATACCCTTCATGAAATAATAGGGAAAAAAAAGAAATGCACAGAAGAGGAAAATTATTTATACTATATGCACATGTGTATTTCAGAACAACAACAACATAATATGAATATCTACTATAGTATTCATTTCCCAACTTGTCAATAGGTGATAACTGGTTTTCATTACTTTTCTACTTCACTAATTATATCACTTACCCTGTCTTTAGCCAGGAGCTCAGCTGTTAAAGAGGTTTTTTTTTCCCCCTTTGAGATAAAACATATCTTCATTCTTAAAGGACCTAAGTCCTTACTGGTTTTACCTATATAAAGTGGTAGCATTTTTCAACTTACATCATTTGACTTAGCATCACAAATATAAATCTAGTGTCTTAATATATATTACTTAGCATCACAAATATAAATCTAGTGTCTTAATGTGCAAAAACCAAGAAGTTCAAAATTTAGGAGAAATTCTTTAGTTATAAAATGATATTATTAAACAAAGAATTAATATATGAAGCAGTAATTTTTAGTAATGGGCATGATATTAGCAAAGCTACCATAAAGTGTTAATCAGATGAATCTACTGGGCAAATTGTGGAAACAGTGAAAATGCACATTTCCATTTTACCATACTCATGGGATAAACATCATTGATTGAGGGCTGCTCCTGGACACTATAAATCTGTGGCATGCTCAGTCTGCTGCCAAAGCTGTGTAGGTGGCTAGCCTTTGCAAAAATCCAAGGTAAAAGGGATGCAGATATTGGCTGTTGAAAATCACTTGTAGCACATAAAAAGTCCAAGATATATGGGTAGAACAGGCCAGAGTATGCTAAACTCTCCTACATTTCCAGGGTTTCTCCTGGGTTTAAATTACTTCCCTTTTTGTTTCTACAGGAACAGACAACAAAAATTACATTACTGACTCCACGAACATAAGGTGTTGATGCTGTCATTCAAACAGCTACAGCTATAGCTTTATCTGTGCTGTGTATGCTCAGTGGTATCCAACTCTGCGATCCCATGGACTGTAGCCCACCAGGATCCTCTGTCGGAATTTTCCAGGCAGGAATACTGAAGTGGGTTGCCATTTCCTCCTCCAGGAGGTCTTCCAAATCCAGGGATGAAACCCACATCTCTTAAGTCTGGGGCACTGACAAGCAAGTTCATAACCACTACTAGGGCCACTTGGGAAGCCCAAAAACTATAGCCTTAGAAAGTAGATCTATTAATAGCTGCAGCTACTCCACAGTGGCCCTTGATTCCCCACTTTAATTAGACATTAATCTGAGTCTACGGTAGGTGTGTGGGTGAGGCCTAGATCATGGACCTAGATGTTTACTGAAAGGAGGCTAAAATAGCTAGTATCAGAAATTTTTACATTTTGTTATATGAAGCATAGAGAAAAGTTATATTAAAAATATAGAGAACACATTACTACTGATATCACATAAATATAAAGGATCATAGAAGACTAATATGAACAATTATATGCCAATAAACTGTATAATCTAGAAGAAATGGACAAATTCCTAGAAACAAACAACCTATAAGTATAGAATCACAACAAAAATCTGAAAATCAATAATGAAAATGAAGATTAAATCAAGCTATCAAGTTTTAAAAACTACATTCTCATACTATTCATTCATTTCCTTGCTTTCTCTTTCATTTTCCTCAGGCTGCACCACAAATAATTTTTTTCATGCAATTTGAGTTTCTAAAACACAAATATGATCAGGAACTGCATCAATTCCTCATGACTACAGATTTCAAATATACTCTTGAGACTTGAGTGTTCCACTGGAATTGCATGGGAGGATATAGAACCCCTAGCCAGTACTATTCCCTCCAACTATTATACCCCATGCTTTCTTCTCTCTCCCCAGTCTTGTCATCTTCCTCAACATAAATGTTTCTCAAGGAAAATTTTTGTGAACATCTCCTTTTATGTTATACTCCTATAATATCCTGAATTTCTCCAGTATTATCAAATCATAATACTGTTATATTTAGTTTCTTTTTCTTTTCTCAAATATTTAAATTCTATAGTTGAATCTAATTTCTCTTTTATTAATTACTTATAAAACACCTAAACAAAATTTTCTTAATTTTTGTGTAAATGTTAAATATATACCCAAAGCAAGGAGAAACTTTTAAATGGATTTTTAAAAATATGTATACCTGTGGCGGATTCATTTTGATATTTGGCAAAACTAATACAATTTGTAAAGTTTAAAAATAAAATAAAATTAAAAATAAATAAATAAATTGGTAGGACACAGTTTGTATTTTAGAAATTTCTCTCACATTGACACAAACTAACAGTGAGAATCTTGAGGCTAGTAGATATTTTATGAGGCTGGTGAGGTTAGCTAGGTGATATGGTGGCTCCAACCAGTGAAGTGAGAGGGGAATAGAAAGGACTAGACAGATCCCATAAATATTTAAGTGGTAAAATTGATAAGACAGAACAAGAGTTGATGTGTAGAATAAGGTAAAGGGAGATGGTCAGCTTGAAAAAACTGAGTTACTGGATTGATAAAATCAGTTGGACAGTGATGTCATTGAGATAGAGAACAGAGGACAAAGTTAGCTTGGATAATGAGAAAATTTTTTCTGCCCTTTGCTGCACAGAATTAAGCATTCTAAAAAGAGTTCTAATGTTTTGTTTTTAACTTCATTAAGTTTATAGTTTTAAGATTGTAGGCAACAAATAATGTATCTCATTAATGGCAAACAGATTTTTAAAGAATGTCTCATTTTATTTAAATTTATTAAATTGTAATATTCTCTAAAAGATAACATCACTTAATGTTCTGGAAATGATTCTGAGAAAAAATAATTTGGACAGAAATGAACAACTATTTTGAATTTTACTTTTCCCATACTTAAAAATAACTTAGAATCATAAATGAAAATAAAGTTTTGCTGTAGTTAATACACATTTTTTCATGAAAAATTAGGTTTTACACTCCCTAAAAATGTTTCTAAAATAGTCTGTGTTCTTGTGTTTTTATCATTTAGTTTTGCCTGTTTAAAAGTGCAAACTGAGATTCAAATAGTGACATTGTGCTGCCACCTGCTGGAACGTATGGAAAACTATCTGTTTTAAATAATGGACTGATAGTGATGTGCACTGCACTAAATAAGAAAACTCATGTGATGTTTAGGATATTTTTCTATTAAAAGGGTATCACAACATGCAAAGCTATGCGCCCATGTATGGTGATGTTCTCTTTAATTGTGAGTAAATCTGATTTATGCATTCTCATCCACTACCGTCTCCATGACCTGTTTAATTTCATTTTTAAAAAACATTTATGTGGGTAATTACAATTTGATTTTAACTAAAAAGTAATACAGAAGGTCTTAAATAGTTAATGTAGTAAATCAAAAAATAATCTTTAAACACACCTGAGTACATAAATGGAGACCAAAAAAAAGTTTCTAGGAGGAGAAACAAAGTGATTCAATATGGGAAAGTGGAATTGAGGCGTACTGGAGAAGGAAATGGCAACCCACTCCAGTATTCCTGCCTGGGAAATCCCATGGACACAGAAGCATGGAGGGCTACAATCCATGGGGTCACAAAAGAGTCAGACCAGACTTAGAGACTAAAAAACAAAATTGCAATACATTGATTTAGGACATAGGTGCAGAATTCACTTAGATTTTATTGCAGTTAGGAGGCTGAAAAAAATATTAATTTGTGAAAAATATTAATTTGTGTATTAATTTGTGAAAAGCATTCTATCTCAGATTCTTTGTACTTAAAAATTGGAATCATATTATAACACCAGGCTTTTGAGAACATTAAATGAGTATCCAACGAGTATTTCCACATTAGTCTTGCATATGACATGAAAAGCATAAAAATAATGTAAGAGTAAGATAACTTGGATAGTAAAAGCACTGTAACATGTTTAATAGTACTTCTAAAATATAAAATAAATAACACAATCAATTATAGTTTTTTGATTGACACATATTTATATCAGAGGCCAAATAACCTTTTAGTATTCTAACTAGAATATGTCACTAGCAAAAAAAAAAAAACAACTGTTTTTAAGTAGTGCTTACATTTGCCTGACTGCAATAATGGTGATAAGTAAATATATGCTTGAATTTATAGAACTGAGTGGATTATTCAAATACTTTTGAATTTTAGTAATTTTTCCACTTCTATTTCATTTGACCAGAAGAAAATTGCCATTTCTAATGGTTCTGATCACTAACAAAATTTAAAATCTGTCCAAATGTTTCACAAAATTTGGCCTATAGTTCACTGGTGGTTCATTTGTATAATATTTACTTATACTACATTAGTTTGTGGTTGCTGATGAATAGATTACCTCAAACTTAGTTGTTTAATACAACACAAACATACTGTCTTGCAGTTTTATAAGCCAGAAGTGAAGTGAAGTGAAGTGAAGTCGCAGTCATGTCCGACTCTTTGCGACCCCATGGACTGTAGCCTACTAGGCTCCTCTGTCCATGGAATTTTCCAGGCAAGAGTACTGGAGTGGGTTGCCATTTCCTTCTCCATTTATAAGCCAGAAGTTCAATATAAATCTTACTGAGTTAAAATCAAGGTCTTTGCAGGTCTGCGTTCATCTCAGGAGGCTTGAGAAGAGAGTTCCCTTTCTTAGTTTTTTACAGCTTCCACAGGCTTCTTGAATTCTCATTTGTGGCCTTGCTATCTTCAGAGCCAAGGGCACTGCATCTTTCTGACCAATCATCCTTCTGAAAGGTCACTTTTATTACTCTGCTTAACTCTTCCACATCTTAGGATTCTTGTGATTGCATTGGGTACCCTAGATTATCCCTTTAGGTTAATCACGCCTGTAAAGTCCCTTGTACTATGTAAGGTGCTGTTCACAAATTCTGGGAATTAGGACATGGACATATTTGGGGACATTATTCTGACTACCACATTTTTCAAATGGCATCAAGTGGCTTAGCAGTTTTTTAAAAATGTAGCTTTGTTTTGATATATAATTCACAATCTTGAAATGTTGAGTCATTACTGTTTTCATAGAAATCACATGAGAGTTTTCATTATTACTTCTAATAATGAAAAATAATTATCAAATTAATTAATTTTAATTAATTTAAAATAATAATTTTTATTTAAAATAATAATTATTTTAAAATAATTTAATTTTTAATAATGATTAATTTATAATAATTAATAATTTAAAATAATTAATTTTTGGCTAGAAATGTGATGAAAAATGTGTTTATATTTTCTGGTCCAAGACCAAACAAAAATACACAAAAAGGAAATATCATGTTTGAACATCAATTCACAGAAATAATAATTTGAAATTGAAACATATATTTGTGTATTACACAGTCCAAAGACTGAATGAAACAAAGTCTGCTTTGGGGTGTATGAGGTGCATCTGGCAGTTAATAAAGTTTAAACATAAAGAAAAATAAATATATCAAGCCAAAATGCTGTTTTATCTTGAAAATTATACTATACTACTAGTTTTAAAGGTCAGATTACATTGGACACTTCTCTGTGCTTCTTTTTTAATATTATTTTTAAGAATTATACAACAATAAAATGTATACCATATGAAGACAAAAATTAAATCCAACCTAATTTTCATATTATGTCAAACATATCAAACATTTGCTTGATGGTGCAAAGTAAGGGTTATATAGACAGATTTTCCTTTTGGGAAATAATAAAAGGAAACACAGAGTTGATTTGCATAGACATGGCCCTTCTAGATCAGTGTTCTGTAAATGTATTCAGGACTTCCTACATCAGAATTACCAGAAAATACTAAGCAAGGATTGACTCTGAATCTGTGTGGAGCCCAGGGTCCTCAAGAATCTGCAGCTTGAGAAATACTTGTTATGTTGCATGTCAGTATGTCATATTCTATCCATATATCATATGGGAGAGTAAGAGGATGTTAAAAATGGAGTGAGAATTGTCATTAAAATCATGATGATGTCATTAAAATTTTTGAGAATCATTTCTGTAGTGAGGAACTAAGTTTTTTTTTCTTATTTTTATAATTATTCAATTAGCTTACTTTCAATGGAATAAAAGTATGAATGCAACTGAATGAGTAAACAGATTACTCATATTCCTTCATAAATAAAGAAAAATATATAGAATTTTTAAAAAGAGAGGAAATCTTACTTGAATTATTTGAAAACAAAGAATTTGCATGCATGGTATTGCTGTGCTGTGCTTAGTCACTCAGTTGTGTCCGACTCTTTGTGACCCCATGGACTGCAGCCATGGTATTAGAAATTTATTTTCATATCATGCTGAGTTTTCTAATAGCCAAGTTTTTGTAATAGCATATATTCAATTTGTTGTTGTTTAGTTGCTAAGTTGTGTCTGACTATTTTGAAACCCCATGCACTGTAGCCCACCAGGCTCTTCTGTCCATGGATTTTTTCCAGGCAAGAATACTGAAGTGGGTTGCAATTTCCTTCTCCAGGAGATCTTCCCAACCCAAGAATTAAACCCCAGTCAATCTATATGAGTATCAAAATTCAACTCATGAGAATTAAGGAGAAACATCTCTATAGACCCTACAGATATTAAAAGAATTATAAGAAAATATTATGAACAACTTTACGCTGACAAATAAGAAAAATTTGATAAAACTGACAAATTTCTAGAAAGCTAGAAATTGCCAAAATTAAAGCAAGAACACTAAATAGAATGTGTATGTAAACTTACATGAGGTAATAAAATTGAATTAATAATTAAGAATTTCTCACAAAAGAAGCTGAAGTAATTCTATCAAATTTTTAAGGTAGAAAAGATATCCCAGTCCTACACAAGGTTTATAACTCATTTCACTGGGCCAGGATTAACTCAACATGGAGGCAAGATAAAGACATCAAAAGAAATCAAAGCCACACATTAATTTGCATTATGAATATACACATGAAATTCCTTAAAAACACGAACAAGTGAATCCAGTAACATATAGAAATCTATGTACATCATGATCAAGTGAAGTTTTGTCCAAGCAAAGTTTGGCAATTTAAATACACAAATCAATGAACATACACAATTGTAAATTAAAAGGCAAATGACAATGGCAATACAAGCAAAGGAGTTAAACACCCACACATCTGTGTAAGTGCAGAAAAAGCACTTGAAAAAATGCAACATCTGTATCTGTAAAAAGTAGTAGTTTCTGGAAACTAATAGAATTGAACTTACTCAAACAGCTAAAGGACTACTATGGAAAACCTGCAGCTAACATCATAGTTAACTGTGAAGGAGTAAAAGCTTTCCGCCCAAAATAGAAAATAATATAAAGACTGCTTTTTCCTTAAAAGAAAAAGTGAAAGTAGCACAGTCATGTCCGACTCTTTGCAGACTGAAACCTGCCCAGCTCCTCTGTCCATAGAATTCTCCAGGCAAGAGTATTGGAATGAGTTGTCATTTCCTTCTCCAGGGGATCTTCCCTGACCCACAGATCAAACCCAGATCTCTTGCATTGCAGGCAGATTCTTTACCAACTGAACCACAATAAACAAAAACACTGGAGGTTGAGTTGAGCCAGTCAAATAAGACCATAAAAAGAAAATTTATGCATACGGGGGAAAGAAGGGATAAACTTTCCTTATTTTCCTTATTTGCAGATGGAACAGATTTTTTTTTTTTTTTTTTTTTAGCGAAAACCTCAAAACAGATTTAGTGATATTAAAACAAGTCAACAACAGGTAACCAAAAATTAAGAGCAGCTGAAAGTGCAGAAATTTCTTATCTACCCCTCTTTATCACAACCCTTGGCACATAGTTGGAGAAGGAAATGGCAACCCATTCCAGTATTCTTGCCTGGAGAATCCCATGGACAAAGGAGCCTAGGGGGCTATAGTCCATGGGGTCACCAAGAATCAGACATGACTGAAGCTCTCTGGTGGTGGCACATAGTGTTCCCTACCTTTTTTGCCTATATTTGTTATAACTGATGAATCAATATTGATACTTTATTATTAACTAAAATTCATAGTTTTCATTAGTGTTCAATTCATGTTGTACAGTTCTGTTCTGACAGGCACATGATGTCACTTTCCAGCATTACAGTCTCATACAGAAAACATTCATTGCCCTAACAATCAAATATTGCATGCTAGCTTGAGAAAAATGTATATTCTGCTGTTGTTGGATAAAATATTCCTTAAATGTCAAGTACATCCACTTGATAGTGTTGTTCAGTCAGTGTTATCCTCGTCGATTTTCTGCCTCCTGGATCTGTCAGATACTGATAGGGAACATTGCTGTCTCCAGCTATCATAGTAGCTTTGTCTATATCCTTCCACAGTTCTATCAGTTTTTGCCTTACACATACCCATTAAGGATTAATATATCATCTTGGAGAACTGACCCCTTTTTATTCATATAATGTATCTCTATATCCCTGATAATTTTCTTTGCTCTAAAGTCCATTGCTGCTACTGCTAAGTTGCTTCAATCATGTCCGGCTCTGTGCGAACCCATAGACGGCAGCCCACCAGGCTCTCCCATCCCTGGGATTCTCCAGACAAGAACACTGGAGTGGGTTGCCATTTCCTTCTCCAATGCGTGAAAGTGAAAAGTGAAAGTAAAGTCACTCAGTTGTGTCCAACTCTTAGCCACCCCATGGACTGCAGCCCACCAGGCTTGGCTGTCCAAGGGATTTTCCAGGCAAGAATACTGGAGTGGGGTGCCATTGCCTTCTCTGGCTCTAAAGTCTAGTTTGTCCAAAATTAATATGGCTACCTCTTATGACCCAAATTGTGTTCCCCTCAAACTCATGTTTAAGTCATAGGCCCTGGTACATTATAATGTAACTATATTTGGATTTAAAGTTTTTGAAAAGGCAATTAAGCTAAAATGAAGATTACTAAAATAATCCAATATAATTTGTGTTATTTATGTATTTGGATTAATACCTACCATATTTGTAACTTTTTTCTATCAGTGTCCTTGCTCTTCATTCCTTCAACTCCATTCATTTATTGCTTTCTTTCTCTGAAATTAATTGCTCATTCCAATTTATATACTCTAAGCATATTAATTATACTTCTCTTTAGACCATGGCACCCCACTCCAGTACTCTTGCCTGGAAAATCCCATGGACGGAGGAGCCTGGGAGGCTGCAGTCCCTGAGGTTGCTAAGAGTCAGACACGACTGAGCGACTTCACTTTCACTTTTCACTTTCATGCATTGGAGAAAGAAATGGCAACCCACTCCGGTGTTCTTGCCTGGAGAATCCCAGGGACAGGGGAGCCTGTTGGGCTGACATCCAAGGGGTCGCACAGAGTTGGACACAACTGAAGTGACTTAGCAGTAGCAGTAACAGCAGTGGTTGCCTAGAGTCTGTAATATAATTTACAACTAATATAAATTTCTTTTCCAATAGAACTATACCATTTCAATTATACTGCACACACCTCACAACGAACCATTCACAATTTTTCCCACCTCTCTCTTCTAACATTGCCGTGATTTATCTCATTTATTCACATGCTATAATCATCTGATACATTGCTGCTATTATTATTTGAAACAAAATCTTATCTGTTAGATAAGTTGAGTTAGAAAATAAAATATTTTATTTTACCAGTACATATTGCTTATCTAATGTTCTTGCTTTCCTTATGTGTATTAAAATTTCTGAATTATAGCATTTTTCTTTTCTGTGAAGAATTTCTTATAACAGTTACTTCAAGACAGGCTCACTGGCAAAAATGTCTTCAACTCTTGTCTTAGTATATCTTCTTCATTTTTGATGGATAATTTCACTAGATACATAATTTTAACTTGGTGTCTTTTTTCTTTGAACATTTCAAATATTTTACTACATTATTACTTTATTTTGAGTGAGCTTATTATAGATCATACTGCTTATAATAAGGTTGACTTGATAACAAAGTAGAAGAATAAATGTTTCATGTATGGGTTTTAATTTCAATGAACATTGAAGATGTGCCTCTTTATCTAACATTAATACAGATTTCAGAATTTATTTCTAAATAAAAGAATACTTACTGCTGAATTATTCATACCAATCAATTCTAGTTTTAAGAGAATAAAAGTAAAACATTAGCTGCTTAAAATAAATGAAAATATTTCTATTTAAAATTAAATAAAAATACTGCAGTCCCTCAGGAGAGATTCTTAGATTTGACTTTTCCAAGTGACCTACTTTTTAAGCAGTTGTAATTACTTCCAATCATCTTTCTATTCAATTTATTAAATGAAGGCTTTGCTTTTTAATGGATAATCTGCATTCTATTAAAGATTGAAAGCAATGCCTATGGCTTAGTTATTCTTCACTGAAGCAAACTCTTTTTGGGGACTCAATGCTTATCTTATAGTTAAAATGCACATTTCAGGAAATTAATTTCAGGCTTGAAAGACAAGAGGCATGCATATATCCGATATGGTTACAGCACAAGAAAGCAAGCAACTTTGATTTCTAAAGTACTAATTGTCATGTTCTGGAACTCCTTTGAGATAATGTAAGTTAGATCCTAATTTTCAAAGAAGCCTACATAGAAATAATAAGTACAAAATAACAGACCCAGTATGTGTGGTTGATGTCATTAGATGCTAATAGGAAATGCTTCAGTTAATGAAAGGCAAGAGTTCACATCATATTTAAACAAAGGCACTGTGAACAATTAAGGTTTTGAAATACTTAATAAAATAATTGTATTTTCTTATTTTCTTTTTAAATCTGAAATAGTTATCATATACTTAGATAAATGAAGGAGATTTGATGGCACATCGTTTCTTTTCTTATCAAGTCTAAATTGTGAATAGGTAATGGTCATGACTGGGGCTTCCTTGGTGGCTCAGTGGTAAAGAATTCACCTGCCAATGCAGGAGACCCCGGTTCAATCCCTGATCTGGGAAGATTCCCTGCAGAAGGAAATGGCAACCTGCTTAAGTACTCTTGCCTGGGAAATCCCATGGACAGAGGAGCCTGGCAGGCTACAATTCACGGGCTTGCACAGAGCTGGACACAACTTAGCAACTGAAAAACATTAACAATGATAGTCGAGAAGTGTTGTATGTTTTGTTTTGGAATCCAGTGTTCTTTGAGTTTTGTTTTGGCAATATCTTGACTTTATAAAAAGCAGGATATTAAGCTTAATTCTCAGAGCCATAGTTTTCTCCTCTATAAAGTGAAGACGATACTAAGGCTGGTAGTAATAGAATTGTTTTGAAGACAAATGATATATATTATGAAACAATCCAATTTATTTATATAGTAAATAAACAAATTTAAGTTTCAAATTTGTAGTTAAATGAAAAGCTGGTAAACCACTTTAAAAAAGAAAATCTTTCAATTTGCTTACCTTCAGTAGGCTCTAAAAACCAGTAATATTAGGTCAAGTGATGAACTGATCTTAGCCAAGTTTTATTTGTTAAGCAATAGAGTTTTATAAATAAATAATCCTAAAGGACTATGATTCCTTCCATAATGTAAAAGAACAATAAAATTTAATATAAATTAAAGTAATAATTCTTTGATTTGGTTTCTACTTTACTCAATTCACTACTAAAAAAATAAACATTCAAAAAATGAAGTTAAGTATACACCTATATCTCCAGGCAAGAATACTGGAGTGGGTTGCCATTTCCTTCTCCAGGGGATCTTCCCATCTCAGGGACCAAATCCTGGTCTCCTGCACTGCAGGCAGATTCCTTACTGTCTGAGCTACTTGGGAAGCCCATACACCTATCTAATGTCAAAGCTGATATCTGAATATGGGTTTTCTTAGCTCTAAAATCCATATATATATATTTTAATTTCTAGTAGACCATCCCAGTCTTTAATTTTTTTCTTAAGATTTTAGTGTTCTTGGCAAGTCTTGGAAGTTTACTTATTTTCTCATGGAGTTCTAGTTCTATGTTCTTCTTTTCAGTATAATAAAGAATTTGATGCATGCTCAGATTATCTGAGCATTATTTTAAGTGCATTTAAGATATATAAGGTTATTTAAACAAATTTTTAAATTACCAGAGTCTTCTTTATTCCCTCATCACCCAGGGCCATCTGCTGCTGCTGCTGCTGCTGCTGCTGCGTCACTTCAGGCGTGTCCAACTCTGTGAGACCCCATAGACGGCAGCCCACTAGGCTCCTCTGTCCCTGGGATTCTCCAGGCAAGAATACTGGAGTGGGTTGCCATTTCCTTCTCCAATGCATGAAAGTGAAAAGTGAAAGTGAAGTCGCTCAGTCGTGCCCGACTCGTAGCGACCCCATGGACTGCAGCCCACCAGGCTCCTCAGTCCATGGCATTTTCCAGGCAAGAGTACTGGAGTGGGGTGCCAGTGCCTTCTCCGAGGGCTGTCTGCGGAAGCTTGAAATAGGAAGTTCTAACAGTCTGTGATTAAAAGTGGTTTTGTAAATTGGAATAAATGTAAATATAAATGTGCAGCCTTTAATTTCTGGGGATCAGTGAAGCATTTGAGTTTGACAGTATCACTTTGTAGGTGATTTGATACTTGATTAATTAATTTATATGTAGTATTTTTTTAATTATAGTTAAAAAGTTATCTATGTAGATCAAACACTTACCTAGGTTTTATCTTTGCTCTTTTATTCTCGGAAAACACGTGAAAGCAGAGTAGTCTAAAATAATTTTACTTGTGAATAAGACATTGCTAAACAGACAGTTATGAACTATCAGGGAATATTTTATCAAGGATGGAGAGCAAAACCAAAATGCAATTATAGTCCTAGGGAAAAGTTATAGCCACAGACTTAACACAATAGCATATTCAAAAGCAGAGGCATTACTTTGCCAACAAAGGTTCGTCTAGTCAAGGCTATGGTTTTTCCTGTGGTCATGTATGGATGTGAGAGTTGGACTGTGAAGAAGGCTGAGCCCCGAAGAATTGATGCTTTTGAACTGTGGTGATGGAAAGACTCTTGAGAGTCCCTTGGACTGCAAGGAGATCCAACAAATCCATTCTGAAGGAGATCAGCCCTGGGATTTCTTTGGAAAGAATGATGCTAAAGCTGAAACTCCAGTACTTTGGCCACCTCATGCGAAGTGTTGACTCATTGGAAAAGACTCTGATGCTGGGAGGGATTGGGGGAAGGAGGAGAAGGGGACAACAGAGGATGAGATGGCTGGATGGCATCACTGACTCAATGGACATGAGTCTGGGTGAACTCCAGGAGTTGGTGATGGACAGGGAGGCCTGGAGTGCTGTGATTCATGGGGTTGCAAAGAGTCGGACACGACTGAGCAACTGAACTGAACTGAACTAACACAATTTATAATATTCATGTAAACTTTAGACTTGCTATTACTTTTCCAAACAGTTTACTCTAGGAGTTTTAAGGATATTTAAACTGTCAGATGCCCTGATTAACCAGCATAACTTTTTTTTTTAATAAGTGAACATCTAAAATTTTGGAAATAAAAATCAAGATTGGTGAATTATTTCTCAAAAAGCGAGAGAACTCTCTCTTAGAGACAGAGAGAGATAATGACATAAAATACCCTGAACTTCCCTCCTCACACAGGTGTATGGAATGTACAACCACACATGGAGCCATTTACCCCTGAGAGAAATGCAGAAATTGGCTGAGTGAATCCTATACAAGTTGAGCAAATGAGAAAACTGCTGCATCAAAACAGGTAGGAAATGCTGAGTCACGCTCCCGCTGTAAACCCCAGTCCCACACAGCACTATCCAATCAGGTAGGCACCATGAGGGGCTTCTCCCTTTGGAGGGAAAGGCTTGTACTTCACATTTAGTGCCCAAATCTGTGAGACTGCCATGAGGGGAAGGGCCCAGAACACCAAGTTGTGAAACCCGAGGGCAATGAAAGCTACGAAAGAGTCCCACAAACAAAGAAGCAGGGTTTTTTGCGCACCCCCACCACCCCCCCCCCCCCCGCCTCCCCATAGAAACTTAGAAAGTATGTATTTTCTGTAAATCTTATTTCCATTTCCTGTATAAACCTCTGGAAAAGCAAAGTAAGACCACTCAGTGGCCCTTCTCACCATTCAGAGGCCTGAGCAGCGGGAGCGGCAGCATTGACTCCAGCAGTGGCCTGAGGCCCAGTCAGTCCTCAGTGGTTTCAGTGCCTTCCGCAACAGCTGGTTGAAGAACAGTAATCTTGGGGAAAAAAGAAGTCGAATCACTCTCAAATTCCTTCCCATTTATGGCCTTTATGGCAGCCCCCAGCCCTCCTTTTCAATCTCTGCAGGATCTGTGGAGAACAGTAGTGAACGCCTTGTGAGTTTTCCCGCCAAAAAGTGCCTGGAAAGCACAGAACTCCAGAGCCATACTGCTTCCGGTTAGACGGACTGAGGGAGCCAGCTCCCTTGTAGCTCAGATGGCAGTGTCTGCTTAGCAGAGAAGAGAGCCTGATACTCGCAGCAGTGGCTGACAGACTGACACCAGACGCCTCAGTGAGAGCTAGTGGGAAGCCCTGCGATCGGTAACCAGAGTTGCAGCTCCTGGAAGGCTGCCTGGATCTGGTGAGTGGAGGCCCAGGAGCAGAGTGCAGGTCCAGAAGCCAAAACGCGGCAATACCAGTGGCTCCAGTGGCCCCAGCAAATGTCAGCACAGCTCCCTGGTCAGTAATCCTGGAGGATATGACTCAGGTCAGCCAGGTTGTCAATGACAACAGTGGCGCAAAGTGCTGGCTGTAGCGTCTCTGGGGGTTTTCTCAGGTTTATGAAGTAGACGCCATCACTTTCCCTCTAGTGGATGTACTGTTCTATTGGGAAGCCAAGGTTGGTGTCCTAAGCAGATTCGTCTCCCAAAGAATTTGAGAACATCCTTATCCTTTATTTACAGGATGTTAATTTCTTTGGACGTTGTAAACCTTCCCTTTAATTTAGTATGGGAATCCGGAGTAACTTCATGGGGACCCTGCCTGTATCTCTTATAGTTTATTGTTTTGTGGTTTCCTCAGAGCTTACATAAAACTTAAATGCCTAAGTCCTGTGGGCATTTAATAAAGTTTTCAAGAGGCATCCAGGAAATTCAGGAGAAGGCAAAAACCTATTTTTGGAACTTCTCTTGCTTTTCATAATTATTAAAATATTTGATCCTGTTTTTATACTGTGGGCCATTCCCAAGCTCTTTTTAAATTATGCATGCACAATATGCGTGTAATGTAGGATTTGTTATTATCCCTGCTGTAGAAAAGGATATTCAGAGGGTGATGATCTGTCTAAGGTGATCAACTTGATAACTAGCAGAGCAAAAAACAGGACCCAAGTCTCCACGTTACAATTTGGTACTGTATGTTTTATACAAATAGAACCTTACAACTTTCTGAAAGCATGAGAACTCAGAGTTTACAGGAAAAACCTACCCAAGAGTCTGCATGTGTGTGTCTGTGATGTGTGTATGTGTGTTTGAATGTGCATGTGTGTGTTTAACAGCTTCATGAGTCCCTGAAATTCCCAGTAAATTGACTTTAAAATTTGAAGTCAGCCCATGAAATGATTTTTTAAGCAACCTAATAACCCTAATTTTATTAACCTGTAGTAACCAAGGATTTTATCTTTTCATTTCAAGAGTGCTTTACTATTCTAATAGTAGAATAAAATAATATTATTTTGTATGCTTATCATAGTATAAGCATATATAATATGAAATATAGATAGTAAACAAATATATATATATATGAACAACTATATATATTAAAAATTATATATATATATTATATATATATATTGAAAATCAACTTTTCTTCATGATGAATAAACTTGCCTATACTCAAAATACCTGAAATGAACCACCCCCTACACACACCCCAAATTGATTTAAGATGAGTATATTTTGTTTTTTCTACCTTAAAATTACAATGTTTGTGAAAAGGTATATAATCAAAAATATTTTAATTTTGGTAAACATGATTATTTTCATTATTCTTATAATATTGAAACATATTTATTTGACTCTTGGTACATGATCTTTTGCCAGTCATGTTAAAATCTTCCTGTTTTATACTAAGTTTTTAAATAGCAATAGCAATGATGCTAATGCAATAAAGGATGATTTTAATATTACTTCACTTACATTGAAAGTACATTTTGAATCATATGTCTTTGAAGTTCTATTTTATATTATATTTTTTCACCTTGTAAAGTTTTTACACATCTCTTCTATTTCCAAAAGAAAACTGTGAATGGAAGAGCTCTAATATGTGAAAATAGATGAAAATGTCACATTCCTAGCATGGTCAAAGTAGGTCAAAGTAACTTTTTATTGTGGTGAGAACAGTCTGTTGTAGTATTTCCAACTCAATTATTTATACAGATAAATCATGATTTGGTCAAATTTCTATCACTTTTTATTTTTCATTCTTTCATATCTATTTCTCTTTTACTAAATTATACAATAGTTCCATGATTAAAAAAAATAACTGACTTCTATTTGATAAATAAAATTCCTTTTTGACTTATTTCCACTAGAAAACAATAATCTTCACAATTATTTGGGTTCCTCTGAAAACAAATAAAACATATCTATGCTTATTTAAAAAATTGTCCAAGTGATTGAGAAAAGTTAAAAGTAAGTTACTGTAAAAAATTATTTCTAAAATATTGAAAGCTATTTGATAGTTTCAGTTCTTCATTAATGCATATTCAATAATTTTGAATTTTTTTTTGCATTTTAATTTCTTGATCCCCCTCACTGAGGACACATTTATTTCATCAGATTATTATTTAAATAATACATTGGTAAGTATTCACAGTTATTATAATAGTCAAAGATATTAATAAGGAAATACGCTGTCCAATACCATGCCTTATACCATACTGGCTTATACAAGATTTGGCTTTGCTCTGTTAAGTAATTGTCAGAATAAGCTAAGAGTGGTCCCTTAACTTTAATACTGCTGTCGTCCCGGTTCTAGCACTAACTGTAAGGCTATATATTTCCCCACACATAGTAAAATAGCAGGGTTGAAGAAAGACCTAGACAGCTCCTTATGTTCTCTCTGAGCCTGCCATTTTTCTTTACTTCCATTCACAAATATCCTGCCTAAGTGTCCAGTCCTATAAAAAAGAGATGTGGATGACCAAGAGTCTATCAATCAGAGTGAAGTAAGTCAGAAAGTGTATGTATGGATGTGAGAATTGGGCTGTGAAGAAAGTTGAGTGCGAAAGAATTGATGCTTTTGAACTGTGGTGTTGGAGAAGACTCTTGAGAGTCCCTTGGACTGCAAGGAGATCCAACCAGTCCATTCTAAAGGAGATCAGTCCTGGGTGTTCATCCGGAGGACTGATGCTAAAGCTGAAACTCCAGTACTTTGGCCACTTCATGCAAAGAGTTGACTCATTGGAAAAGACTCTGATGCTGAGAGGGATTGGGGGCAGGAGGAGAAGGGGATGACAGAGGATGAGATGGCTGGATGGCATCACCGACTCAATGGACATGAGTTTGGGTAAACTCCGGGAGTTAGTGATGTATAGGGAGGCCTGGCGTGCTGCGATTCATGGGGTCGCAAAGAGTCGGACATGACTGAGCGACTGAATTGAACTGAACTGAAGTCAGAAAGAGAAAAGCAAACGTTGTACATTAACACTTATATGTGGAATCTAGAAAAATGGTACTGATGAACCTATTTACAGGGCAGGGATACAGACAAAGACATAGAGAATCGACATGTGGACACCAGGCTGGGGAGGGAGGGAATGAACTGGATTAGCATTGGCATATGTATGTGTGTGTGTATATATATATATACACACACACACATGTAGTATTGGCATATAGTGGGAACCTGCTCTATAGCACAGAGAGTGCTATACCCCAGTGCTCTGTGTTGACCTAGAGTGGGATGATGGGGAGGGCAGGGCTATATGCATTCATATAGCTGATTCACTTCATTGCACTGCAGAAACTAAACAACATGGTAAAGCAACTATATCCCAACTAAAAAAAGAGAGACTATAATTAGCATAGCTAACTACATTTCCATGATCATCATGACTAACTCCTTAATTTAGATGAGAGTTAGACTCATCGTGCCCTTTATTCTAGGTTATCTCAGTTCCCAGTAGTTAGTCAACCTCCCCCAGATTCTTTAATATCTATACTCTCAGAAGACCAACACTTTGATTTGCTTGTATTTGCATATTATAATGTAATCCAACCTGTTTGCAGTCATCTATCCTTCTGTAATCTCCTCATTCAGCAAAGATTTTAGTGTGCTTCCTTGTATTTTGCCAGTTATATCATTCAATATAAATGTATGATCTATTCTCCATAGTTTCTTGATGTTTTCTCCTCTAATTTTTATTCCACCAGACCTCAGACATACTAATTGTCACACTTAGATTTTCAGTGAGAAATAATTGAACCACCTCCTGAATTTCGATATCTGCTGTCTTTCTATTAATAACTAACTCCTTCTATCTTCATAATGCAATCACTATCATACTCCAATTCTAAAATTTTTATAGCATTTCCATAACCTACAAGTTACTGAAATGTTTACTTTTCATCAGCCCCTCACTGCCTGACTTCTCTGCATATAGAACCAGTTGTCAACATTTATCTCCTTGCATATATCTTCAAACTTGCTCTCTCCCTTAATTAAATTTCTGAGATTGGAGGGGGGGTGGTGTGTGGTTTAAAACCACATCTGAATTTTACATTCTGCCTGAAAGGCAGCTTGTGAATATATCTAGGGACACATATACACAGGGTGCACATTCTCACCTCTCATTAATCAATATAACCCTCAAGGAAGTCTCCTATATTTATATCAATTCATTTCTCCTATTTTTCTATGCAACTAGTTTTCTAAGCCTTCTTTTCAGTCCTCAGTCAGTTTTGCTTCTAAAGTCACTGAGCTAATGTACACAATCAGAAGAGATCTCTCATACCTACTCACTGTTAAAATTATCAATTTTTTTCCTTTGTTTTCCTTTTAAAATGAATGAATTAGAAATATTTCCATCCAAGGCCAAAATCTCCACGTGTGCATTGAATCCCACTGGTGCATCTCTACAAAGAATTTCTATTTTAAAGCCTCCTCAAGAATAATTCCTATTAAAATAAGGAAATTCTTTAATATTTTTTGCTTCAAAACAAGTAAAAAAAACAGCATCCTTAATCCAACATCCTCCTCCACTTACCAATATCTTGCATGCTCCTGTTTTGAGGCAAATCATCAAGGAGTGCTCTATTTACATTATTCTCCTTTCTCACCTATTGAATTCTCTGGAATCCAGGTCAGTCAGATCTTTGTCCCCACTACACAAAAGAAAAGCCCAGTGATCATCACTATGCCAATATAATGGCAATTTTCATTCTACAACTCATTCAATATATTAACTGCATTTGACATAAATTGGTCTTCTATGATAATCAGTTTATTTTGGATAACTTACTACCATGATCATTTAAAAATTTTCTCTCTAGGTAGATTGGTAGCTAGATTGATAGATATGATTACGTATTTTTCTTTTGTTTCTTTCCAAAATCTGTACTCTATAATAACTCAAAAAGTCTGAGCCTCTTCTTTGTAAGTGATTCTCTACCAACGTATTTGTTTAATAGACATTTTTTACAGCAGTTTTAGATTCACAGCAAAATTAAGAGGAAGGCACAGAGATTTTCCATAAACATCCTGTCTCCACACATACATCAACTCCTCTATAACCAATGTTCACCAGAGTGGAACATTTGTTATAATTGCTGAACATATATTGAGACATCAGTATCACCCAAAATCCACTCTTGGTTGTGTACATTTGTTTTGTATGGAGATGACATATATTCTTCATTTTAATATCATATAGGGTTTATTCATATCTGCAAAAATCCTGTGTTCCAACTATTCACCACTCATCCCTACCCAATACCTAGAAGAACTCAGTGATAATTTTATTATTTCTATAATTTTGCTTTTTCCAGAATGTCACATAGTTGGAATCATAGTATTAGCCTTTTCAGATTGGGTTCTCCCGCTTATTAATATGCATTTAAAGTTCCTCCACCTCTTTCATGACTTGATAGCTCATTTCTTTTTAGTTCTGAATTATATTCCAATATCTGGAATACTACAGTTTAGCCATTCACCTATGGGTTACTTCCAAATTTTGGCATTAATAGATCAAACTGCTCTAAAATATCCACGTGCAGGTAATTGCATGAATATAAGTTTTCAACATCTTTGGGTAACTATGTTTAATAAGTTGAATTGGTAGATTGTATAGTAAGAGTATATTTAGTTCTGTAAGAAACCACCAAACAGTCTTCCAAAGTTATTTTATTATTTTGCATTCCCACTAGCAATAAAAGCGTTCACATGGCTGCACATCCTTGACAGCATTTGGTGTTATTGGTGTTACAGATTTCTGCTATTCTAGTAGGCAGGTAACAGTATCTTATTTTAATCTCTATTTCTGTGACAGCATATGATGTGGAACATCTTTGCATATGCTTACTTACCATATGTATATCTTCTTTGGTAATGTGCCTATTAAGATCTTGGTCATTTTTAATCAGGTTGTTTTATGTCTGTTGAATTTTAAGATTTATTTGTATATTTTGAATAACAATCATTTATCAGATATGTCTCTTGAAAACATTTTCTTCCAGTCAATGACTTGTCTTCTTATTCTCTTGACATTGTCCTTTGCAGAGCAGGGGTTTTAATTTTAATAAAGTCCAGGTTTTCATTTCTTTCTTTTATGGATCATGTCTTTAAATTTTTATCTAAAAGCTCGTCATCATACTCGGTATACCCAGGTCATCATACTCTTAGAAATTTTGTAGTTTTGTGTTTTTAATTTAGATCTGTGAGCCATTTGGAGTTAAGTTTTGTAAAGGGTATAAAGTCTATGTCTAGTTTCGTTTTTTGCATGTGGATGCCCTACAGTTCCAGTGACATTTGTTGAAAGACTATCTTTGTTCTATTGTATTACCTTCATTCCTTTGTCAAAGATCAGTTGACCATATTTTTGTGAGTCTATTTCTGAGCTGTCTACTATGTTCCATTTATCTATACATCTATTATCTTGCCAACACCACACAGTCCTGATTACTTACCTTTATAATAAAGTTTTGGATTCTGGCAGTATTGCTTCTCCAACGCTATTCTTCAAGTTTTGTGTGGGTACTCTGGGAGTTTGCCTCTCCTATATAAAGGTTAAAATTTCTTTTTATATCTTCAAAACAAATTGCTGGGACTTTGATCAGGATTGCATTGAATCTATTGACATATTGACAATATTGAATCTTTCTATATGTGAATGTGGAATATATCTCCACTTATATAGCTTTTCTTTGATTTATTAAAGTTTTACAGTTTTTCTCATGTAGAACTTGTCCAAATTTTGTTAGATTTATATTGAAGTACTCAATTTGGGGGGTGTGAATATAAATAATATTTTGTTCTTAATTTCTAATTTCACTCATTTACTGCTCGCCTATAGGAGAAAATTGACTTTTTTATATGAACCCTACATCCTGTGACTTCTTTATAAGTTAGTTCCAGTATTGTTTCATAGATTCTTTTGGATTTTCCAATAGACTATAATGTTATCTGAGAACAAACACAGTTATTATTTCCTCCTTCCCATTTTTCCTTCCTTTTCTTAATATATTAGTTAGGACTTCTAATAAGATGTTGAAAAACAATGGTGAGAGGGTACATCATTGCCTTATTCCTGATTTTAGTAAGAAAACAGAATTTCTCACTTTGAGTTTCTAAGTTTGATATTGCTGCTGCTGCTGCTGCTAAGTCGCTTCAATCGTGTCCGACTCTGTGCAACCCCATAGACGGCAGCCCACCAGGCTCCCCCATCCCTGCGATTCTCCAGGCAAGAACACTGGAATTGGTTGCCATTTCCTTCTCCAATGCATGTAAGTGAAAAGTGAAAGTGAAGTCGCTCAGTCGTATCGGACTCTAGCGAACCCATGGACCGCAGCCTACCAGGCTCCTCTGTCCATGGGATTTTCTAGGCAAAAGTACTGGAGTGGGGTGCCATTGCCTTCTCCGAAGTTTGATATTAGATGTAAGTTATTTGTAGATATCGTTTTTCAACTTGAAGAAAGTTTACTGAGAGTTTTTGTCATGCATAAGTATTAGAGTTTTTCAAATTCATTTTCTACATCAATTATTAACTTTTAGGTTTGTTATCCATAATGGATTCTATTTCTATCATAAAATTTACCTAAGAGAATTTTCCTTCTGCAACAGAAAAGAAAAAAAAAATGTGATGGTCACACTCAGTCCTCCATTGTACTAGCTATACCACGAGAGTTCTTTAGCCTCATATATATACAGAGAGAGAGTAATAGCAATCTGGAGAAATCTAAATACCTATATAAGGGAATGAGTGAGAAAATCCAAGAGCTTTAACTCAGAAAGTTCTGGCCTAGTCAGCCAAAAGGACTTTTAATTTAATGTAATAATGTTGAATGGAACTACTCACTTTGGAGAAAAAATAGCTGACTTAGGTCAGTTATTCTCTAGGAGTAGATCCTGAGGGTGGGGATTCTTGTTCAAGTATTATTTGGGGAATGCTTTCAGATGGAGGGAAATTGAGAAAGCAAGAAGGGATATAAAAAGAAAATTAAGCAAGAATATATCCTTAGCTTTAGAAACTCAGACAAGTCCTGGAGCACATCTTAGAACTCTTTTTTTTTTTTTTTCTCACCTTGAGACAACAGGTTGTCTTTGGCATCCCCATGCCAGTCAGGCATTAGGCAATGTCGTGTCTTCTTTGCAGCCGCATGGACTGTATATTCCATGGAATTCTCCAGGCCAGAAGACTGGAGTGGGTAGCCTTTCCCTTCTCCAGAGTATCTTCCCAACCCAGGGATCGAACCCAGGTCTCCCACATTGCAGGCAGATTCTTTACCAGCTGAGCCACAAGGGAAGCCCAAAGTATCTCATTTGGCCATGCTCAATTCTTAAAAAAAGAGGGAGGCAACAATAACAGAGCTGAAGGATGGAAAGCAGGCCAAAAAAGGGGCTGGGGATTGAAAATAGCAGCATCTACTCTTAGAACTGATACTAAAACAGTTTCTTTTGGACCAAGATTCCCTACAGAGAGATGCTTCTGAACTTTTTTATTTTGGATATGCCCCCCATCAGACCACCTTTTGCTTAGCAGTCAGTACTCCTTGGTAAGAGTGAGTCCAGTAAAATTGAGTCCAGAAGGTCTGGAGTCCTGCATCGCATGAAATTTGGAAACACTTGAGCATATCTCAATGCATATCAAATACAGATTGCTTCTTAGGAAGATGTCAGATTTAATGTGTGATTTCTGCTGTCACTAACTAGGACATGGATTTAGCACCTCTGAATCACTAAGAAATGGTAACCAAAGTGCATACACAGTTACCAAAACACTAAGTTATTCTCTCTTGGTAGCGTCTGTGTGTTTGAATTCTTTGGACTACTCTTAAGTATAACATTTTTTTTTTAATCTATTGTTCCCAGGGCTCAACTATATAGAGGAAAATGTTATTTTTAATCATTTGATTGTATCCTGCACATATGAATATTATTTTGTGTAATATTTTGCCATAGTTAACATGTTAAGCTCAATAAGAAATCATGAAAGTAACATAACTATGTTTATATTTGTCCAAGATTGTATGTATGTTAGTAAAGGAAGCCTTGAGCTCTCAGTTTTCAACAAAAACACTGGGATTGCACCATTCATTCCTTCTAAGTCACTCCCTCCTGAAAACAGGTAAACATTTTTCTCATTCCTACTTATCATCCCATATTTTTCCCTTCTGGTTAATTCTTACCTCAATAAATATGATCAATATCCTCCCAGACACTTAGCAAAAAAAGTAAATTCTTCCTTCTCTCCTTTCTCACACATTCATTCACAGAAGCTCTTCTAGCTTCATAAAATTTTCATTCACATGCCCCATATTATTCTTTCTTTAACATGCTTATTTGCCTCTGATTACAATCTATCCCCAAAACTGTTATAATATCTCTTTTAGAAATACAATCTGAATATCAACTAGCTACTTAAGACCTTTCCCTATATTCCCTTGCTTGGTTAATAATACAACATCTTCCTGATATAGTAAGACATTGTAACATGGATATTACTAGCTTTTGATACTGAAATCTACATATATCCTCTGGGTCTGTCCTCTGATCCCATTCCTGTACCTCAGGATGACCTTTCATATATCTGCAATGCATTTCTTTTCATGCCTACTCTATTCCCCATTTTCTTTCCACTTGGCTAACCTTATCTTTTATTCATACATCCCTCAACTCTTACTATATGAGAGAAGCATTTATTATGTAGTAGTTATAAAGGCAGTCTTATTTTTCTGCATACACACCTTGCACTAGTTCTTAAAATGAGGGTCTACCAATGCTAAACTTTATCTCTATTTTGATATTAACATGTTGTTGTTTCATGTATCCTTTTAACTGGAGGAGGTGTTTTTTAGCAAGAAAAATTCAGATTAGCTAACTTGTTATGTTGTTAAAAACAGGATCAGAGCCCCTCCTTATCACAATAGCCTTTATGTAGACCTTTATCATGGTACATTTTTGCTATTTGTTAACTGTGTTTTGCATTCCTTTTCTTCCGGATCTAAAGTAAAAGTCCAAGAGAAAGCAAGCTAGCTAATGCAATTTTGTTACCTGATTAATGAATTAATGAGGATGTAGAACTAGAATATCAATTCCATGTGCCAAATAATATATTTTATGTTTTTGTTTTGATCATTAGCAGTTTCATACAATAACAGTTTGTATAGAAATACATATATATATATATATATATATATATATATATATATAAAATCCCTTATTCTTTTTTCTTAAGTAGAAAACCAAAGACTATTTGTACTGTATTACATATTATAGGACAGATTTGTAGATGTGTTAGAATAAAATAAAGCAACTTTAAAATAACAGTAAATAAGTAAACTTTTTAACTGTAGTAAAAAACATTATAAAATTTACTTTAGAAATTACATTTCTAAGTGTTCTAACCTAAGTTCAGTGACATTAGGTACAGTCACGCTGTTGTAAAACTCATCTCCAGTATTTTTTCATCTTACAAAACTGAAATTCTGTACCTTTACCCCATCCCCCCAACCCATGGTAACCACATTGCTTTTGGTATCTATGAATTTGATTACTTTAAATACCTCATGTAAGTGGAATCATATAGTAATTGTCCTTTTATGAAGGGTTTATTTCACCAAACATGAAATCTTCATTTAGTAGTGTGAGACAGAATTGTCTTCCTTTTTTAAGGCTTTGCACCACATTTGTTTAGATATTCATTTGTCCACAGACCTTTGTGTTGCTCCCACCTCTTTGCTATTGTGAATAATGTTGCTATGAATATGGAAATGCAAATATCTCTTTGAGATTCTGCTTTAAATTTCTTAAGAAATACACCCAGCAGTAGGATCACCTTCTACATAAACTCTACATATCCCTTAGGCTCCCAAGTGGGACAAAATTTCTTTATAGTTATGAGATTGAGGTCCAAATCCAGGGTATCTCGTTGGTGCTTTGGTGTCTTCGTGAAGAAAGGGGACACTTGATGAGACCTTAGTTTTGCTCCCTGGAAGTAGAATCCCTGTTCATTATTCTCTAGAAACCCTTTTCAGTTTCTAGAATATCTTTTTACTTATTTTGGTTTTTGGCATTAGCAACTCAATAAAGTGAAAATATTTTTATCCTATTTCCTTTCAGCAGATTATTGAGGTGGAGCACCAAGGCAACTTTAAATTTCAAAAGTTTTTAGCCTCTTTGATTTATGCAGAAGTGTCAGTATAACTCTCCTTATTTTAACTGGCTTTTATTTTTATTTCTTTGGTTTTTTTTTTTTAATTTTATTTTATTTTTAAACTTTACAATATTGTATTAGTTTTGCCAAATATCGAAATGAATCGGCCACAGGTATACCTGTGTTCCCCATCCTGAACCTTTGATTACAGATACTACTCATGATAATTTTCGTAATCTCTACTTATATTTATATACATCTTTGCTTTCCTATTCCTATACCTCCCTTTATGATTCAGTCTTGGGTACTATGGACCCACAATGCTAGACTGGAAGAAATGATTAGCTTTTTTCCCCTAAAGTATTCTGTCCAATTAAAACACCAGGTTTATTGCAAACCACACTATTAGTCCTTCAATCTGAGACTTCTTAATCTAAACAGAGATTTAAACAGTAAGTGTTATATATGTATGATTGATTTCATGATTAATATAATGATGAATTTTAAATGATTTTGTAGTCCAAAGCTTCCTTTTATATATATATATATATATATATATATATATATATTAGAAATGTGTGTGAGAAGCAGCTGTTTTTTAAAACAGCCAAGAATTTCTGCTCTTTATGTCTTTCCATTCCTTTTATCAAACATGAAAATTTATATATGATACCTGATTTTTTTTCTGTCAATAGCCAATCACACATGCTTCTAATATTTTTTCCAACTTTTTGTCCAAGAGTTATAAGGTCATTACATCCATGATGTCTTCTCATTAACAAAACTAGCCAGTTTACCAGTTCTTTTTATCACTCTATTGCCTGAGTCATTATTTTCCCTGTACTGCAATAAGAGTTCTCCCTTTTTCTGCTCACTGCAGGACTTGTGAAATGTGCCACACATTGCAGTTATTTGTTAAAGCAGCATCTCCTCTGTGACTGCCTATTTCTATTTATAGCAAAATGGGGTCATCTACGCTAAGGTAGTAAGTAGCAAACTATTTTAAAGTCCAGTGGCTTCAGCTCAGTCACTCAGTCATGTCCAACTCTTTGCGACCCCATGGACTGCAGCACACCAGGCTTCCCTGTCCATCACCAACTCCCAGAACTAGGTGAAACCATCCAATCATCTCATCCTGTCATCTCCTTCTCCTCCTGCCTTCAATCTTTCCCAGCATTGAGGTCTTTTCGAATTAGTCATTTCTTTCGCATCTTCAGGATCAGTCCTTCCAATGATTATTCAGTGCTGATTTCCTTTAGGATTGACTGGTTTGATCTCCTTGCAGTCCAAGGGACTCTCAAGAGTCTTCTCCCACACCGCAGTTCAAAAGCATCAGTTCATCAATAAAGCTTTCTTTATAGTGGCTTTCCAGTGGCTTAGTAAAACAACATTTTATTATACTTTTCCCAACATGAGTTGGTTAGCTTAATGTTAGCCTTGCTAGGAAACACAGATCATTTTCATTTCATTTTGACTTTGCTTTCAAGATGCAGTAGAAACAAACAATATAAATAGCATTGTGACTTTTAATACTTCTGCCAGAAATGTCTCCTGTCACTTAAATTACCCCATTGGCCAAATCAAGTCATAGGTCCATTCCTAACGTTAACAGGTCAGAGAAACACAGTCCAATCATGTGCTTCTTTATCGAAACAGCCCAGAAGTCTTTGGTGAATAGCCCTGAAATCTAATACAACGTCTGTATACCAATGACACAAAGGGAAGTAAAAAAGATCTATACAGAGAGTGAAGCGGAGTTTAGAACTTACCCAGCATCATTTTTTATAATAAATATTCTCTTTCATTGCAAATGTTTGAATAGATCTTTTGTAAATTTAATTTTATGATTTTGAACATTTAGCAAACAGTTGAAGATATAGGAATTGCACTTCAGTAGGGGTTTTGTTTTGCTCACAGATCATAGAGCTCAGAACCCATATCCTTAGAAAAAAAATAATGAATAATTATATGTTCTTTTGAAATATATAGTTAATTCTGGTTAATTGTATCATTTTATAATAATATCATCTGTTTTGTCTAGAATGTAGTGATTAAGCTTTTTTTTGGAATAACGATATATTCTGATTTTCATTTGTGTATCTTTTTCTTTTTGAAATGCATCACACCAATATACTTTTTCAAACTTTTAATTTAAAAAAGAAGTCTAAAAATGTTTTTTAAAGTCTGTATGGTAAGCTATTTGATTAGAGGAAGATGAACATTCTTTTTATTCTTATAAATTTTGTCAACCATTACCACCTCATAAAACCCTGCAAGTAAATTTGATATTCTCTGTTGTTTTTCCTTAATCCTGCTGAATGAATCGATTTAAATGTCTTATTTAGAGGCTCAAAATGCCACTGAACACGCCAAGATTTGTCTTCTAAACTGTGATTCTGCTTGCTTTGTTTTTTTGTTATTTTTGTTTCCTTCTCTATCAATTCAGATGCAGTGGATGCCTGACTTCCAGTCATTTGCATCGCAATGACACCCAGTGGCAAGCTAGAGAGCCCTGGCCTGGAGCCAGAGAAGCAGGCTGCCCTGGACTTCCTCGTGCTTTCACTGCTCCTTCAATGGACCTTTGGTATTAGCTGAAAAGGTGCGATACATTGGGCTGTTTCTTTAGCTGAAACTCTATGATTGAATTAGAGATCATTTTAATACTTTATAGGACTCTCAGAACATATGTTAAAAATCTAGCTGGATGTGCTGTGATCTAATGGACTGGAAAGGCATCTTGTCCACTCTAGTCATTTTCTTGGCTACCTTTTTTATTGGTAATGTTTCAGCAGTTGCATTCTGTGTCATTGAGTGGTCAGAGCTATTTTCACTCACAAGTCAAAACTAGGCAATTATTCTCTTCTTTTAATTTTCAATTTTTTCTTCATTTTTTTTTTAATAGTGAATTGTGGCAAACACCTTTATCTTAAAACCTTGGCCCCAGAAGACTGAAAGGTGTTTGATTATAGCTGAGGAAAGCTTGAATTCCAAACAAAAATTACTACTCTACTACTGGAAAAATTCATCTAAGAATTCACATAACACATACCTAAGAAGTAAAATTTTTCCAGAATTGAAGTCTAGAGACAAAAAATAAAAATAGTTTTGACATTATCTCCTTCTCACACATACTCATAACTGAAAATGAATAACTTTTGTTTGTTTCATCATTTCAAAATAAAATGTGAAAAAGATGCTACTATATACAATGGAGTATTACTCAGCCATTAAAAAGAATATATTTGAATCAGTTCTAATGAGGTGGATGAAACTGGAGCCTATTATACAGAGTGAAGTAAGCCAGAAGGAAAAACACCAATACAGTATACTAACACATATATATGGAATTTAGAAAGATGATAACAATAACCCTGTGTACGAGACAGCAAAAGTGATGCTGATGTATGGAACAGTCTTATGGACTCTGTGGGAGAGGGAGAGGGTGGGAAGATTTGGGAGAATGGCATTGAAACGTGTAAAATATCATGTATGAAATGAGATGCCAGACCAGGTTCAATGTACGATACTGGATGCTTGGGGCTAGTGCACTGGGACAACCCAGAGGGATGGTATGGGGAGGGAGGAGGGAGGAGGGTTCAGGATGGGGAGCACATGTATACCTGTGATGGATTCATTTTGATATTTGGCAAAACTAATACAATTATGTAAAGTTTAAAAATAAAATAAAATTTAAAAAAAAAAAAAAACAAAAAAAACCCCTGAGTTTTATGATCTCACCAATGTAAATTTGTTCCTCTCTTTATCAATTATTATTTATTGCTTGCTACATATCAGGAATGATGCTAGATTCTGTGCCTAAAATAAATTTATAATCTCCTAAATAAGAGAAACTGGTAAACAGACAGTTGAATATGGTATCCTTAAACATCAAAGTTTGGTTGGGTCAAAGTTCCATTTACAAGTGATTTTGCTTTGTAAGTATGTCAATCTAAATTTTAATCTCTTATAGAGAAGGAATCTCTTCAGATTGTATTTATCTAGTGCCTAGCATCCAATATTGCAAATAATTTTCTTCATAATCTTATTAATTGATAATATCTTACTATATACAGCATAATTCATAGTAGTAATGCTATTTTATTTTTTCTATATACCTGTAGCTACTCTGCAATGCTAAATTCATTGCCATGCCTTCCAACAAGAATAACTTGATGTGAAAGTATCATTAGTCACCAGTGTACAGTTCTTTTCCAATTTTTTGCATAGGAGAGGATCATTATGAAGTTAGGGGTAGCCAAGTTTTTGCTTTGGCCATGAAATGTGAGTGAAAGTGCATGTTGTACCTTCTTAGTGAAGACTGTCTAAATGACACGCTTAAAAGTTGCAAGTTCTCACGATCAACAACCTTTATGACACTGTTGGCTTTGTTTTCTGCATAGTATTTATTACCATTTAGAAAACAAAGTTATAATTGTTGCATGCTTTTGCATACTCTGAAAGGTATATATTTGAACGTGAGATCAACAAAGGCAATGTATTTCTTCAATTTTTCAACTGATATCTGTTATTTTTCTTTAGGTCTAATATAGTGCTTGGAATATAGAAAATACTGTGTAAATTAACAGTTGTCACTGGGAGGGTATTTGATAAGGCAGGTGTAATGCTTATTTACAAAACGCTGGAGATACACATAAATGTATATATGTGTGTGCATGTATATAACACACACATACATATTTTGGAGTTCATATACACACATTTTATATATATTGTTTACACATTATATATCAATATACATTAAAAGTATGAAATACATTTATTTATATAAAAGAAATATGCATATATGTATATATAGAAAGCTAGAGATACATACAAGTGTACACACATACACCATTGCTTGTGTGCTTGAGTTCTCTTGTTATTACTGTTTACATTGTTCATTTATATTACACAGATTTTTATAAATGGTATAGTTCACTAAGAGCGTTAAAAGAGTAAGTGTAGTGCGAGAGTGAGTCTAGGAGGCTTAGACGAGAAAGGATTAATATTATGCCAAGTGGAATATTTCATTTTAAGAGTTCAGAGACTGTGTATTTCTGATTATGATGTATCGGTGTGCAGTGGGATATAAAGTTAAAGTGGAATGAAATGAAAATTGCTGCAGTGGATGGGTTTAAGGCCAGGTTTAATAGCTCTTGACATCATGAAGGATGGTGGCAGGTTAGTTGATTGGAATGAGTATCATTCAGGAATCCAAACTAATTTAGAAGAGCAGCCATGAGTGTGGTAGAATCATCTGATTACTGTTTTACAAAGATGTAGAAATTTTATGGTGTGTTTTTAACAATAGCCTTAAAATCAGTACAAGTTTTCAGCCTCCTGTCATTTCCCTTACCTCTCTTTTTCAAAGAATTGAATTCTAGAAAGCCAGACGGGAATCCAAACTTTGATTAAAAATAAGACAAGGATGTTGAGAAAAGTTAAAAATAAATTTAAATCAAGTAAACCATAAAACAGATTTTTTTTTTTAACTTTCACATAGTGGAGAATATAAACATATTCTCTAAGAATCAGTTCTGTTAACTTGAGGGAAAAAAAGCTTTTTGCTGAGCAAACTACTGTTTTCAAGAAGTGATAACAAGAGAGACATTGAAAGTCAGGACAGAACATTCAGTCCTATACATTTAGTCAAGAGAGAAGGAAAATATGACAAATTTGTCTTTGAGAAAATTTAAGCATGACCTGACACTGCATAACAGCTCCAAATGCCACAACTCAATTTCTGAATTTGAGTGGAATAAATTACAATTTATGAGAAATGTAGTGGTCCGTAAGTCATTTGATGTAGTTTTTAGACTGTGACTTAACATGAGCTAATTGGAAGGGGTTGTCATTCCATTCTTCATGGGATCTTTCCAACCCAGGGAACAAACCCAGGTCTCCTGTATTCCAGGGAAGCCTGATAAAGGCAGAATTTTTTAGTTATTTCTTTATTGACTCAGAATTGAAATGTTTAGTGGAATAAGAAGACAAATAAGAACCAGCTAGTGGCTCCAATTGTTGAATAAATAAAATAAAATAAAAATTTTGTATCCATTCTTCTGTCAATGGACATCCAAGTTGCCTCCATGTCCTAGCTATTGTAAAAAGTGCTGCAGCAAACATTGGAGCACATGTATCTTTCTCAGCTATGGTTTTCTCAGTGTATATGCCCAGTAGTGAGATTGTTGGGTCATTTATTAGTTCTATTCCTAGTTTTTAAAAGAATCTCCATACAGTTCTCCATAGTGGTTGTATCAATTCAGCCCAGTGCTCTGTGACAAACTAGAGGGGTGGGAGGGGTGAGGGATGGAAGAGAGGTTCAGGAAGGAGGGGAACCTATGTATGCCTGTGGCTGATTCATGTTTATGTATGACAGAAACTGGCAGAATGTTGTTAAGCAGTTACCCTCCAATATATATATATTTTTTTAAATTTCAGCACTGAT
Source organism: Bos javanicus (assembly GCF_032452875.1). NCBI lineage: Eukaryota > Metazoa > Chordata > Mammalia > Artiodactyla > Bovidae > Bos > Bos javanicus. The sequence continues at coordinate 59,776,195 of NC_083879.1, read as the reverse complement.
AAAATTCAAACCCAATAATGAGAAATGTATGGGGAAAAAAAGAAAAGAAAACAACCCTGAAGAATTAGGCAGTAGCCAGGTTACAATTATTGTGAGAAATGGAAGCTTTTGTTTGGAAAGGACTAAGGAATCAAATTGTAGGAATATTCCAGGAGAGAAAAGTCTAGAGTTTTCCCCTTTACCTTCATGTTGTGAGTCTGAGGGCTTGAAGCTAGAGGTAACAAAACGTGATATTGAGGTCAAAGTTGAAAACCTGACCAAGGTGGTACTCACAAATATCAATTCATACTTTTGAGGCAGTAGGGATGTTTGTGATGCTACAAACTCTCTAAAATAACACAAAACATGGGAAATGATTTCATTATTATGCACCGTGTGTTCAGACTTTGTAATCCTAGATTCCTGCCAGACCCACTCATACCAAAAAGGCGGCAGAGCCGCCTTTCGAACCTTTCGAACCAACAGGTAGAGTAATATTAAGAAGATGATAGACTTTTATTATTAGTTTAAGGAGGCAAGAACTTGAAGATGACTGGACTGCAGACCTCTGAACACTCTTTTACATAATCCTTGGAATACGGAATAATGAAAAGGAAAGCTACACTTAAAAGCAAGGGTAAAGTCTATAGTACAATGATTTGGACATAACTTGAGTTCACATGGAGTGATGAGGTTTACGTAGCAATCTTAAATGTACACCCCTCCTCCACTCATGTGATGAACTCATTGTAGGGAATAATTTAGATTTTTAGCTACAGGGGGATATAACTAGCCTAGGCATGGAGAATATAATGCAAATCAAAATATATTCACATGGGAAAAATTAGAAGAATTAAAATTAAGAAATAAAAATTAAAATCTAAAAAGATAGTTAAAACTTGGGAACACGAAGGAAGAGCAATAGTATTGAAGAAGTACTTAATGAAATATTGACCATGGAAATGATAATCCAGTGTATAAACTGAATATACACTGAAAGGCTGCAAGAAATAGTCCAAGTCACTGTAATACAGAATAAAAATTAAATTAGTGATGACATACAAAATATATCCATCCAAATAAAGATAATCATACACCTAGATTATCAAAGAATTGTTTTGGATATAGAGAATTTGGAAGTACAGTATTTTTGTAAAGAGAGCATTGTCTTGAAAAGTTAATAAGTTGAAATAGTCATTCTTAAAGGGAATTTTGCAATATTTACATTAAATATGGATATGCCTTTTGTCCTGATGAGCCAAACTTAGTATAAATATGTATGAAGTTATTATGGAGATGTCCATGTTATTCATGTAAGCAAAGTCGTAACTTAGTGACCATCAGTAAGAAATAATCATCTAGGAAAATATCAGTTATTTCCCTACAAAAACATGGAAACATGTTTAAATTTCATAGCACAATTTTAATTATGTGAAAGCAAAACTACAAAACAAAACCACAAGTGTGCATTTTTTGCAGACTCATGAACACTTAAGGGTTTCTGTCAAAAATATCAGAGTATATTTATATAGCACTGCTGGAACGATGAGAGGAAAATGAGTGGGAAATCAGTTTTCAATGAAAAATTAAAATCATAAAGGATTTTTTATGAATCTTTGGCATCACTATGCTCTTAAGAGTAAGATTAATTAAACTCTACATCAGAAGTCTAAAATTTTAGTTAAAAACGTATTTTTAAGAGAAAAATATTTTGTTTAAAAAAGGAATCACCTTCTTTGAGCAGTTATTATATTAGTAGGCAACATTAAGTATAGAGAATTATGCATTGTTTATGTTGATTATATCTTTGTTCTAAGAAGAATGATAATTGATCTGAAGATGGTAAAATGAGTAATATGAAATAATTCAGTTGCAAAGGAGATAGCAAGATTAAATAAAATGCATTACTGTTACATATGCATGGACTTCTTCCATTGTGTAATAGTTGGTAATTGTCCTACTATATAATGATCATAATTGTAAGATTGGCACACTATCCAATTAGTTTTAAGTATTTGCTTAAAAAGATAAAGATGGAGAGGGTGAAAAGTGAAAGTGTTAGACTTAGCTGTGTCGAACTCTTTGGGACTCTATGGAATGTAGCCTGCCAGGCTCCTCTGTCCGTGGAATTCTCAAATGTACTATAACAGATATTGTAAATATACATTTGTTGAATAATTTAGAAAAAATAGGCTTACCAAGAAGAAATATATAAAAAATACACAAATAGAAGTTCTGGAGATGAAAAATAAAGTGTCTGAAATAAAAATACAATAGATGAAATGAATATCAGATTAGATATTACAGAAGGAAAATAATTACAGAAAATAAAGCACAGATATAAGAGTAAAAACAAAAAGAAAATTGAACTTCAGTGACTTGTGGGACAATATCATACAGGCTCTCATATGTTTAAATTGAAGCAAGAGAAGGAGGCAAAAAATTAAACAGGAAAATCATGGCTAAAAGACTTCCAAAAGTAATAAAAACCAATAAGTCAATAGATACAATAATTTCAGCATGAGTAAATCTCAAATTTATTATGTAAAATGAAAAACTAGACAAAAGAGATTACATACCATAAAGTCTACATTAAATTCTAGAAATGATAGAAATATTGTGATAGTTAGAAGATCAATGGATGCCCTAGGCTGGAAGATGGCAAAAGAAAATCGTCAGTGGGGCATGAGAGAACTTCCCAGGGCTATGGGAATCTATAGTAGGATTTTACTGTGTATACACAATTGTATATACAAACATGCTATATTGTATGTTAAAATATCATGTTTGCTAACAGATTCTTTGTTATTTTGAAGTATGCACATAACACAATAAAAATGTTATTCATTTATAGAAATTTTGTAAGAAAAGCTTGATTTATCTTTCACATAAACCAATAGTTCTATATTTAACAAAATAAATGGAAAATAGAAGATAGACGTCATACATATAAAATCAGAAAACTATTAGATTATTGTTAAAAATAATTCAAGATACATTTATTTGGTGAATATTTTAAAAGCAATTAATTTGGAAATAAAATAAATCATATCTTTCATCATTTAAAGAAAAACCTGTAATTTTGCAATCTGTAGTCCATTTAGCAGTTTAGGAGTATCTAAGTATTATTCTCGAGAAGGAAATGGCAACCCACTCCAGTACTCTTGGCTGGAGATTCCATGAACGGAGGGGCCTGGTGGGCTACAGTCTATGGGTTGCAGAGTCAGACAAGACTAAGCAACTAACACATACACACAGGTATTATTCTGATGATCAAGGCTTTTTATTTCTGTCTTAATATAAAATATTAAAATACAGATTGGATATTACATGTGTGAATATACCAAAAATACTGAAATTTATGACTTTAAGATTATATAGATATAAATATACTGACACATACTGGGGCTTCCCTGATAGCTCAGTTGGTAAAGAATCCGCCTGCAATGCAGGAGACCCCGGTTCCATATCTGGGTCAGGAAGATCCTATGGAGAAGAGAAAAGCTACTCACTCCATTATTCTTGGGCTTCCCTGGTGGCTCAGCTGGTACAGAATCCACCTGCAGTGTGGGAGACCTGGATTAGGAAGATCCCTTGGAGACAGGAAAGGCTACCCTCTCCAATTTTCTGGCCTGGATAAGTTCATAGGGTTGCAGAGTCAGATATGACTGAGCGACTTTCACTTACACACATATATTAATAATAAATACCATGCACATTATGATACATTGAAAAATGTAATGTTAGATGGAAAAGGCTATCAACAAAGGCAAAATAAATTAGATTTCAGTTTAATCCTTACTGTAGAACCTGGCATTTAGATATTCAGTTCTTTATCATCACCATAATCATGTTTATGAATTATATCTATTAAATGCATAAAACTGCTAATAATATGTAAAGTCTGAAAATTATATCACTTTAATTGATTATATTATTTGCTTTTAAGTGATGTCTGTTATCTAATCTAATATTAATTACAAAATATAATTTTATGGATAATGTTTTAATTGGAAAGTAGTTAAGCACATTAGAATATGAAAATATATAGGCTAAGTTTTTTTCTAAATAAGCTTCTTAAAAAATAAATGCAACTCTTCCTAATATTATGAAAAGAAAGCAGTTTAAAAAATCAAGTGTAACAACACAAAATTTTCATAGAGTACTGAATGGTTTTCTATGAAGGCATTTCCATATTTCTTAGTATAGTCTTCATCAAATAACATTGAGGATTTTAATGGAACAGTAGGCAAGAGACTGGTTCGGAATTGCCAATTGCCATTCAACAGTTTTTGTCTTCACTATGTCTTCTATTGTATTGCACTCATAGAACATTAAAATATCACAATATTTCTTGTCAACTGGAAAGATGATAGCTCTGAGAATAGTTGTACAGCCACTTAGAAACTAATTAGCATTATTACAGAGGATTGTATATGATAATTAACAATTAAACTTTCAGAACAGAAGCTGATCCTCCCTAGAGGAGACTCTACATAGATTATGGCTAAAGAAGGAACTTAGTGAAATCTTCTTCACACAACAGTTACATAATGATGATTCTTTGCTACAGTAATTACTATTTAAATGTGCTATATATGTGTTCCTGTAACTTTGGATACACATTTCTATATATTTAAGTAATAAATAATATTTGTGTTTTATCAGCGACACTGTCTTGTATCTATTTTTCAGAATTCTAAACAAGGTGCTCTTATAACATTTGGCCACACTTATTTTAAATAAATATTTTAATAAAGTGGACACTGCATAAAGATCGGAACTACTGATTCATAACCATATCCCAGAAGAATTTTTGGACATCAAGGACCAAATTTTCTGATAAAACATAACCTCTACTTACTTTTTATCTTTGTAATAAGAATATATGGTAATTTCAGGGAAATTATGTCCCTTTACTCTCTAATAAGCAGCATAAAATTTTAGATGGGGTTAATAATGATGTAGTATAAGTACTGTCGGAGAAGGCAATGGCACCCCACTCCAGTACTCTTGCCTGGAAAACCCCATGGATGGAGGAGCCTGGTGGGCTGCAGTCCATGGGGTCGCACAGAGTCGGACACAACTGAAGTGACTTAGCAGCAGCAGCATGAATACGCTATCGTCAATGAACAGTTTGGCACACTTGCACATAATTAGTAATTTTAACAAGTAAAGAAATTTATTTTTTCCCTTAAAAATGTTACTCAGCCTGTAGAAAGGTTCAGTTCAGTTCAATTCAGTTGCTCGGTCGTTTCCGACTCTTTGTGACCCCATGAATCAGAGCACACCCGGCCTCCCTGTCCTTCACCAACTCCTGGAGTTCACTCAAACTCATATCCATCGAGTTGGTGATACTATCCAGCCATCTCATCCTCTGTCATCCCCTTCTCCTCCTGCCCGCAATCCTCCCCAATATCAGGGTTTTTCCAATGATTCAACCCTTTGCATGAGGTGGACAATGTATTGGAGTTTCAGCTTCAGCATCAATCCTTCCAATGAACACCCAGGACTGATCTCCTTTAGGATGAACTGGTTGTATCTCCTTGCAGTCCAAGGAACTCTCAAGAGTCTTCTCCAACACCACAGTTCAAAAGCATCAATTCTTCGGCGTCAACTTTCTTCACAGTCCAACTCTCACATCCATACATGACCACTGGAAGAACCATAGCCTTAACTAGATGGACCTTTGCTGGCAAAGTAATGTCTCTGCTTTTGAATATGCTTTCTAGGAAGGTCATAACTTTCCTTCCAAGGAGTAAGGGTCTTTTACTTTCATGGCTGCAATCACAGTCTGCAGTGATTTGGGAGCCACCAAAAATAAAGTCTGACACTGTTTACATGGTAGAGAGGTTCAGTTCAGTTCAGTCGCTCAGTTGTGTCCGACTCTTTGCAACCCCATGAATTGCAGCATGCCAAGCCTCCCTGTCCATCACCATCTCCAGGTGTTACTCAAAGTCAGCTCCATCGAGTCAGTGATGCCATCCAGCCCTCTCATCCTCTGTCGTCCCCTTCTCCTCCTGCCCCCAATCCCTCCCAGCATCAGAGTCTTTTCCAGTGAGTCAACTCTTCGCATGAGGTGGCCAAAGTATTGGAGTTTCAGCTTTAGCATCATTGCTTCCAAAGAACACCCAGGGCTGATCTCCTTTAGAATAGACTGGTTGGATCTCCTTGTAGTCCAAGGGACTCTCAAGAGGCTTCTGCAACACCACAGTTCAAAAGCATCAATTCTTCGGCACTCAGCCTTCCCCACAGTCCAACTCTCACATCCATACATGACCACTGGAAAAACAATACCTTGACTAGACAGACATTTGTTGGCAAAGTAACGTCTCTGCTTTTGAATATGCTATCTAGGTTGGTCATAACTTTCCTACCAAGGAGTAAGCGTCTTTTAATTTCATGGCTGCAGTCACCATGTGCAGTGATTTTGGAGCCCAGAAAAATAAAGTCTGACACTGTTTCCCCATCTATTTCCCATGAAGTGCTGGGACCAGATGCCATGATCTTCGTCTCCTGAATGTTGAGCTTTAAGCCAATTTTTTCACTCTCCACTTTCACTTTCATCAAGACGCTTTTTAGTTCCTCTTCACTTTCTGCCATAAGGGTGGTGTCATCTGCATATCTGAGGTTATTGATATTTCTCCCTGCAATCTTGATTCCAGATTGTGTTTCTTCTAGTCCAGCGTTTCTCGTGATGTACTCTGCATAGAAGTTAAATAAACAGAGTGACAATATACAGCCTTGACGTACTCCTTTTCCTATTTGGAACCAGTCTGTTGTTCCCTGTCCAGTTCTAACTGTTGCTTCCTGACCTGCATACAGATTTCTCAAGAGGCAGGTCAGGTGGTCTGGTATTCCCATTTCTTTCAGAAAATTCCACACTTTATTGTGATCCATGCAGTCAAAGGCTTTGGCATAGTCAATAAAGCAGAAATAGATGCTTTTATGGAACACTCTTGCTTTTTCCATGATCCAGCGGATGTTGGCAATTTGATCTCTGGTTCTTCTGCCTTTTCTACAACCAGCTTGAACATCAGGAAGTTCACGGTTCACATATTGCTGAAGCCTGGCTTGGAGAATTTTGAGGATTACTTTACTAGCATGTGAGATGAGTGCAATTGTGTAGTAGTTTGAGCGTTGTTTGGCATTGCCTTTCTTTGGGATTGGAATGAAAACTGACCTTTTCCAGCCCCGTGGCCACTGCTGAGTTTTCCAAATTTGCTGGCATATTGAGTGCAGCACTTTCACAGCATCATCTTTCAGGATTTGGAATAGCTCAATTGGAATTCCATCACCTCCACTAGCTTTGTTCGTAGTGATGCTTTCTAAGGCCCACTTGACTTCACATTCCAGGATATCTGGCTCTAGGTGATTTATCACACCATCGTGATTATCTGGGTCGTGAAGATCTTTTTTTGTACAGTTCTTCTGTGTATTCTTGCCATCTCTTCTTAATATCTTCTGCTTCTGTTAGGTCCATACCATTTGTCCTTTATCGAGCCCATCTTTGCATGAACTGTCCCCTTGGTATCTCTAGTTTTCTTGAAGAGATCTCTAGTCTTTCCCAATCTGTTGTTTTCCTTTATTTCTTTGCATTTATCACTGAAGAAGGCTTTCTTATCTCTTCTTGCTATTCTTTGGATCTCTGCATTCAGATGCTTATGTCTTTCCTTTCCTCCGTTTATTTTTGCTTCCCTTCTTTTCACAGCTATTTGTAAGGCCTCCCCAGACAGCCATTTTGCTTTTTTTCATTTCTTTTCCATGGCGTGGTCTTGATCCCTGTCTCCTGTACAGTGTCACGAACCTCATTCCATAGTTCATCAGGCACTCTATCTATCAGATCTAGGCCTTTAAATCTATTTCTCACTCCCACTGTATAATCATAAGGGATTTGATTTAGGTCATATCTGAATGGTCCAGTGGTTTTCCCTACTTTCTTCAATTTAAGTCTGAATTTGGCAAGAAGGAGTTCATGATCTGAGCCACAGTCAGCTCCTGGTCTTGTTTTTGTTGACTGTACAGAGCCTCTCCATCTTTGGCTGCAAAGAATATAATCAATCTGATTTTGGTGTTGACCATCTGGTGATGTCCATGCATAGAGTCTTCTCTTGTGTTGTTGGAAGAGGGTGTTTGTTATGACCAGTGCATTTTCTTGGCAAAACTCTATTAGTCTTTGCCCTGCTTCATTCCGTATTCCAAGGCCAAATTTGCCTGTTACTCCAGGTGTTTGTTGACGTCCTACTTTTGCATTCCAGTCCCCTATAATGAAAAGGACATCTTTTTTGGGTGTTAGTTCTAAAAGGTCTTGTAGGTCTTCATAGAACCATTCAACTTCAGCTTCTTCAGCGTTACTGGTTGGGGCATAGACTTGGATTACTGTGACATTGAATGGTTTGCCTTGGAAACGAACAGAGATCATTCTGTCGTTTTTGAGATTGCATCCAAGTACTGCATTTCGGACTCTTTTGTTGACCATGATGGCTACTCCATTTCTTCTGAGGGATTCCTGCCCGCAGTAGTAGATATAATGGTCAGCTGAGTTAAATTCACCCATTCCAGGCCATTTGAGTTTGCTGATTCCTAGAATGTCAACATTCACTCTTGCCATCTCTTGTTTGACCACTTCCAATTTGCCTTGATTCATGGACCTGACATTCCAGGTTCCTATGAAATATTGCTCTTTACAGCATCGGACTTTGCTTCTACCACCAGTCACATCCACAGCTGGGTATTCTTTTTGCTTTGGCTCCATCCCTTCCTTCTTTCTGGAGTTATTTCTCCACTCATCTCCAGTAGCATATTGGGCCCCTACTGACCTGGGGAGTTCCTCTTTCAGTATCCTATCATTTTGCCTTTTCATACTGTTCATGGGGTTCTCAAGGAAAGAATACTGATGTTGTTTTGCCATTCCCTTCTCCAGTGGACCACATTCTGTCAGATCTCTCCACCATGACCCACGCATTTTGGGTTGCCCCACCGGTATGGCTTACTGTCATTGAGTTAGACAAGACTGTGGTCCTAGTGTGATTAGACTGACTAGTTTTCTGTGAGTATGGTTTCAGTGTGTTTGCCCTCTGATGTCCTCTTACAGCACCTACCGTCTTACTTGGGTTTCTCTTACCTTGGGCATGGGGGTATCTCTTCACGGCTGCTCCCGCAAAGCAGCTCCTTACCTTGGACAAGGGGTATCTCCTCACTGCCACCCTTCCTGACCTTCAATTTAGGATAGCTCCTCTAGGCCCTCCTGCGCCTGCGCAGCCACCACTCCTTGAGCATGGGGTTGGTCCTCTCAGCCACCACCCCATGTCATAGCAGGCTTCCTCATTTCCAAGCTATTCTCTTAGATGACTTGTTGTGAAGAAAGTTTATTACCATGCAACTAAAACAAATAAAAACAAAAATACCAAAGGAGAGGTACAAATAGAAAAACTAATGTCCTTAGTTAACAATCAATACCAGTTTGCTGACTATGTGAGTGAACCTCCAATCTCCATTCAGGTTTTCAAATGACTGTGGTCCCAGCTGTCATCTGATTACAAATTCATGAAAGAGTCCCAGTAAGATATTTGAAGCTGAACACTTACCATGGACCCAAAACTACATGAGAGGCAATAAACGATTAATTTGCAAAAGTTATTAAATTTTGTGTTAAATGTAATGTGGTATTACTAATTAGAACAAATATTAATCAGCTTCTTGAAAGTGTAAAATCTGTTTTTGAGTATTGTTATGTTTAAATCACCAGATGGTCAACACCGAAATCAGATTGATTATATTCTTTGCAGCCAAAGATGGAGAGGCTCTATACAGTCAACAAAAACAAGACCAGGAGCTGACTGTGGCTCAGACCATGAACTCCTTATTGCCAAATTCAGACTTAAATTGAAGAAAGTAGGAAAAACCATAGACTATTCAGGTATGACCTAAATAAAATCCCTTATGATTATCCAGTGGAAGTGAGAAATAGATTTAAAGGCCTAGATCTGATAGATAGAGTGCCTGATGAACTATGGAATGAGGTTCATGACACTGTACAGGAGACAGGGATCAAGACCACGCCATGGAAAAGAAATGCAAAAAAGCAAAATGGCTGTCTGGGGAGGCCTTACAAATAGCTGTGAAAAGAAGAGAAGGGAAAGGCAAAGGAGAAAAGGAAAGATGTAAACATCTGAATGCAAAGTTCCAAAGAATAGCAAGAAGAGATAAGAAAGCCTTCTTCAGTGATAAATGCACAGAAATAGAGGAAAACAACAGAATGGGAAAGACTAGAGATCTCTTCAAGAAAGTCGGAGATACCAAAGGAACATTTCATGCAAAGATGAGCTTAATAAAGGACAGAAATGGTATGGACCTAACAGAAGCAGAAGATATTAAGAAGAGATGGCAAGAATACACAGAAGAACTGTACAAAAAAGATCTTCATGACCCAGATAATCATGATGGTGTGCTCACTGACCTAGAGCCAGACATCCTGGAATGTGAAGTCAAGTGGGCTTTAGAAAGCATCACTACGAACAAAGCTAGTGGAGGTGATGGAATTCCAATTGAGCTATTCCAAATCCTGAAAGATGATGCTGTGAAAGTGCTGCACTCAATATGCCAGCAAATTTGGAAAACTCAGCAGCGGCCACAGGGCTGGAAAAGGTCAGTTTTCATTCCAATCTCAAAGAAAGGCAATGCCAAAGAATGCTCAAACTACCATACAATTGCACTCATCTCACATGCTAGTAAAGTAATCCTCAAAATTCTCCAAGCCAGGCTTCAGCAATATGTGAACCGTGAACTTCTTGATGTTCAAGCTGGTTTTAAAAAAGGCAGAGGAACCAGAGATCAAATTTCCAACATCCACTGGATCATAGAAAAAGCAGGAGAGTTCCAGAAAAACATCTATTTCTGCTTTATTGACTATGCCAAAGCCTTTGACTGTGTGGAACACAATAAACTGTGGAAAATTCTGAAAGAGATGGGAATACCAGACCACCTGACCTGCCTCTTGAGAAATTTGTATGCAGGTCAGGAAGCAACAGTTAGAACTGGACATGGAGCAACAGACTGGTTCCAAATAGGAAAACGAGTTCGTCAAGGCTGTATATTGTTACCCTGTTTATTTAACTTCTATGCAGAGTACATCATGAGAAACGCTGGACTAGAAGAAACACAAGCTGGAATCAAGATTGCAAGGAGAAATATCAATAACCTCAGATATGCAGATAACACCACCCTTATGGCAGAAAGTGAAGAGGACCTAAAAAGCCTCTTGATGAAAGTGAAAGTAGAGAGTGAAAAAGTTGGCTTAAAGCTCAACATTCAGAAAACAAAGATCATGGCATCTGGTCCCATCACTTCATGGGAAATAGATGGGGAAACAGTGGAAACAGTGTCAGACTTTATTTTTCTGGGCTTCAAAATCACTGCAGATGGTGACTGCAGCCATGAAATTAAAAGACGCTTACTCCTTGGAAGGAAAGTTATGAGCAACCTAGATAGCATATTCAAAAGCAGAGACATTACTTTGCCAACAAAGGTTCGTCTAGTGAAGGCTATGATTTTTCCAGTGGTCATGTATGGATGTGAGAGTAGGACTGTGAAGAAAGCTGAGTGCCAAAGAATTGATGCTTTTGAACTGTGGTGTTGTAGACGACTCTTGAGAGTCCCTTGGACTGCAAGGAGATCCAACCAGACCATTTTGAAGGAGATCAGCCCTGGGATTTCTTTGGAAGGAATGATGCTAAAGCTGAAACTCCAGTACTTTGGCCACCTCATGCGAAGAGTTGACTCATTGGAAAAGACTCTGATGCTGGGAGGGATTGGGGGCAAGAGGAGAAGGGGACGACAGAGGAAGAGATGGCTGGATAGCATCACTGACTCAATGGACGTGAGTCTGAGTGAACTCCGGGAGTTGGTGATGCACAGGGAAGCCTGGCGTGCTGCGATTCATGGGGTCGCAAAGAGTCAGACACGACTGAGTGACTGATCTGATCTGATGTTTAAATTTTTAGAGTAAGAGCAGATTTTTTTCTCTTTTACTTTATTTTTATTATCATTTTTATTTTTGAGATGGCTGTAGATGCACATACAATTTTAAAAAATACAGAGAGCTCCCATAAACCTTCTACCTAGTTTTGCTAAGTAATTAAATCTTTAAAAACTAAAATGCAACATTAATATAAAGACCATTTTAAACCCACAAGGATCCTTCATGTTATGTCTGGAATAAACCCACTGAAGAACTGAATGGGAATTTTAAAATAAAAAAAATAATTATAATAACATAAAATCTCAACAAATGATCTCAACAACCAATGGTGGAAACAGAGAAAAGAATCAATGTACTTGAAGATAAAACAGAAATAAAATATGAACACCATAGAAAAAAGAATGTGAAGAAAATATGGGCAGGGTCCTAGAACCTGTTGGACTATAACCCAAAAATCTAATGTCATTGTTTTTACAGTCCTGAGGACAGGATAAAAATAGTTTTGCTGCCAAGTACTGGAATAATGACTGATTCCTCTCCCTAACTTTGACACAAGCCATAACCCTACAGACCCAAATAACTGAACCAATCACATATAGGATATACTTAAATCTAAACCTATCTAGATCATAATCAAACTTCTGAAAACTAAACAGACAAAAACTATTGAAAGCATACAGATAGAAATGGAGCTTTAGTGGTGGTGGGGTGAACAATTTGAATAACAGTCAATTTCTGATCCAACACAGTGGAAGCCAAAGGGAAGTGGAAAATATTTTAAGCAGCTGGAGAAAAGGACACAATAATTTTATACCCAGTGAAAATACCCATCAGGAATGAAGACAAACTCATTACATTCACACATGAAAAAAACCTAAGAATTTGTCAACAGTTGACCTACCCAAAAATAGTGGCCCAAAGCAAGTTCTGTGAAAATAAAGGAAATGATAAAAGAAGAAAGTTGAGAGCATCGGTAAAGAAGAAAGAATAATGTAAAAAGTGAAATGTGACTGAAAACAATCCACTTTCTTTCTCCTGATATGTCTTCTCAGTTATGCTTGATCGTTGAAACCAAAATTAAAATGCTGGATTCAAATATATGGAGAGGAAAATTTTAAAGACAATTATAAATATGAAAATCAAAAAGACAAAGTTGCTAAGAATTTTGTAGTTTTTTTTCAAACTGGTAAAATATGAACACCAGTAGACTGATAAGTTTTGTATGTATAATGTAATCTCTGGAGCAACCACTAAACACTGTAAAACAATGCATGCAAAATACCAATAAGCATATTAAAAGGGAAATTATTTAAATGTTAAAGTAGCCCACATTAATGTAGAATAAAAGATATGAAAACCAGAGATAATAAAAAATACAAAACAAAATAACAAACTTTGCCAGAGCTTATCAATAATTATCCTAAATATGTATGACTTAAGCTATTGAAAGAGATTGAAAAAGTGGATTTTAAAAAATGATCCAACTCTATATTATCTACAAAAAAATACTACAAATATACATATAAGGTAGGTTTAAAGTACAAAGATAAATATATAGAAACATTAATAAATATGACTACCATTTAAATGTTATAAATATCTATTAGTTCAAAGAAACAAAAATGTAGTGGGTACTTTTGGTGATTATATGGTATCATATGAGGTTCCCTCTGACTTCGCCCTCAGCTCTGGCGGGCATTCCTATACAATTTACAGATTGATTCAACCAACAGTACCCCACAATATTTCTGTCTTCAACCTCAGTTTCAGTGCTCATTTCTATACAATTTCCAGTTTAGAGTCAACCAAGAGTATCCCACAATATAGCCGTGTCACATATCTTTCTAATTGAAACCATGACAAAAAACTCACTAAATATGCTTTATCTGAACTAAAAGGCAATTGACATCAGTGGAGGTGGGAAATACCCAACAAATTGAGGTAGGATTAATGCTTTGGCTACCGTACCTCAGGTACACAATTTGGAGTGGCACAATTTTTGAGTGACGTCCTCACAAATGAGCTGCCATTAATAAAGCAGCAGCTTTAATAACAGCTTTTAATTTATTTTCTCATGAACCTACCTTCTTCTTCCTGCATCCTCCATCTTGCTTCCTGAGATCATGATCCATACAAAGTACCAGCACTCAATCCTGGCCTCCTTTCTGTTTTCAGGGAAGAAAGACTATAAAAGCCTATTTCTTTTTTAGAGATAATTAGCTGAGTATACTGTTAGTAATTATGTTAGTCACTTAGTTGTGTTCAGCTGTTTGCAATCTTATGGATTGTAGCCCTCATATTCCTCTCTCCATGGACTTCTCCAGGCAAGAATACTTACTGGAGTGGGTTGCCATTCCTTTCTCCAGGGATTTTTCCTGACCCATGTATTGAACCCAGGTCTCCTGCATTGCAGGCAGTTTCTTTACTGTCTGAGTCAGCAGGGAAGCCCTGTAGTAGCAGTCTATTTTCTTATTTACTTAGCTATTTAAAAATTTCTTAATGTTAATCACAAATATTTAATCATAACATATTTTCTTAGTCATTAACTATTACAAATTTCTTATTGCAAAATAGATACATATTTATATGCCAATTGATAACATTCCAAAGTGTTAAATATAAACTAGATTTTGTTCTCAGATTGCAGTAAGAGCTGAATTGAAAGCAGAATTTCACCCTAAGCCAAATTCAATCTATTCTTGGTTTATGAAAACACTATGGTGGTGCTCAAAATTCTCCAAGCCAGGCTTCAACGGTACATGAACCATGAAATTCCAGCTGTTCAAGCTAGATTTAGAAAAGGCAAAGGAACCAGAGATCAAATTGCCAACATCCGTTGGATCATTGAAAAAGCAAGAGAGTTCCAGAAAAACATCTATTTCTGCTTTATTGACTACACCAAAGTCTTTGACTGTGTGGATCATAACAAACTCTGGAAAATTGTTAAAGAGATGGGACTACCAGACCACCTGTCCTGCCACCTGAGAAATCTGTATGCAGGTCAGGAAGCAACAGTTAGAACTGGACATGGAACAACTGACTTGTTCTAAATAGGGAAAGGAGTATGTCAGGTTTGTATATTGTCACCCTGCTTATTTAACTTCTATGCAGAGTACATCATGAGAAACGCTGGGCTGGATGAAGCACAAGTTGGAATCAAGATTGCTGGCAGAAATATCAATAACCTCAGAAATGCGGACACACCACCCATATGGCAGAAAGTGAAGAACTAAAGTGCCTCTTGAAGAAAGTGAAAGAGGAGAGTGGAAAAGTTGGCTTGAAGCTCAACATTCAGAAAACTAAGATAATGGCATCCTGTCCCATCTATTCATGGCAAATAGATGGGGAAACAGTGGAACCAGTGACTGACTTCATTTTGGGGGGCTCCAAAATCACTGCAGATGATTTTGTAACTGCAGCCATGTAATTAAAAGATGCTTACTCCTTGGAAGGAAAGTTATGAACAACCTAGACAGCATATTAAAAAGCAGAGACACTTTGCCACCAAAGGCCCATCTAGTCAAGGCTATGTTTTTTCTAGTGGTCATGTATGAATGTGAGAGCTGGACTATAACGAAAGCTGAGCACTGAAGAATTGATGATTTTGAACTGTGGTATTTAAGAAGCCTCTTGCGAGTCCCTTGAACTGAAAGGAGATCCAACCAGTCAATCCTAAATGAAATTGGTCTTGAATATTTTTTGGAAGGACTGATGTGAAGCTGAAACTCCAATACTTTAGCCACCTGATGTGAAGAACTGACTCAATAGAAAAGGCCCCAATGCTGGAAAATATTAAAGTCAGGAGGAGAAGGGAACAACAGAAGATGAGATAGTTGGATGGCAGCACAGATTCAATGAACATGAGTTTGAGTAAGCTCCACAAGTTGGTGATGGAGGGAAACTAGGTGTGCTGTAGTCCATGGGGTCACAAAAAGTCAGACACGACTGAGTGACTGAACTGAATTGAACTGATGGTGATGCTCTGACTTAAAATTTAAAACCTTGGTTATAAAATATAAACTAACTCTGAAGACAAAATTCATTTCTATGCATCTGTTATTGTCATGTATTATACTAATGTTAGTGACCTTGGAAGGAAAGTTATGACCAACCTAGATAGTGTATTAAAAAACAGAGGTATTACTTTGCCAACAAATGTCTGTCTAGTCAAGGCTATGGTTTTTTCCAGTGGTCATGTATGGATGTGAGTGTTGGACTGTGAAGAAAGCTGAGCGCTAAAGAATTGATGCTTTTAAACTGTGGTGTTGGAGAAGACTCTTGAGAGTCCCTTGGACTGCAAGGAGATCCAACCAGTCCATCCTTAAGAGATCAGTCCTGAGTGTTCATTGGAAGGACTGATGCTAAAGCTGAAACTCCAATACTTTGGCCACCTCATGCGAAGAGCTGACTCATTGGAAAAGATCCTGATGCTGGGAGGGATTGGGGGCATGAGGAGTAGGGGACGACAGAGGATGAGATGGCTGGATGGCATCACCAACTCGATGGACATGAGTCTGAGTGAACTCCAGGAGTTGGTGATGGACAGGGAGGCCTGGTGTGCTGTGATTCATGGGGTCGCAAAGAGTCAGACACGACTGAGCGACTGAACTGAACTGAACTGAGTGACCTTTGAATAAGCATTTGCATTTTCTCTTCAGGTTGAAGAAATATTTTTAAAATCTTTTTCATGTTTAGATTATGATATACGTCTAGCATGTGGCATGTACTATATTACATATGTTTTTATTTGGTCTTGTAAGGGAAATTTTGAAAAACTGTACTAGAATTTTGAATAACAAAGTTAAAATCCCATTTTTGTCTTTTTGCTTGTTTGAAATTATGCCAATGGAAAATATTAAACCAATAATTTAGGCTAAGGAATCTTGTAGTCTCAATTTATCTCTCCTTTACATCCCTTAGGGATTCCCTGGTGGCTCAGATGGTAAAGTGTCTTCCCGCAACACGGGAGACCTGGGTTCGATCCCTGGGTTGGGAAGATCCCCTGGAGAAGGAAATGGCAACCCACTCCAGTACTCTTGCCTAGAAAATTCCATGGATGAAGGAGCCTGGTGGGCTACAGTCCATGGGGTCGCAAAGAGTCGGACATGACTGAGCCACTTCACTTACATCCCTAAGGTTAGAAGATAAAAGATGTATTGGTTCAGGGAAAATGTGCTTTCTATCACTATTGCAGGATAGTAAGCATTTTTGTTTCAATGATTTTCTGTCATTACGTGAGAAAATAACGTTGTAGATAAAAGGTTTTCCTAATTTGCTAAGTACCTTAGCACACCCAATGTTATTACTTAATGTGAAGAGAATAGGGTTTTTAGTGCTGCCTAAAATGAACAAAGATCTTCAACAAACATGATTTGACTTCATGAAGAATAACATAGGAATATCTTTCTCTGGGTTACAGAGGCTTGTTTCTGTTCTTAGGAAAAGTATTTATATCTCTGAAAGAGACTAAAAAGTGCTTGATTTTTAATGAATAAAACATAACATTAATGAAAATAGTGATTTTTAAAAAAAATTTAATGACTGAAAGTAAAAATATTTTTATAAAAATAAGACTCAGTTTATTTAGTCTGTTTTATAAATGGAATTTCACAATCTAACACAATTTCCCATTAAAAACATTTTCATATCCATATATATATATATATACACATATGTGTATATATTTATACATATATTCATTATGTTTAATTAGTGGTAGTGTTAGTCATTCAGTCTTTGGTCTATATCTATAAATATATATACATAGTTTATATATATAAATATATATATACACACACACAAAATAATCAGCTTTGTATATTCAATAATAGTTTACCTTTTGAGGATATTTCATATAAATGGTCTTGTATGATTGCAATAATCTGAATCTTCTTGCTTTTTTTAATCTGAATAACTTAAATTTTATCATTTTTCTCCTGTTTTTTTTCATGGAACCAACTCTTGATTTTATTGGCTTTGTTTTCTCTTATTTAAATTTCTACTCTTCTATTTATTACTTTGTTCCTGTGCTTGCCTTGAGTTTATTTTGCTCTGCTGTTTTGTAGTTGTTTCTAGTGGAAGATTGGTTATTGATTTGAAATCTTTCCCCACCCACCAGCTTTACTGAAGTAAATTGACAAAATTGTCCATGTTTAATGATCAAAGTGGGACTTCCCGGATGGCTCAGTGATAAAAATCTGCTTTCAGTGTAGGAGAGGAAGGAGAAGCTGGTTCCATCCCTGGGTGGGAAAGATCCTCTGGAGGAGAAAATGGTATTCTTGTCTGGAGAATCACATGGATAGAGGAGCCTGGCTGGCAGGCTACACTCCATGGGGTCTCAAAGAGTCGGACATGACAAGTGACTGAGTACAGCACAAGTATACAAAGTGATGATATGGTGTATGCTTACATTATGTAAAGATCACTGCAGTCGGGTTAATTAACACACCCATCAGCAAACCTAGTTGTCATTTGTGTGTGTTGAGAATGCTTAACCCTTAACTTCTCAGCAAAGTTCAAGTATTTCAGTTCAGTTCAGTTTAGTTCAGTCGCTCAGTCGTGTCCCACTCTTTGTGACCCCATGAATCGCAGCTCACCAGGCCTCCCTGTCCATCACCATCTCCCAAAGTTCACTCAAACTCACGTCCATTGAGTCAGTGATGCCATCCAGCCATCTCATCCTCTGTTGTCCCCTTTTCCTCCTGCCCCCAATCCCTCCCAGCATCAGAGTCTTTTCCAATGAGTCAACTCTTCGCATGAGGTGGCCAAAGTACTGGAGTTTCAGCTTTAGCATCATTCCTTCCAAAGAAATCCCAGGTCTGATCTCCTTTAGAATTTAATACAGTACATTTAAAACTGTAATTTCTCTCTGGACACTGATTTAGTTGTATCCCCTAAGTTTTTATGTGTTATATTTTCATTTTTATTCATTTGAAAGTATTTTCTAGGTTCATCATGATTTCTTTTTTGACTCACTGTTTAGCAGTTTCTGTGAGTTTTCAGTTACTTGTGAAATTCTGAAATTTCCTTCTGATACTGACTTTTATTTCTTTCCGTTATGAACAGATAAAATTCTTAAAGGATTTTACTCCTTCTAAATGTACTGAAGCTTATTTTATACCCTAGAATATGGTCTTTTCCAAACAATATTAACTATCACAGAGAATAAATATCTACTGTTGTCAAATAACACATTTTAGACACGTCTGTGAGTTCTCATTGGTTTTCTGTATTGTTTTGATCTCTACTTTGGTGTCACTTTTTGCCTCATTTTCCCAAATGTTCCTTTTCAATTGCCAATTTTGTTGGCAAAAATTGCTGTAACGTTTTATGTATTTACTCTTTTACCATTATGTTTCTTTACCTCTAGAAAAATTTTTGTTCTAAATATTTTTTGGTCTAATATTAATATAGCTACTCCAGCTTTATTAAGGTTACTATTGCATGATACATATTTTCCATCCTTTTTCTTTCAAACTATTTGTTTCTTTGAATTTAAGACAAATCTCCAGTAGAGAACATATTAGTGTTACATAAAAAAGGTTCTGACAATAATTCCATCATTCATTCAAATTCTTTTATCCATTCAGATTGCATGTAATCATTAATATATTTGAATTTATATCTGTCAATTTACTTTCGATTTTCTATATACTTCATGTCTTTTAATCCTCTCACTTCACTGCTTTCTTTTGCATGAGTATTTTCTACCGTTTTAACATTTTATTTCTCTTAAATTTGTTCACTATATTTCTAAGTTATATTTCTAAGTTATTTTTTTAAATCATTGTTCTAGGTCCCAACAAACCTCTTAACTTCACTATAATCCACTTCAAATGTATACTAACTGTATTTTAGTAGATAAATATTACTTATATTGCTATATTCTGTGTTATTTTAATGAGCATTTTAAAATATCTGAATATAATACAAGTCCACCAGTACTTTGCTATAATTATTACTTCATATAATTTTCTATGTTTTAGCTAAAGTGAAAGAAGATATTGAGGATATGTATTTTATAGAATTTGACATGCATGTTAATTTTCTTGTTTACCATTTCTATTTCTCAACATTTGATACTGTGTGATTTGAGTTACTATCTAATATTAATTATGTACTCTTTGTTTTGCTCTCACCTGTCTCCTTTGTGCCTCTTTTCTTCCAAGATATTATGTCTCTATATGTTAAAGAATGAAAAATTCAACTGTATTGATATTGTTTATAAAATTGACTTTTGCCTTGGATAACAGAAGTCAGAAGAAAACATGCATTTGTATTATCTTTTACAATTACATATTTTTCTTCATGATTACATTGTGTTTTCAAATTTCTATCTTGATTCACTTATTTTCATTGGAAGAACTTATTTCTGCCAGTAGTAGTCTTTTTGTTTGTGAATGCCTTTATCTTTTTATCTTCTTTTGTGAAAGATATACAAGATTCTTGGTTGACAGCTCTTTTGTGTTTCTTTTCTCCTTTTGGCACTTTGAATATGTCATCCCACTGTTTTCAGGCCTCATTTGTTTCTGACAAGAAGTCACCTGTTTATCTTATTAGTGTTACATTGTATCTGATGAGTCACGTTTCTATTGCTCTTCCTCTTTCTCTCTCTTTGTCTTTGATAATTTTTAATATGTTGGCTGTGGATCTCTTTGCATTTATCTAACTTTTAGATTACTCAAACTTCTTGAAAGATTAGATTAATGTCATTCATCCAGTTTAAGAAGTACTCTGCAATTTTAAAAATATTTTTTCTCCTTCTGGTACTCACTTTATTCACTTGATGTAATTAACAATGCCCTTCATTACTGTGAAGGTCTATTCATTTTTGTCTTTTTTTGCCTATTTGTTATTCAGATTGCATAATCATTAACAATCATCAAATTTATACTCTTTTTTCTCTTTCAAATCTGCTTTTGACACCTTCTAGCAATTTTTCATTTGTTGTACTTTTAAACATCACAACTTTTATTTTAAAATGATTTTCCTTTCTTGATATTCAATATTAGGTATTATATTGTTACCATAACTTCATCTACTTCTTTATGTATGACTTCCTTTAGTTCTTTGAACATATTTATAATAACTGCTTTCAAGTCCTATATGGCAGCCCTCTTAGAGTTTCTTTTGCCTGCTTTTCTTTGTGCATATTCACTTTCCCTTATCTTTGCAAATCTCATAATATTTTTTGTTGAAAACTGGACAAGTTAGATAATAATCTAATATATACTAATCTCCCCCTCTTTCTAGGGCTTTTTGTTGCTGTTGTTGTTTGCTTGTTTGTTTGTACCTTTTGGTCTTCTTGACTTGTCTCTTTTCACATTGAACCGCCATCATAAGGCAGTTAAAATTGGGGCCCTGATATTTTTAATTTGCCACACCTTAGGTTAAAGCCTCAGTCCTTCAAATGGGAGCTGGGTAAAAGAAGGAAATCCCCAGCACTTTGGCTGCACTCACTATGCCTCAGAAATATAGTGTTGGGGTTATAAGAAATCAGGGTGGCCACTCCCCTGTCCACTGGCATACTGTAGCTCTTGAATAGGAGCTGAGGCAGGGATAAAAAGAATACATTTGAATCAGTTCTAATGAGGTGGATGAAACTGGAGCCTATTATAGCGAGTGAAGTAAGCCAGAAAGAAAAACACCAATACAGTATACTAATGCATATATATGGAATTTAGAAAGATGGTAACAATAACCCTGTATACGAAACAGCAAAAGAGACACTGATGTATAGAACAGTCTTTTGGACTCTGTGGGAGAGGGAGAGGGTGGGATGATTTGGGAGAATGGCATTGAAATACGTATAATATCATATATGGAACGAGTCACCAGTCCAGGTTCGATGCACAATACTGGATGCTTGGGGCTGGTGCACTGGGACGACCCAGAGGGATGGTATGGGGAGGGAGAAGGGAGGAAGGTTCAGGATGGGGAACACATGTATACCTGTGGCAGATTCATTTCGATATTTGGCAAAACCAGTACAATATTGTAAAGTTTTTTTTTAAAAAAAGCCACATTTTCTTACCCCATTCAACTTGAGTGAGGTTTCATTCATGTTGGTCCTAAAGCAAGAATTGAACTATATAGCCTAAGAGCCAGAGACTCTCATTGTTCTTATCAAAGTTTATTCTATTTGTGTTGAGTAATCATGTCTTCCTTTGTGCATCTTCTTAAGATAATCTCAAAAGCTTAAAAAATACTTTTTAAGGGATTTGTTTTGTTTAATAGTTTCCATCGGTTTATATTTGATTTCGTTGATTGTGGGATCTATGGCGTTTCTCACACTATCATTCAGAAAGTAATCCCCAATAGTATATCTTTACATACTTTTTGCTGAAATCATTTAGAAATGCTTATGAAATGAAATGACTTCAAAGAAACTTTAAATTGTTCAGAGTTTTGTGCAAAAGGTGGTTTTTAATCATTTAAAATAAATTATGTAATGATGTTGTCTCTTTGTATTTCGTTTTATAGTACAACAAACAAATGTTATAATTTGCTTAAAATTACCACACCAGAAGAAAATGTTAAAATATATACTCCATAATAGGACAGAGGTTTTTTTTTTTTTTTAAGTCTTTCTCACCAAGGCAATTAAATATTTAACTATTAAAGATATGCTCCGTTTCTTTCATCTTTACATAATTTAAAGACACTTCCTTTCATCAGTTACTGAAACCTATCAAAGCAGCTGCTAGAATTTGGTCATTTTCATTAACTGTAATTGCTTTGAAGTAGAATCTCTAGCTATTGTAATATAATTCCATGCTAATACAGAATGTAAAACTGGTTAGTCAGCCAAAAAAAAAATCTTTACTTTTTGCTGTAGTTTGTTTTGAATGTCACATAATATTCAGACAAACATATTTATGAGAAGCAAAGAAAATATTATTGGAAAATTATGCAAATGTATAATAATCTTGTATTTTACTGTGAAAAAGCAAAAGTACTCTTAGGGTGCCCTGTTTAGCAGGTGATTTATTCTTTTGTTAGGTTAGAGCTCCCCTATGTGGCTATTTGGTTGAGTCACACTAACAACAATATATTCTCAAAATTAAGTATCATTTAATCTCAGAGATATCTTCCAGTAAAAATATATTGAGATAATCATCTATAAATAATTTTGAGATTCATAGACAGTAACATTTTTCTCCCTTTGACTAGCACTGCATAAAGAATAGTAACTGGATGGAATGTAAAAAAGGGGAATTAAAATTCAGTGTTTGCATGAACATAAGCAAATTTCTATCTAAGTCAACATCCTCATACTTAACAGGCTATTTAAGTTTGAAATAATTTTTCCAAACAATTATTAGTAACATTTTTCTATTCATTTAATTAGCTTACTGGGGGCAGGGGTGGGGCTTCCCTGGTGACTCAGTGGTAAAGAATCTGCCTGCAATGTGGAAGGCCTGGGTTCAGTCCCTGGGTTGGGAAGATCTCCTGGAGAAGGAAGAAAATGGCAACCAATTCCAGTATTTTTGCATGGGAAATCCCATGGACAGAGGAGCCTGGTGGGCTACAGTCCATGGGGTCACAAAGAGTCAGACACAACTGAGTGACTAACACTTTCACTTCCATATATACTTTTAAAGATATGAGAGCATATTAAAAGCTGTGTTGTCCTCAGTATATTGAAGATTTAGTAGGAAATACAATTTGTGTAAGCAAGTGTTAAATAATTCAACTGTGAATATTTTTTCCTTGTGATGGGAATTTAGTATTAACTCTCAACAGTTTTCGTGTATAACATATAGATATGTTAATTATATTAATAGTTGTTGTACCTTACATATCTAGTATATATTTTTCTTATAACTGAAAGCAGATATCTTTATACTCCCTGCATCCAATTACCCCTCCCCTGACTCCCACCTCTGGTAATCACAAATCTGACCTCATTTTCTATGTGTTTGTTTGTTTGTTGAAGTATAATTGACCTACAATAATGTGTTAGTTACTGGTCATGACATAGTGACCAGGTGTTTTTTATATATCACAAAATGATTACCAAAATAAATCTAGTTACCATCTGTTATCATACAAAAATATTACATTATTATAGACTACATTTCCCATTCTGTATATTTCATCCCCGTGACTAATTTATTTTGTAACTGCAAGTTTTGTCTCTCTGAATCAGAATTATTTTAATACAAATTTAATTTTTTCTGCAATTCAATTGGCAATATAAACTTCTGTTCAGTGGTTTAAATTTTTAAAATTTAAAATTGTGTGTGCTATTTCTGTGCTTTGCTAAGACTAGGAAAGACATTTTATAGGAAAGAGCTTTGAGCAGCTTGCAAACAATCTGAACATTAAAAAGTCTCATAGATTTATTAACATTGTACATCATTAAAATATAAAAGCAAAGAGGCATCACTGAACTGACAAGGAGGACAATAAGCCTTCAGTGAAATTTAGTTTAGAAAAGTTTACCAGAAATGCATTAGCCTGATTCAATCTCTCAATAAATATATCTGGGTGTGATTGAATGAATGACTGAGCTAGTTGCAAATGTAATATGTTGTTTATGCCCAATGAATCTAACACAAATCCCTAAGGAGATTATGTTTTGCAGATAATTTCCAGACCAAACTATTACCACTGAAGTCCTAACTGAAGTTATTATCAATTAATAATTCAGGACTAATGAGTTTACATTCCCTGAGAGCTATGATAAAAAATTAGTTGATGGTAAATTTTTAAATATCCTGAATCATGCAAAAATAGTCCTAGAAAGAATGGGTCAATTAATAAAATCATTTCTTGATCCAGTAAACAGATATTCAAACAGTACACTGATTTTATACTTTGGAGTCAGTCGAGAATTTTAATTTCATTTGCCTACTAATTTAAAAATAAGATACCAGGGAAATTATTTAACATATTTGAGCATCCTAAGGTCAGCATGTGGAGAAGGCAATGGCACCCCACTCCAGTACTCTTGCCTGGACAATCCCATGGATGGAGGAGCCTGGTAGGCTGCAGTCCATGGGGTCTCGAAGAGTCGGACACAACTGAGCAGCTTCACTTTCACCTTTCACTTTCATGCATTGGAGAAGGAAATGGCAACCCACTCAGTGTTCTTGCCTGGAGAATGCCAGGGATGGGGGAGCCTGGTGGGCTGCCGTCTATGGGGTCACACAGAGTCAGACACGACTGAAGCGACTTAGCAGCAGCAGCAAGGTCAGCATGTGTGTCTCAGAACCATTGTTTTCTCATCGTTTTGATTTATTGAAAAATTTCTATCTTTGTGTTCTTTAGCCATAAAACCTGCAGAATAATACCCTAAAGGCTAACACTAGTTCAAAGACATCCAAATTATTTACTGCTGTGGTTTATCTGAAAGCTACAGGAAAAAAAGTTATAGGTATGAAATAATTTTTAAAAAACTACAGAATGATCAATCAAAGAATCACAATGTATTTTCTATTAATGAAAATTCACAATATTAAATCAGTAGGTAATAAATATATATGTTACACAAGTGGACAAAACTTAAGAATAAATACAAGACTATAAAATGTTGCAGTCACTGAAGCTGCCATGTTTATTCTTTTGGTATCTGCTATGAACTCCTAACCCTTAAGGCACCAGGGCATAATGTCATATGAAAGGATGTGGAAGGAATCTTTTATGAAATAATTATTATTAGGTTTCAAGTATACTAAACACAGCACAAAGCAGTGCTGGTATTATCCATGAGTAAAATAAAAAAGAGGGTAGCAGAGTCTCTGAAATTTAAAACGAGGGTATAGACTTTCAGTGTGGAAAGCCAAAGTTTATAGAAGAGTTAACTATGGTAGGATTGGCTCATGATCATCTCTCAATAAATATATAGTTGTATAGAAATGCATTAATTACATGTTAAAATATAGTGCTAAATAAAAGATATAATTGTATGACTGGAACAGTCACTGGGCCAGTTTGAAAATGACATTTAATAAAATACACTAGTTAATGAATATCTTGGAGAAAGCAATGGCACCCCACTCCAGTACTCTTGCCTGGAAAATCCCATGGATTGAGGAGCCTGGAAGGCTGCAGTCCATGGGGTAGATGAGGGTCGGACATGACTGAGCGACTTCACTTTCACTTTTCACTATTATGTATTGGAGAAGGAAATGGCAACCCACTCCAGTGTTCTTGCCTGGAGAATCCCAGGGATGGGGAAGCCTGGTGGGCTGCCATCTATGGGGTCACACAGAGTCAGACACGACTGAAGTGACTTAGCGATAGCAATGAATATCTACTTCATACCAACCAACGTATCAAACACTTTACATATATTAAACTCTCTAATTCTGAAATAGCACTGAAATTAATTATATAACAGCATTATGAACTATGGTCAGCTTAAATTTGCTTGTTTTAATTTTGTAGTGAACTATTAAAATACAAAACCAAAAATTTTTGCATAATACTGTAAGAGAAAATTATAGTACATGATTTTGAATAAGTATCCATGGAAAATAAAAGGAAATCCATTACATTTTGATAGGAAAATGACCAACTCAACTAAAAAACTAATATCTAATATATTAATTATATATTATGTTATATCTTGATAAAAGGAATAAAAATCTAGGCATTCTCAAGCCAATCTTTAACCTTTCATGAGACATATTTCTAACAAATTAATTTCACAGTTTTAACGTGGATAAATAACAGAAGTAAAGAAAAGCAGAAAATGTAAGGTTTCTTAATGTGAGATACTATCAAATGAACAGGAGGGAAAGAAAAGTAATGGGGCATGAAGCTTAAATTTTAATTTTTTTTCCTCAGGTATTCAAAATAACTCCGCTTTGGAATTTCCATTACTGAAAAAAAAAATTTCTATTCTAGATGAACACTCTATTATCATACTAACATGTGATTTGTGAACTTACAGGTTTATATATTTTCATAAATTAATATTATGAAATAATAGTGATTTAAAATGATATTTTGAAATAGCTATAATTCAAAATAACATTTTCAATCACTCCCTTGAAAAATAAAAATCACAACAATATATTTGTGTTTTTTAAAGTTGAGAGGGTTCAAGTACAAAAAACTGTATCTAAAGAAATGCTTTACTCTTATCACCATGCCACTCAGCTAATTCTTCGGCTACATTTTCGTTATTATTCCTACTTCATCAAACTGTGCCAACCATTAATTTTTCTGTAACTAATTCCTCAATTTGTGCCACATATTCCAGCAACTGAAAGCAAGAAAGGGAGAAAGCTATTTTATATTACCTACTATTGACTCACCAAAAATTATTAGATGAAATAAAACTATGTGCTTATTTTTTAAATTAACTTATTTACTTAAATTGGAGCTATTTACTTTACAATATTGTAGCAGTTTTTGCCATACATTGACATGAATCAGCCACGGGTGTACATGTGTTCCCCATCCTGAACCCCCCCGCCCACCTCCCTCCTAATCTCATCCCTCAGGGTCATCCCAGTTCACCAGCCCTGAGCAGCCTGTCTCATGCATTGAAGCTGGACTGGCAATCTGTTTCACATATAATAATAAACATGTTTCAATGCCATTCTCCCAAATCATCCCACCCTAGCCTTCTCCCACAGAGTCCAAAAGACTGCTCTTAACATCTGTGTCTCTTTTGCTGTCTCGCATATAGGGTCATCGTTACCATCTTTCTAAATTCCATATATATGCATTAGTGTACTCTATTGGTGTTTTTCTTTCTGACTTACTTCAGTCTGTATCATAGGCTCCAGTTTCATCCACCTCACTAGAACTGATTCAAATGCATTTGTTTTAATGGCTGAATAATATACCATTGTGTATATGTACCACAGCTTTCTTATCCATTTGTCTGCCAATGGACATCTAGGTTGTTTCCATGTCCTGGCTATTGTAAACAATGCTGCAATGAACACTGGGGTACACGTGTCTCTTTCAATTCTGTTTTCCTTGGTGTGTATGCCCAGCAGTGGGATTGCTGGGTCATATGGCAGTTCTATTTCCAGTTTTTTAAGGAATCTCCACACTGTTCTCCATAGTGGCTGTACTAGTTTACATTCCCACCAACAGTGTAAGAGGGTTCCCTTTTCTCCACACCCTCTCTAGCATTTATTGTTTGTAGGCTTTTTGATAGCAGCCATTCTGACTGGTGTGAAATGGTACCTCATAGTGGTTTTGATTTGAAATTCTCTGATAATAAGTGATGTTGAGAATATTTTTATGTGTTTGTTAGCCATCTGTATGTCTTCTTTGGAGAAATGTCTGTTTAGTCCTTTGGCCCATTTTTTGATTGGGTCATTTATTTTTCTGGAATTGAGCTGCATGAGCTGCTTATATATTTTTGAGATTAATTCTTTGTCAGTTGCTTCGTTGGCTATTATTTTCTCCCATTCTGAAGGCTGTCTTTTCAACTTCCTTATAGTTTCCTTTGTTGTGCAAAAGCTTTTACATTTAATTAGGTCCCACTTGTTTATTTTTGCTTTTATTCCCATTATTCTGGGAGGTGGGTCATAGAAGATCCTGCTGTGATTTATGTCAGAGTGTTTTGCCAATGTTTTCCTCTGGGAGTTTTATTGTGTCTGGTCTAACATTTAGATCTTTAATCCATTTTGAGTCTATTTATGCGTATGGTGTTAGAAAGTGTCTAGTTTCATTTTTTACAAGTGGTTAACCAGTTTCCCCAGCACCACTTATTAAAGAGATTGTCTTTTCTCCATTGGATATTCTTGCCTCCCTTGTCAAAGATAAGGTATCCCTAGGCGTGTGGATTTATCTCTGGGCTTTCTATTTTGTTCCATTGATCTATATTTCTGTCTTTGTGCCAGTACCATACTGTCTTGATGACTGTAACTTTGTAGTAGAGTCTGAAGTCAGGCAGGTTGATTTCTCCAGTTCCATTCTTCTTTCTCAAGGTTGCTTTGGCTATTCGAGTATTTTTGTATTTCCATACAAATTGTAATATTATTTGCTCTGGATCTCTGAAAAATACCATTGTAGCTTAATAGGGATTGGATTCAATCTATAGATTGCTTTGAGCAATGTACCCATTTTCACTATATTGCTTCTTCTGATCCATGAATTGGTATATTTCTCCATCTATTTGTGTCATCTTTAATTTCTTTCATCAGTGTTTTATAGTTTTCTATATATAGGTCTTTTGCTTCTTTAGGTTCATTTGTTCCTAACATTTTATTCTTTTCTTTGCAATGGTAAATGGAATAGTTTCCTTAATTTCTCTGTTTTCTCATTGTTAGTGTATAAGAATGCAAGGGATTTCTGTGTGTTAATTTTATATACTGAAACTTTACTATATTCGTTGATTAGCTCTAGTAATTTTCTGGTGGAATCTTTAGGGTTTGCTATGTAGAGGATCATGTCATCTGCAAACAGTGAGAGTTTTACTTCTTCTTTTCAAATCTGGATTCCTTTTATTTCTTTTTCTTCTCTGGTTGCTATGGCTAAAACTCCCAAAACTATGTTGAATGGTAGTGGTGAGAGTGGGCACCCTTGTCTTGTTCCTGACTTTAGGGGAAATGCTTTCAATTTTTCACCATTGAGGATAATGTTTATTGTGGGTTTATCATATATGGTGTTTATTAAATTGAGATATATTCCTTCTCTGCCTGCTTTCTGGAGGGTTTTTATCATAAATGGATATTGAATTTTGTCACAGGCTTTCTCTGCATCTATTGAGATAATCATATGGTTTTTATCTTTCAATTTGTTAATGTAGTGTATCACATTGATTTGGGAATTTTGAAGCATCCTTGCATCTCTGGGATAAAGCCCACTTGGTCATGATGTATGATCTTTTTAATATGCTGTTGGATTCTGTTTGCTAAAATTTTGTTAAGGATTTTTGCATCTATGTTCATCAATGAAATTGGCCTGTAGTTTTCTTTTTTTGTGGCATCTTTATCTGGTTTTGATATTAGGGTGATGGTGGCCTCATAGAACGAGTTTGGAAGTTTACCTTCCTCTGCAATT
The DNA here is from genome assembly GCF_032452875.1 of Bos javanicus. Taxonomy (NCBI): domain Eukaryota; kingdom Metazoa; phylum Chordata; class Mammalia; order Artiodactyla; family Bovidae; genus Bos; species Bos javanicus. Next base: position 59,746,257 of record NC_083879.1, on the reverse strand, counting down.
TTCTGGAAGAGTTTGAGTAGGATAGGTGTTAGCTCTTTTCTACGTTTGGTAGAATTCAGCTGTGAAGCCGTCTGGTCCTGGGCTTTTGTTTGCTGGAAGATTTCTGATTACAGTTTCTATTTCCGTCCTTGTGATGAGTCTGTTAAGATCTATGTGCTTATTTTTAAAATGTAAATGAGGCATAAAAATTTGTATGTTCCATTCAGTGTCATCTCATTTTTCAACCATGCTAACAATTCATTCAAGTTTCTTCCATGTAATGTTTTACTTTTACATATAATAGGTATTTTATCTATGGGACAGTTATATATTTCTTTATATCTATGAATTATAAGTATGTATAATTCTTTACCTTGCTTATATCAGTTAAAATATTGATACATTCCTACTCCTGGATCCATGAAGATGATGGCTTTGCAGGCAGAACTATCAAGACAACAGGCTACTAGATGACTCTGAATCCTGGCATAAAGCATAAGGAGAATAAACTAAAATAGTGTATTTTTATTTTAATACTCTGAAGTTTTGCTGGAGTAATGTCAAGGTGATAACTAAAGGATAACTAATGGGTTTATCACCTACAAGTGAAGCCAATGGAGAAGCAAGAGTTTGTTCTTACCTGGGCACTATTTTTCCATTAAGGCAGCTCAATTTAACCCTTTTATACACATGATAGATTTACCTTGTATGACATCACATTTGTGAAACTTACTAATCCCCAGTTTATCCTAGACCATAAATTAACCTTCTCAAGGGTGAAATTTAAATTGTGTAAAAGTAGTTTCAATAAAATATGAGAGATACAAAGTTTGTTATAAATTAAATGTCATAGGGATGAAATATATGGCATGAAGAATATAAACAAAAAGCAAATTTAGTGCATAGAACTGTCCTATATAATGGGCACAGGCTAGATATTAGTTTCTAGCAACTATCACATTTGTGTGTTTTTTTTTTTTTTTACCATTAGAATTTCATTATGGTAAAGTGAGAGTCTTGTTATCAAAATATTTGGATGAAAAGTTTATGAAGAACAAGCTACAACCAAGATATTTAAGATTTTCTATTATCAACTTTTCTTTAAAACATAGGCAATTCTTATTTCCTGTTTTATCTTCCTTATTCAAAAAAACAGGCTGAAATGAAATTTCTTATGAATTTGTTGTCAACTGGATCAATTTCTGTAATTAAAATGAATTTCTTTGATTTCTCCTAAATTCAGATTCCCTGTTATCAAAATTTCTTCTTGGTATCCCCCTAGGTTTTCCATATGTTTTTCTGGAGTTATAGTCCCATGTAAAATGAAGTACATTAAAAATATACCCAGTTTCTATATCTTATTTTACATATTTCCCCATCTTATTATTTTCCTACTAGAATATACCAAGAAAAGAATAACAAAAACTGTTATAATGAAAAGTAAACATAGTAAAATATTAAAGTAATATTGTGCTGATCCTTCTTTTTTTTTTTAAATTATGTATTCTTTAAGGTATCTAATTACTACAGGTAGAGGCAGTGATTTTTTTACTATAATAAATATCTGACTTAACATTTTAGCCTTGTACTAAATAGAAATATATTGTTAGTGCCATTTCTCAAAAAATAATTAATACCTGTATCCCTTCTCTAACTGAAATATTCTTGACAATTTTGATAGCTGGGAGCATAATTTCCCAATATGGGTGGACATCATCTAACCCATTGGAGGCCTGACTAAAACAAAAAGCTTGAAAGGATAAATTTGCCCCCTTTTCCCCTAATCTTTGATTAAGCTGGGACATCTCATTTTATCTTCTCATGTCCTGAGAAGGATTTATACCTTTGGCTTAGCAGCCTAACGGATTGTAGCACTATTCACAATAGCCAAGATGTATAAACAAATGTCAAGCAACAGAAAAATGGATAAAGAAAATGTGGTATATATTCATGATGGAATATTATTCAGCCTTTCATAAAAAAACAGCCTTGAACCAATTTCTTGAAGCTACTGAAAGTTGGGAGGAAATGAGCCTTGGAATTCTCAGAATTTAGTTAAATAACAATCATACTCATCTCTTCACTCTTTAGTACATTTTATAGAGAATGGCACAGTTTAAAACATTTTCAAAATATTTGGCCACCCATAAATGTTTTTCATTTTTTCTTTTCTTTAAAAAAAAATCTATATATTCATTTATTTGGCTGCACCAGGTCTTAATTGAGGCATGCAGGCTCTTCAGTCTTCCGTTTGTCATGCGGGATATTTAGTTGCAGCATGTGAACTCCTAGTTGCGCCATGTAGAATCTAGGTCCCTGACCAGGGGTTGAACCTGGACGCCCTGCATGGAGAGTGTTATGGACCATCACTGGACCACCAGTGAAGTCCCCACAATTTTTTTTCCCTATGTTTTGCTTTTACATTTACTTTTCAGTCTTCATTGCAACTAATTTCAAAGTCACTCTATCACCTACTTTTTAAGAATGTTGTATCTGCACTTCTGTTTAGTTCAGTTCAGTTGCTCAGTCATGTCGGACTCTTTGTGACTCCATGGATTGCAGCACGCCAGGCCTCCCTGTCCATCACCAACTCCAGAAGTTTACTCAAACTCATGTCCATTGACTCGGTGATGCCATCCAACCATCTCATCCTCTATTGTCCCCTTCTCCTCCTGCCTTCAATCTTTCCCAGCATCAGGGTTTTTCCCAGTCAGTTCTTCGCATCAGGTGGCCAAAGTTTTAGAGTTTCAGCTTCAACATCAGTCCTTCCAATGAACTGATTTCCTTTACGATGGACTGGTTGGATCCCCTTGCAATTCAAGGGACTCTTAAGAGTCTTCTGCATTTAATATATGTAAAATAAAGCATTTATTAGAAGTGGTTCCTGATGCTCAGTGATGTTCCTAACATGTTAGAGATCTTCCAGGCAAGAGTACTGGAGTGGGTTGCCATTGCCGTCTCCAGGAGATCTTCCCGACTCAGGGATCGAACCCTGGTCTCCCACATTGTAAGCAGACGCTTTTACCTTCTGAGCTATCAGGGAAGCTCATTAGTGATGTTACTGATATTAAATGATGGTGACAGATAACAGAAGAGGCTTCACACAGCTCCATATGATTCAGTTAGTCCACGTGGTAGCCAGAGTGATTTAATTAAGGCCTAATTCAAGGTCAAAAAAAGCAAAATAAAAGATATCTTTCTAAAAGTCTTCAATGTTTTTATTATAAAATGTCAATATGTATAAATGCCAATGATTTTATCTTTTAAAACTAGGTATACTTAATTAGAAGATTTAAGACATTAGTCTTAAGAATGGTTGTCTCAGTATATAAAGTTTACAAACTATTTAGTAGATATGTGCAAATGTTGTAGATCACTATTGTGGCTTATGCATTTAGATTAAAAACAATTTGAATATTATGAGATAATATAAAATAAATTTTTGAGTCATTGTACTAATTTATATTTTTGAAAGTTCAACTTGCTTTACTTCTTGAGGAACAGACGACCTGGTTTCCACAGTGGTTGTATTTTAAATTTCTTCCATTTAATATTCCTACTAGCAATGTAGTAACACTCAAATTTTTCCATATTTTTGCCAATACTCATTAGTTTCTGTGTTTTTATCACCCTAACTGCTATCCACTACCTCAACCAGATAAAATGTTAAAATAGCTGCTTTAATTAATTGTGAACGATATCCCTGAACTGGGTGGGGGGGTGGTGCTTTCACAGTGGATGAGCTTTAAGTCACCTCAAATAAAACCAGTTTTCTAATGGAAGTTGGACCTTTCATGGAACCATCATACTAGTGTCAAATAATGACATTTAGCAAGTAGTGAGTAAAGATAAAGGTCCAAACTAGTTTTCACACCTTCAGTGGCTGCCAGGGTGCTGATTTTTTAGTTCCAGCTGTTAAATTGAAGGCAACCACAAATACAGAGAGGGGTGGATGGAAATAAGATAATTTAAAACATCAAAAAGCTATTTTTGTTGTTACAGAGATTCAGGCTTTTTTCCCCCAAACTGCTGCTGGATTTGCTGCAAACCTCTAGTTAATTTCCAGAGTTCTGAACAAGTTAATTCTGATAATTTTTGTCAAATTTCTACTGATTCTCTTAGGTCTTTATCTTGTTTGAACTTTTGTACCCTAGCTACCCACTAGGAGAAACACAAAGCAGAATTTTGCCTGATAATGACAATGCTGTCAGGGTAAAAGTTACTTCTACATCTTCACTTTACATATTCACACACCTTTTGGTCTACTGTGTCCATTCTGTCTTGAAATATCTTTAATGTTTTGAAGAAGATATATTTACATGGACTTTTTACAGTGTGGTTATTTGAATTCAGTTTCATTTTTAACTCTAATGTGTAGGGAGCAGTCTGACAGAAGTGAAAGTCTGAATGATTGCTCTATAATTTAAGACGCAAAAAAAAAAAAAAAAAAGAGCATGATTATGTTTAAGAGGGAATACCTGAGAAAAGAGAGTGATTGAAAGCACTTGAAATCAGGTATACATGATGAAGCATTTTCACAGGGATGATTGCCTTAAAAGTGGAAGAATATTCTTGGATTGGAAAAGCTAGACCTTAACCATTCTTGTTATTTGCAAAGTTGCTGTTGTTCAGTTGCTAAGTCGTGTCTGATTCTGTGAACCCATAGACTGCAGCATGCCAGACTTCCCTGTCCTTCACTACTTCCCAGAGTTACAACACCAGAGGGGAACCTAGTATAATACCTCCAAAAGCAAATTTCTGGTGGAGGCCTTAAGTACAGTTGATCCTTGAACAATGTGGGGGTTAATCTGACTATAGTTGATCCTCCATATCCTGGTTCTTCCACGTCCGCGGATTTGTCAAGTCAGTTTATTTCTTTTCCTAGGTTCTTGTCTCATCACAGAAAAAATTTAGAATGATGGACTAAAGGGTTCAGCTCAAGCCAACAGATCTTTTACTAGATACTCTAAAGACATGGGAGCCAACTGACTCCAAAGGAGTCATCCTCCTCCCAGTCCCTCTTGACTTTTACATTTTTATACTTCCCATCTCTTCATTTGGTTGTGCTCTCTGCAAACCAGGGCTTGTACCCACCACTAATCAAGAAACGGAATGCAAATGGGCATACACTCAAGGCCGATTGACAATTGCAAATTATATAATAACAGGTTCTGTTGTGTATGTCTTCCCATAATTCAGTCTGTTATAATCAGACAGAGGAGCCTGGAAGGCTATAGTCCATAGGGTCGCAAAGATTTGGACATGACTGAAGCAACTTAGCTTGCATGCATATATGTATAGAATATTTATGATCCCTTAACAGGCTCCCAGCTGCATAAGGTTACTTGAAGCCCCTGTGGTTAGTTTGTATGCACTGTGTGCTTAGGGGGCAAGTGCAGGAATTGTAAAAGTCTCCGTTGTTATTTTTGTAGCATATCCGTGAGCTCTCCTGGAGTATCTCAGATAGAGTTTAACTATCAGTTTGCATCCTTTTTGGCTAGACCACGACTACTTGCTCATGCCTAATTTCCTACTTAACAGTTTCAACCAACCTCAGACTGTGTAGTACTGTAGTATTTAACTCTTGAAAATTATTGGGTATAAGTAGACTCATGCAGTTCAAATCCATGTTGTTCAAGGGTCAACTTAGCTGTGTCCTTTGTCTTGTGCATATAACAAGTATGAGTGCACCATAGTAACATACTCAATAATGAGAATTATTTTCTTTCAACAACAGGAGACAAATGTTTGAGTATCTGAGAATGACACTATCAACTTGGTGATTGAATGTTGTTTCTCTTTAGAGATTTATTGACTAGATTCTTTAGAAGTTATCTTTCAATTTTAAGTGATGAAATGTTACCAAATACAAGTTTGTGTGCCTTACATACAGTGAGATCAAACAAACTAAAACACTGAATTTGAAGCAGAGAAAAGTTTACTGCAGGGCCATGTAAGGATATGAGTGGCTTGGGGCTCGGGGCCAAAAACCCATAAACTCTCAGAAGGGTTTCAGCAAAGCACTTTTAAAGGCAAGCTGGGGGAGAAGTGTGGTCAGTTGTTGGAAATGTCTTTGTTCTTGCAACTGTCCACGTAGGTCAGGTCATCATGTTCCTGTAAAACTCCAATAAGACAAATGTTATTCTCTGTTCTTCAACTTTTTTATCTCTGTATGAATGGACTCAAAAGTCAGAGTCCTGAGAATAGGCTATCCTATATATTTCAGGCTTTAAGCAACATTCTTTCACAAAAGATGCAAGGCCAGCATGACTAAGCACAAGCAACAAAGCACAAAGTTAAAGCAAAAGGAACAGATCTAATATGGAATCAGAATTGTTCTTCCCTTTTACACACACTTTAAACTACTTTAAAGCAAAATATGGAAGTTATGAGGAATGATGGAAGAAAAATGAAGTGAAAGGAAGAAAAGAGTATGGGTTAATATAAATAAAAGAGAGACTTCCCTGGCAGCTTAGAGGGTTAAGTGTCTGCCTGCAATGCAGGAGACCTGGGTTTGATTTGGATGGGAAGATCCCCTGGAGAAGGAAATGGCAACCTACTCCAGTACTCTTGCCTGGAAAATCCCAGGGATGGAGGAGTCCGGTAGGCCCCAATCCATGGGGTTGCAAAGAGTTGGACACGACTGAGCAACTTCACTAGAGAGACTAATATAAATAAAAAGAAATAAAACATTATGGCTTTAAAAAAAAAAAAGAAAACATTCTGGCTTTAGACACAGGCAGATCCAGATATTCAAGTCACATTCTGACTTCTCTTTCTGTTATTTTTTCCATTGCTTATATCTTCTTTCAGTCTGAGCAATCTCTTTCTAAAATGTAGGAAATATATTCTGCAGATACTTCACTTGTAGATGGATTAAACCAGAAGTCCCCAACCCTTCTGGCACCAGTGATCGATTTCCTGGAAGATAATTTTTCCATGGAGTGTATGGGGGCATGGTTTGGGGATGACTTTAGCTGCTTACATCACTTCATGGCAAATATCTGGGGACACAATGGAAACAGTGACAGACTTTATTTTGGGGGGCTCCAAAATCACTGCAGATAGTGACAACAGCCATGAAATTAAAAGACGCTTGCTCCTTGGAAGGAAAGTTATGATCAACCTAGACATCATATTAAAAAGCAGAGACATTATTTTGCCAACAAAGTTCTGTCTAGTCAAAGTTCTTGTTTCTTCAGTAGTCATGTATAGATGTGAGAGTTGGACTATAAAGAAAGCTGAGTGCCAAAGAATTCGTGTTTTTGAACTGTGGTGTTGGAGAAGACTCTTGAGAGTTCCTTGGACTGCAAGGAGATCTAGCCAGTCCATCCTAAAGGAAATCAGTCTTGAATATTCATTGGAAGGACTGACACTGAAGCTGAAACTCTAATACTTTGGCCACCTGATATGAAAAACAGACTCATTTGAAAAGACCCTGATGCTGGGAAAGATTGAGGGCAGGAGGAGAAGGAGACAATAGAGGATGAGATGGTTGGATGGCATCACCGACTCAATGGATATGAATTTGAGTAAACTCTGGGAGTTGGCAATGGACAGGGAGTCCTGGCATGCTGCAGTCCATGGGGTTGCAAAGAGTCAGACAGGACTGAGAGACTGAAGTCAGTGACTATACTATGCAATTTATTTCTAATATAAGCTGCCTCTGATCTGATACTAAATACTGATCCACAGCCTGGAGGTTTGGGACCCCAAGTCTAAACTGCTCACAGTATCATAAAGAATGTGTGATTGTCTCTCTCTCTCTCACTATCAAAATCTATTTTAAAAAATATGCACGGGTGTATGTGTGCTTTCACATTTTGTTGAAACACATTTCCTAATTTCTTCCTGAAAAAGAGAGAACAACCCAGATACATTTGGAAGATCTTACATATTAGAAAATTTATAATCATACTTGAATAATTATTCTCTATATTAAAATACCAAGTTGAGAAGCATTTTATCTAAGAATGAGCATTGGTTTGCATTATGTTTTTTAAGTTTTCAATTAAAAAATGCACTGTTACTCTTATTCTTGATCTTTTGTATATATTATTTGCTTTGCTTGATCCCTCTCTTAACTTGCAAGTTCTCCTTAAAGATTGCAATTGAACCTTCTACTTGTTTAAAATGTGACTCACTATATTTCCTCCTTTCATTGTGTCTCTTCTTTAAAATATCTTAGTCTTTATGGTGATGTAATAGTTGAAAGCATCTTACCTTCTGTCATTCTTACTGTTAAGCACTTAGGTCTTAGTTTATTACTCTGTTACTTCAGTTAAAGCACTTCTATAAATATTTATTTCCCCTAAATATATTTAAAACTCTCCAGTGCTGCTGTCTCCTGTCCTTTCTCTTTACCAGTAGTTATATATGCAAGTGGTTCTTGCAAGTGGAGGCAGTGACAGATTTTGTTTTCTGGGCTCCAAAGTCACTGCTGTTGGTAAATTGCAGCCATGAAATTAAAAGATACTTGCTTTTTAGAAGGAAAGCTATGATAAACCTAGACATCATGTTAAAAAGCAAGGACATCACTTTGCCAAAGTGTTGTATAGTCAAAGCTATAGTTTTTCCAGTAGTCATATACAGATGTGAGAATTGGTCCATAAAGAACACTGAGTGCCAAAGAATTGATGCTTTCAAATTGTGGTGCTGGAGAAGACTCTTTGGACAGCAAAGAAATCAAACCAGGCAATCCTAAAGGAAATCAACCGTGAATATTCATTGAAAGTACTGAAGCTGAAACTCCAATACTTTGGCCACCTAACGCAGAGTGCTGACTCATTGGAAAAGACCCTGATGCCGGGAAAGATTGAAGGCAAAAGGAGAAAGGGGGTGGGGGGGCGGGCAGCAGAGGACTAGATGGTTAGATAGCACTACTGACTCAATGAACATGAATTTGAGCAACCTCCAGGAAATAATGAAGGACAGGGCAGGCTGGTGTGCTGTAGTCCATGGAGTCATAAAGCGTCAGACATGACTTAGTAACTAAACAACAAAAATAATATGTGATCTTGTCATGTATTCTTAGGATGAAATGTACTAAATGCTTATGTTTAAAATGCTAAGTTTGACCAGAAGTCATATGAAGTTAGGGCTTCCTAGGTGACATTAGTGGTAAAGAACCCACCTGCCAATTCAGAAGACATAAGAGACTTGGGTTTAATCCCTGGGTTGGGAAGATCCCCTAGGGGAGGGCATGGCAACCCACTCCAGTATTCTTTCCTTGAGAATACCATGGACAGAGGATCCTGGCAGGCTAATAGTCAGTGGGGTCACAAAGAGTCACACACAACTGAGCAATTAACACTTTCATTTCATATATATGCATGCATATGTGTGTGTGTGTTCACACATACATGTGTGCTTAGTCACTTCCATCACGTCTGACTCTTTGCATCACTATGGATTGTAGCCTGCCAAACTTCTCTGTCCACGGGATTCTCCAGGCAAGAATACTAGAGTGGGTTGCCATGTCCTCCTCCAGGGGATCTTCCCACCCCAGTGATCAAATCCACATCTCCTGCATTGAAGGCAGATTCTGTACAACTTAGACTCTGGGGAAGCCCAACTAAGTGCATATTTATATAAATTTGAATACTTTTTAGTTCCTTCCAATTTTAAGTGTTTAAAGTATGAATTTTTCCTAAGGACCTCTTCATGGTAACAGTTTTATGAATCAATTCCTACCAAATATAAAGTTGGAATCAAAGCCACAAGGCAAACATCATGTCCGGTATAAGATGAAGGATATTTAAGTATATGAAATATATGTATCTTTCATCTAAATCTGTAACTATATCTATGTATATATGCATTATGAGAACATGACATAGTGTGGTTGCATGGCAAAGCCAAGATCTCTTAATTGAAATAGTTAGACTTCTGATGCTGAGATGCCCTTAATACATCTCCATATCAAAACTAACAACAACTGAGCTTCAGTTAGCTGAATAAATTTCTCATTCCACCTGAGTTATATAATATGAAACATAAAAGCTCTGGTGTACTTTGTGTGGACCAATACAAGAAATTCAGATTAGTTATTATGCTCTTTTGTTCCTGGTCTTGTGTTAATTCTCTCATATGTCCTTTTCATTGCTTGTTGGCAATCCTTAAACTAAACCATCATTCTCATTAAATTTTTAATCCTATTCTGTTATTATCTGGCTTATCTCAACTCTCCACTCTCAGTAATCAATAGAAAACAAGTACAATATTTCTGTAATCATAGTTCATAACCAGGCTTTCATATTAAGATGTAGTAAGTACACCAAAGTACTTACTTCACATATTCTAAAATGTGTATTACCTCAGTGCTATAGCATTTATCATTGTGTATGTCAAGATTTATGAGACTTGTTAGGCCTTTTCTGCTTTAGCTTACTGCTCTACAACTAAATCACTATAGATCCTGACCCAAAGCTTACAGCTGAGTAGACCTGTCATCTCTTCCCGGAAACAAACCTTCCCCTCAATAATCTATGACACCTACCTGGCCAGCTTTCTCTTGTTCACATTTATTCCTTGGCATGATAACTCTTTGATTCAAAACTCTGTGAATTACTGCCGCACTGGGTGAAACCTTGTTTTTATAGGAACATTGGGAGGGAAAAAATGTGTTGTTATGCTCAAAAATAAATCAAGGTCATATGTCAGGAATTAGAGAGGACATCAAAAGCACTTTCAGGAGAAAAAATTTTCAGCAGCTACACAGAGAAACTGTAAAATCTGATATCTCTCCATATCTAGAATGCTATGTTTATTAACTAGGTTGTAAAGCAGATTACACTTTTAAGCTGATTAAGGAAAAGTTGGAACTGCTAAATTAATAACAGTATATATGCCAAAGAAACATAAATCAGAATAATACAACAGAGCTGAACTTCTTGAAATTTTTTTAGTCTTCCTTCATGCACTTAGGCAAAATATCCTAAACTATCTGCATATGCATTTATCAATTTTGTTTTTTATGTGTTTGGCATTTTAGAAATCATGTTGCTCATGAGCTAAATCTCAGGTGATATATGTATGTTTCCACAAAAAGATTTTTCTATTTGGCTTATAATTTTTAACCGTACTGTCTTCATTCATACAGAAAGCAATAGGTTTGTGGTAACTTGATTACACATCTATCCTCTAAAATCATATTTTTAGAAATGTATATGTTTATCAATTCATCTATAAATATTCAAATACTTTATTTCAATAAGAATTTGAACAGCATTTGTCTGTGAAGATTTTTACCTTTTGGTTTTCTGATAGCTTCTATATCTTATAAGAATATAGATTTAGAAAATATAGATTTAGTGGTTTGACATTTGTTCAAAAAATGACTAACATGATAAAAAAAGAAATGAAATAAGCATAGGGAAATATCTGTGATATTAAACATATTTTAAATATTGTTTAAACAAGAAATAATGAAAGATAAACTCAGTTTGACTATTTTTTCTAAACATCAGTTCAGTTAATTCGCTCAGTCATGTCCTACTCTTTATGACCCCGTGAATTTCAGCACACTAGGCCTCCCTGTCCATCACCAACTCCCGGAGTTCACTCAAACTCACGTCCATTGTGTCGGTGATGCCATCCAGCCATCTCATTCTCTGTCCTCCCCTTCTCCTCCTGCCCTCAATCCCTCCCAGCATCAGAGTCTTTTCCAATGAGTCAACTCTTCACATGAGGTGGCCAAAATATTGGAGTTTCAGCTTCAGCATCATTCCTTCCAAAGAACACCCAGGACTGATCTCCTTTAGAATGGACTGGTTGGATCCCCTTGCAGTCCAAGGGACTCTCAAGAGTCTTCTCCAACACCACAGTTCAAAAGCATCAATTCTTCTGCACTCTAAGTTTTCTTCACAGTCCAACTGTCACATCCATACATGACTACTGGAAAAACCATAGCCTTGACTAGATGGACCTTTGTTGGCAAAGTAATGTCTCTGCTTTTGAATATGCTATCCAGGTTGGTCATAACTTTCCTTCCAAGGAGTAAACATCTTTTAATTTCATGGGTGCAGTCACCATCTGCAGTGATTTTGGAGCCCAGAAAAATAAAGTTTGACACTGTTTCCACTGTTTCCCCATCTATTTCCCATGAAGTGATGGGACCAGATGCCATGATCTTCGTTTTCTGAATGTTGAGCCTTAAGCCAACTTTTTCACTCTCCTCTTTCACTTTCATCAAAAGGCTTTTTAATTCCTCTTCACTTTCTGCGATAAGGGTGGTGTCATCTGCATATCTGAGGTTATTGATATTTCTCCCAGCAATCTTGATTCCAGCAATGCTTCTTCCAGCCCAGCGGTTTCTCATGATGTACTCTGCATAAAAGTTAAATAAGCAGGGTGACAATATACAGCCTTGACATACTCCTTTTCCTATTTGGAACCAGTCTGTTGTTCCATGTCCAGTTCTAACTGTTGCTTCCTAACCTGCATATAGGTTTCTCAAGAGGCAGATCAGGTGGTCTGGTATTCCCATCTCTTTCAGAATTTTCCACAGTTTGCTGTGATCCACACAGTCAAAGGCTTTGGCATAGTCAATAAAGTAGAAATAGATGGGAAAGACTAGAGATCTATTCAAGAAAATCAGAGATACCAAGGGAACATTTCATGCAAAGATGGGCTCGATAAAGGACAGAAATTGTATGGACCTAACAGAAGCAGAAGATATTAAGAAGAGGTGGCAAGAGTACAAAGAACTGTACAGAAAAGATCTTCATGACCAAGATAATCACGATGGTGTGATCACTCTTCTAGAGCCAGACATCCTGGAATGTGAAGTCAAGTGGGCCTTAGAAAGCATCAGTACGAACAAAGCTAGTGGAGGTGATGGAAATCCAGTTGAGCTATTTCAAATCCTGAAAGATCATGCTGTGAAAGTGCTGCTCTCAATATGCCAGCAAATTTGGAAAACTCAGCAGTAGCCACAGGACTGGAAAAGGTCAGTTTTCATTTCAATCCCAAAGAAAGGCAATGCCAAAGAATGCTCAAACTATTGCACAATTTCTAAGCATAAATTTTATCAAATTATTCATATTTCTAATTTTGTATTTGTAAGGTTTCTTTTTGGAGAAGGCAATGGCACCCCACTCCAGTACTCTTGCCTGGAAAATCCCATGGACAGAGGAGCCTGGTGGGCTGCAGTCCATGGAGTCGCTACAAGTCGGACACAACTGAGCGACTTCCCTTTCACTGTTCACTTTCATGCACTGGAGAAGGAAATGGCAACCCACTCCAGTGTTCTTGCCTGGAGAATCCCAGCGATGGGGGAGCCTGGTGGGCTTCCGTCTATGGGGTCACACAGAGTCGGACACGACTGAAGTGACTTAGCAGCAGCAAGGTTTCTTTTAATAAGAGATGTGAAGGGAGAGGCAAATATACCTACTCCATATTTCTAAACAAGATTTTGAATTCTAGGAACTCAGATTTAAGACACACACATGTAAGTTAATAACTAAGAATTCTGAGCAAAAGCTATGTTAGGAAGAGTAACTTGGTATCAGTCAGTTGGGTTCTAATCTCAATATCATTGCCTACAAGGCCCTGTATCCTTCATGTAAAACAGGATAAAAATTATAAGAACTAGCTTAGATAATACACATAAATCTTCTAGATAAATTATAAATTCAGGCTCTCTCTTTCCTTTCTAAAAATAAAGAAAACAAACAAACCAAAAATCCCAGTTAAATTTTATTACAAATTCTCACTAAACTGTCAAAGTCTTTGTTGAGTATACTTGGTATTCTACAAAGAATATGTTTTATTAAGGAAAGTTTATTTAAGAAAGAATATATTTACTTACATTAACCGCTTTTATGCTAATCAGAGTCTGTAACATGTAAGTTGTTCCACGCCAGCGGTCAAAATACTGGGTTCTCATTACCAACAAATCAGGTTAAATCTGTTTAAACAGTATCACTTGATCATATTTTCTCCATCAAATTTATGCTAATCCATCATTCAACTTTGCAACATAAATAGAATTATCCTCAGTGTTCTATTAATGGAAACATGTTGACTTATTTTAAATAAAATAGTCAGTAGCATGTACACATAGAATATACCCCTTTGAACAGAGTTGAATATTTAATCTAATTTGAATTCTAAGAGAGTTTTAAAAAAAGTTTCTTTTCAATTCAAAACTCTGCTTTCTTGAACTAAAAATCTACATCTTAGAAATCATTCCAAATGTAAGTCGAAAGATAAACAATTTATTCTAGAGGTTAAATAACTTGGGAAGTAAACATTAAATTAAAATTCTGTCTTCAGATAAAAGTTAAATATATCAGAATGTTTCCAAATTATGAATAAATATTTTCTTTTTATAGTTTTTATTTCCCAGCTTCTACTATAACTAAGTTGAGATTTGAAATCTTTGAGAGTTATATGCTGAAAGATAGCATAACAATCTATTAATATTTACATGGATTTCAATTATTGTAATTAGCAGATACATTGACATATCACTTAGAGAATGCAGTAAGCTCTATAGTGAAAATCATTTCAGTAATAATATATAAAATAGAATTACCTACAATGTACACAAACTTCGCCCAAATTACACTTTTCCCAATTGTCATTATAATCAAATAATTGACATTATAAGCATATAAGGCATGATCACATACATAATTAATATTGAATATATTCATATCAAAAAGTAATTCTCAATTAAATAGAATCTTATTTTTCAGGATTTCAGTTCTATCTCTGATTTTGCTTATGATACAATTCTTAGGAAAAAAATAATGATTCAGCTTATTAACAAATAATATTTTTAAGAAAATATAAATGAATACTAAATGTAATCCATTGGAATTTCAAAATACTTAAAAACCTGTGAAATATTTAACATCTGTTTGCTAATGGTCAAATTCATGTCATTCAAAAAAATCTATTAATAAATTAAAACAAAATGAAAGCTAAATATTTTATCTCAGAACTCTATTGCAAATCATTTTATCAGCTATATTTTTTCAGTCAGAATTATTAGAATATTTTATATTAACAAGAGATAACAAGAAAGTAGAATTATCATTGATTAGGGGAAACAGTGGAAACAGTGTCAGACTTTATTTTTGGGGACTCCAAAATCACTGCAGATGGTGACTGCAGCCATGAAATTAAAAGACGCTTACTCCTTGGAAGGAAAGTTATGACCCAACTAGATAGCATATTAAAAGTAGAGACATTACTTTGCCAACAAATGTCCATCTGGTCAAGGCTATGGTTTTTCCAGTAGTCATGTATGGATGTGAGAGTTGGACTGTGAAGAAGGCTGAGCACCAAAGAATTGATGCTTTTGAACTGTGGTGTTTGAGAAGACTCTTGAGAATCCCTTGGACTGCAAGGAAGTCCAACCAGTCCATTCTAAAGGAGATCAGTCCTGGGTGTTCATTGGGAGGACTGATGCCGAAGCTGAAACTCCAATATTTTGGCCACCTCATGCGAAGAGTTGACTCATTGACTCTGATGCTGGGAGGGATTGGGGGCAGGAGGAGAAAGGGATGACAGAGGATGAGATGACTGGATGGCATCACCAACTCGATGGACGTGAGTTTGAGTGAACTCCGGGAGCTGGTGATGGACAGGGAGGCCTGGCATTCTGCAATTCATGGGGTCACAAAGAGTTGGACACAACTGAGTAACTGAACTGAACCAAAAATTCAAAAACATATTCACCCAGTTTCACAGTAAAAGAAAATCTTAAAGGCATGGAAAGTATGCAAAGTCAAAATCTGAGTTACGTGTACTCTATTGAACTAAAGAAAAATTTACTGCGAATAAATATCAGGCACAAATTTTTTGACCTAAGTTTCTAAAAATTGCACAGGTTGCAGTTAAATGCATAAAACCAAACATCTACACATTTCTCATTGCTGCAATACTACTCAGAATCTATACGGCTTATTCAGCGGGTTCCCCATGGGATACTTAATAATTTAGTAGGCCTGACCCTTTATATCACTACTGTACACTCTTGGGACAATGTTAGTCCAAAGAAAAATTGTATGTTGATGCTGAATATACTGAGCTAGTCTTAATTGTAAGTGAGTGAATCACATTTCACTGCTCTTGGTTTGTTTAAATTGGTTAATTTCCATGGAGAAATGTTGAGCTCAGCAATTTTTGCAGCGTGATTTTTTTTTTTTTTTAATGTAGTGAAAAGAAGCCAAGTTTTCACACTCTAGAGGAAACTTTTTGAGCCTTAGCACAACGCATCAGTGTTTTGAAGTTTTAACTCTGTTTTGCTGTAATATGTTCTCCTGGGAGCCTGTATATACTGATATTGTGGTTTAATTTTACTGTCATCAAATATCCATTTTTTGTTTCTGCTATTGAAGTAGCAATTTTTTTTGGGGTGTGTGAATTTCCCTTGCTCTCACCATCAGCCAGTATAGATGGCTTTTTCAAATTCATTGGTCCTACAGTGGTCTCACTTTTTCTCCAATGTTTTCTTCCTTGTTAAATTACTCTGGTCAGCTTCCAAATATGACACAATGACTACTAAAAGTAATACAAAGAAAAAAAAAATCTTCCCTTGCTCTCAAATCTTCCTGTAACTACAGTTTTTCCTCTGATAAAACTGTATTCAAGAGATGTTCATTTTAGGATTTAAAGATTCTTTAATGGCAAGACACTGCAGAATGACACTGATTACATTTGGATAGATGGAAGAACTGTAACTTGCAGTTCTAAAGGAGAGAAGGCTGTCATGCAGGGCCACATAGAAGAGAACCCCAGGGTAGAGACAGAGTACCAGTAACCAGGAGCTTAGGGGCCATTTATGTAGGGCAAGTGGGTGAGGTTAGCTACATTTCATGGGTTCCCTGTGAACTGGCTAATTTAAATAATTCTGTGGGTTTTGAGGAATAGAGGCTGTCCCTATATTTCTGACATCGGGGTGATAAGAGTAGATGCATTGTGGTCTCAGAGAGTAGATGCAAGTTAAGGGAGTTTGTTGGGTGAAATTTAATCTTACTCAAAGAAAATTGAAGGACCTCTAATTTGTGCCTCAAAACAAGGTCAAGACATCATTTTTAAGGAGGAAGCAATTGTATTACACTGGTGATATTTGGTATCACCAGTATTTCAGTGTTTTGTTTTTTTAATTTTTTTATTACCACTTCAATCAGAATTTTATTCACCACTTACCACACCATGATTTATAACTGAGGTCAGTGACAACATCCACACTGACAAATTCAAAAGCCAATCTTCAGTCTTGATCTCTGAGTAGCTGGTCTATCCACATCTGTCTTTGAACATGTTCTTCACTTGATTCTCAGTATAGAACTCCATATTTAGCCATTGTCTCAGTTTCCCATGACTATTTCCTCACTTAGCAACATTTAAGCATTGTATCAGTCTTCCATCCATTTTTCATGTCTATATGTATTCACTCCCACATTTCCTTCATTCATCCCAGGCTGTTCCACGTTTAAACTGAGAATTCACAAATGGGTCTCTCAAGCCCAGAACTTCATCTAGAATTGTGTTAGCTAGTGGCTGGGGGAAGGAAAGTGGAGAGTTGCTAATCAACAAGAATAAAAGTTCTGTTATGCAAGGTAAGTTATAGAGATCTACTGTACAATAATGTGCCTGTAGAAAATTTACTGAATTGTACACTTAAAACATATAAAGAGGGTAGATCTCAAGTTAAGTTTTCACAAAAACTTTAAAAAAATTAGGACAAACCACCATTTGATCATGAATTTTTATACTAAATGGAAACATCCAATGAAATGTGTATTGGATTGCCACAATGTTTTAAATGATGTGTGTCACTCAATCAGATGTGTCTGACTCTTTGTGACTCCATGGACTGTAGCCTGCTAGGCTCCTCTGTCCATGAAATTCTCCAGGCGAGAATATTAGAGTGGGTTGCCCTTCCCCTCTTCAGGGGATCTTTCCAACCCAAGGATCAAACCAGAGTCCCCTGCATTGCAGGCAGCTTCTTTACCATCTGAGGCACCAGGGATGATAAATACAGGTGAATGGTCACAATCTTGAAATATAGTAAAATATATAGTAATCTTTAAAATATTAGAGAGGTAAAATCTTTACAAAGGAGAACTCTTGATATGGAACAAAAATACAAAAATCACATTGATTTACTTTGTTATTTGCTAAAGGTCCATATAATCAAAGCTATGGTTTTTCCAGTAGTCATGTATGGATGTGAGAGTTGGACTATAAAGAAAGCTGAGTGCTGAAGAATTGATGCTTTTAGACTGTGGTACAGGAGAAGACTCTTGAGAGTCCTTGGGACAGCAAGGGGATCAAACCAGTCAATCCTAAAGTTAATAAACCCTGAATATTCATTTTAAGGACTGAAGCTGAAGTTGAAGCTCCAATAATTTGGCCACTTGATGCAAAGACCCAACTCATTGGAAAAGCCCCTGATGCTAGGAAAGATTGAGAGCTGGAGGAGAAGGGGCAGCAGAGGATGAGATGGGTGGATGGCATCACTGACTCAATGGACATGAGTTTAAGGTAACTCTGGGAGATGGTGAAGGACAGGGAAACCTGGTGTGCTATAGTCCGTGGGATCGCAAAGAGTCAGGCATGATTTACTGACTGAATAGCAACATTTGATTTACATAATTAATTCAACTTTCATAAATTGAAATTCCTGAGAATTCAACTTTTTTTCTGTTTTGAATCCATTTTCATTTGGGTAGATCTTCTCAAATGTTAGTGTAGAGTATACCAGCAGCCCCAAGAAAACCGTGTTTCAAATTCTAGTGTCCACAAATATATAAGTACACTGATGAGAATTTGGGGTTTCATCCCGAAAGGATAAAGCCTTAGTACCTTTCGAGAGGAATGTTGTGATAATGAGGGGAGAGGATAGCCGATTATGGAGTTAGTGCAGAAGCTCTAAAATAAGAAGAGTTGAAAACTTGAACTTGCTGTTACCAAAACCTATAATTCCTCTATTATCTCACTTTCATATATTTCCAATCCAACCTGTTATCAATCCAGTTTAATCCCTGAGTTCTCCAACTCCAAACTGCTTTCATCCTATTTAAGACTTAAAATCCTTTGTTGTTGCTACATTTTTAAAGCCCCTTATTTCTCATCCCTATGATGATATTTCTTTCCTGATTTGTAGGTTAAGTTTTATGAACAATTATTTTAACCACTCCCTTGCATAAACTCTCAGCTTTTCATCTCTTCACTCTGAATCACTGCTTCCCCGTTATGCAGAACAAGGTATGTACATGGTAGCTTTTCAAAAAGCATTCATTGAGTGAATGGGCTTTTTATGCACTGGATAAATAGAAATGTGCCATACGTATGTGTGCTTCTAATTGCTTTTTCTATTCCACCATGGCGAACTAGAAAATTTCATGGGAAAATGATGTATCTCAATTCCTACAACATATCCCCAGCAAGACTAGGCCTTATACTCAAGTTTTTTGTCTCCCAGTTCATCAGTCTTTTCTTTCCAGTCTCTGAGTTCTCTGAAAAACTGATTCAATTTCTCACAGACCATTTTTGGCTATATTTAATGACCTACCTTCCACCACAATGGTTGCAGAAAGACTTATGTATGAATAAAGTATTTTCATTTTTAATTTATAAACAAAACTTGCAAAAATTTGACAGTTATATACTATAAGACAGGCATAGAGTCATTCTAAGAATGATTTTATTTATTCTTAAAATAATGTAGTTTTTCTTAACTGAACAAATTGAGGAAATTGATTTTGATCATCTTTAATGTATTTGATCTGCTTCTGGAATAAAGACATGGGGATGATAAGGGTCTTTCTGTGAGAAATCTGAGGATAAAACTAAGATTTGGTTGTACATATTGATTTTAGTTAAAACATTAGTAAACAAGAATATTGTATTGCAGTGTTCTTTCTGTAATAAAATTGTTCAATAAGTTCAATTATTTCTCAATAGAATGTTAAAACTGTTTCAATAAAGTATTTTAAAAAGTGAGTTAGATGAGTTAGTAACAACTATCCTTTTCACCTGACAACCTAAATCTTTTAAATAAAGCGCATGAGGGAAGGTTTATTGTTTGTATTTTTTGTTATTCTAAGCATTGGTTAAGCAGTTTTAAAGTTGAATCTCCAAACCTAATACAGAGCAGAATTATCACATTTTGAAAGGTGAGCCTGAAAGTAGAAAATACTGCTGAATCGAATCCCACTGTGAGCTAGACCCTATGACATGTGCAACTGTCCATGTACTTCAAACTAAACTAAGTAGGAAATGTGCATTCTCACTAGCAATTGTATACTGGAATTTTAACTTCCTTAATCACTTATCATGTGGTTATGCTAGCTTTCCTGAACTATGGGACTGTTTTCTTTCTTTAACTCATGCATACATAATTGAGTTAAAAATACATTTCAGTATTCATATCATGAAGGCATACACTCTTCATCCATCAACTCTATTATATTTTACTCAATATTTATTACCCCATTCATTCCATTTTTCTTCCCCTTTCTCACTCTCAATCACGTGTCTCACAGGTAGTCTAATATTGTCAGCATTTATCCTTGAATTTTTTATGTATTTTATATGGGGAATAGATACATTTTTAAAATACATAAAAAACAGAAATCTAAAATGTTTTCTTTTTTTTTTTCTGTTTACATACAAGAGGTGTACATATTCTAGTTTATTTCTACTGATTACTGCATTTTATTCTATAGACTTTTCTATTTTATTTATCTCCATCAAAAATAAAAATTTAAACACTTTCCAAATACGAAAACTATAAGAATGTTGCAGTAAGCTTCTGACATATTTTCTTACAGATGTGTGTAAGAATTTCTCTGGGCCACATATGATGGGAGATTTCTAGTCATAGGGTGTATTTTGATTGTGTATATCAGGCTACATGCCATACTTACTGCACCAGTCAAATTTCTAGCAGTGAAGAGTTCCTGTCATTTCACCTAGAAATTTTACCCAGTATTTTATATTTTAATATGTCATGAATATAATGTAGTACATTTTTATTTTAATTTACTGGCTAGCTGTGATTTTTTTGTACCTTATATAGAATTTGAGTTTTGTCCTCTGTAAATATATATTTATATACTTTCTCCATATTTCTATTCTTTCCTGGTTTATTTCTTGGTGATTTGCAGAATTTCTTTATTATTTTTTATTTTTACCATTTGTAGGTTTTTCAGTTTGAATATGACTTTTCTTAAACTTCATGTAAGGTATGTATATAATTAAATCCATTAGTTCTTCATATTATTTTATATACTTTAGACATACTATTTTAAAAATCCTTTCCTAAATTCAGCTTGATTTATATTTTCATGTATTTATTTCATGATTTATTTGCTGACATTTAAGTCAGGCAAGTCTGAATTCCATGTTTGTAGATGCTGTAGAGATGTCATTTTATTCTTTTTCTGTGAAGTGAGCCCACTTTCTTGATATGGTAAATTAAACAGTTTGTCACTTACATATTGATTTATTTCCTCTATATTTATCCTAGAATAAAATTAGAAGAGAGTGGAAAGATAGATAGTTAGATATCATCAGTTTTTTATTATTCTTGAAAACAAATCCAACTAATTTCTGTGAATCAATTTTCATCCTCAGAACATTATTGACCTTATTTCTAACCTTTTTAGATTAGAGTGAGATTAAATCTTTTTTAGATTGCCTGCTCAGTTAGTTCAACTCAGTCGCTCAGTCATGTCCGACTCTTTGCAACCCAATGGATCACAGAACACCAGGGCTCCCTGTCCATCACCAACTCCTAGAGTATACTCAAACTCATGTCCAATTGAGTCGGTGATACCACCCAACCATCTTATCCTCTGTCGTCCCCTTCTCTTGTCTTCAATCTTTCCCAGCATCAAGGTCTTTTCAAATGAGTTGGCTCTTCCCATGAGGCAGCCAAAGTATTGGAGTTTCACCTTCAATATCAGTCCTTCCAATAAACACTCAGGACTGATCTCCTTTAGGATAGACTGGTTGGATCTCCTTGCGGTCCAAGGGACTCTCAAGAGTCTTCTCCAACACCACAGTTCAAAAGAATCAATTCTTCTGCACTCAACTTTCTTTATAGTCCAATTCTCACATCCATACATGACTACTGGAAAAAACAGAGTTTTGACTGGACAGACGTTTGTTGGCAAAATCATGTCTCTGCTTTTAATAGGCTGTCTAGGTTGATCATAGCTTTTCTTCCAAGGAGCAAGCATCTATTAATTTCAAGGCCGCACACAATCTGCAGTGATTTTGAAGCCCGCCAAAAATAAAATCTGCCACTGTTTCCACTGTTTCCCCATCTATTTGCCATGATCCCAAGTGATGGGATGGAGAAGGCAATGGCACCCCACTCCTGTACTCTTGCCTGGAAAATCCCATGGACAGAGGAGCTTGGTAGGCTGCAGTCAATGGGGCCGCTAAGAGTCGGACACAACTGAGAGACTTTACTTTCACTTGTCACTTTCATGCATTGGAGAAGGAAATGGCAACCAACTCCAGTGTTCTTGCCTGGAGAATCCTAGGGACGGGGCAGCCTGGTGGGCTGCTGTCTATGGGATCACACAGAGTCGGACATGACTGAGGTGACTTAGCAGCGTCAGCAGCAAGTGATGGGACCGGATGCCATGATCTTAGTTTTCTGAATGTTAAGATTTATACCAACATTTTCACTCTCCTCTTTCATTTTCATCAATAGGGTCTTTAGTTCTTCTTGACTTTCTTCCATAAGGGTGGTGTCATCTGCATATCTGAGGTTATTGTATTTCTCCCAGCAATTTTGATCCCAGCTTGTGTTCCATCCTGCCCTGCATCTTGTACTCTACATATAAATTAAATAAGTGGGGTGACAATACAGCCTTGATGTACTCCTTTTCCTATTTGGAGACAGTCTGTTGTTCCGTGTCTAGTTTTAACTGTTGCTTCCTGACCTGCATACAGATTCTCAAGAGGGAGGTCAGGTGGTCTAGTATTCACACCTCTTTCAGAATTTTTCACAGTTTACTGTGATCCACACAGTCAAAGGCTTTGGCATAGTCAATAAAACTGAATTAGATGTTTTTTCTGGAACTCTCTTGCTTTTTATATGATACAACAGATGTTGGCAATTTGATCTCTGGCTCCTCTGCCTTTTCTACAAACAGCTTGAACATCTGGAAGTTCATGGTTCATATATTGTTGAAGCCTTGATTGGAGAATTTTGACCATTACTTTACTAGTATGTGAGATGAGTGGAGTTGTGTGGTAGTTTGAGCATTTTTGGCATTGCTTTTCTTTGGGATTGGAATTAAAACTGACCTTTTCTAGTCCCGTGGCCACTGCTGAATTTTCCAAATTTGCAGGCATATTGAGAGCAGCACTTTCACAACATCATCTTTCAGGATTTGAAATAGCTCAACTGGAATTCCATCACCTCCACTAGCTTTGTTTGTAGTGATGCTTCCTAAGGCCCACTTGACTTCACATTCCAAGATATCTGGCTGTAGTTGAGTAATCACACCATCGTGATTATGGTTCATGAAGATCTTTTTTGTACAGTTCTTCTGTGTATTCTTGCCACATCTTCTTAATAACTTCTGGTTCCGTTAGGTCCATACCATTTCTGTCCTTTATCGAGCCCATCTTTGCATGAAATGTTCCCTTGGTATCCCTAATTTTCTTGAAGAGATCTTAGCTTTTCCCATCCTATTGTTTTCCTCTATTTCTTTGCACTGATCACTGAGGAAGGCTTCCTTATCTCACCTTGCTATTCTTTGGAACTCTGCATTCAAATGGGTATATCTTTCCTTTTCTCCTTTGCTTTTTGCATTTCTTCTTTTCACAGCTATTTGTAAGGCCTCCTCAGACAACCATTTTGCTTTTTGCATTTCTTTTTCTTGAAGATGGTCTTGATCCTTGTCTCCTATACAATGTCACAAACCTCCACCCATAGTTCATCAGGCACTCTGTCTATCAGATCTAGGCCTTTAAATCTATTTGTAACTTCCACTGTATAATCTTAAGGGATTTGATTTATGTCATACTTGAACAGTCTAGTGATTTTCCCCACTTTCTTCAATTTACGTCTGAATTTGGCAATAAAGAGTTCATGATCTGAGCCACAGTCAGCTTCCAGTCTTGATTTTGCTGACTGTATAGAGCTTCTCCACCTTTGTCTACAAAGAATATAATCATTCTGATTTCCATTTTGGCCATCTGGTGATGACCATGTAGAGTCTTCTCTTGTGTTGTTGGAAGAAGGTGTTTGCTATGACCAGTGCATTCTCTTGGTAAAACTCTATTAGCCTTTGCCCTGCTTTATTCTGTACTCCAAGGTCAAATTTGCTTGTTACTCCAGGTGTTTCTTGATGGCCTACTTTTGCATTCAGTCCCCTATAATGAAAAGGACATCTTTTTTGGATGTTAGGTCTAGAAAGTCTTGTAGGTCTTCATAATGATAATTCTGTTCCCTTTATCTCCATCTCAATATCCTTCCTTTTTTTGAGTTACAGTTGTGCTTATAACACATCCTTCCATGTGAACAGTGAGAGATTTTAGTAGACATCATTGTCTTATCTCCATTTTAGAGAATAAAGGTACCATTTCTCTATCACTTATATTGTTTGATGTAGGTGTGGTATTATTTCATGTTAGAAATTTGAAATTATACATCAGTTCAGTTTACTGATAATTACATTGATTTGAAGTGACTTAGCAGCAGCTACTAGTTACTAATATGTCAACATGATTTTTATCCCTTCAGATTTTTGGGTTATGCTTTTGTCTACTTACCTATGTATTTGTCTGTCTTTTTTTTTTTTCTTTATTCTTCAGTAGTCTCTCTGTTTTTTTGTGACTTACATGTGTTCCATGCATCATCTCCAGGTTTGCAGTTTTCTTTATACAATTTCATGTCATCTCTTGAGCAATACATGTTTCTTACATTTAATATGATAAGTTTTATTTTCAATATTTTATTACCATTTCAAGTTTCTGTTTTGTTAAGGTAGTAACCCCTCTAAAAAGGATATGGACATATTCTGGATTTTAAAAAAATATTTTATACACATCTTGTACATTTTAAATTTTAAACTATCTAGAAGTGATTTTTTTTATGTGATGTGATGTTGAGATCAAATTTTATTTGTGATTCTATTAAGGTTTTTAACAGCATTATTTTTATTTTATGTCCCCATATTAACTCTAATCAGGGGCTTTCCTGATAGCTCAGTTGGTAAAAAATTCATTTGCAATGCAGGAGACCCCAGTTTGATTCCTGGGTCAGGAAGATCCACTGGAGAAGGGATAGGCTACCCACTCCACTATTCTTTGGCTTCTGTTGTGGCTCAGCTGATAAAGAATCTGCCTGTAATGTGGGAGACCTGGGTCTGATCCTTCAGTTAGGAAGCCCCCCTGGAGAATGGAAAGGCTACCCAGGAGAATTCCATGGACTGTATAGTCCATGGGGTTGCAAAGAGTTGGACAGGACTGAGCGACTTTTACTTCACATTAACTCCAGTCAGGAAGTTGTCCCTACCCGCTACACACTCACTCAACATGCACTTAATGTTTGTTTTAGATGGTCCATTATGCAGCCACTCTGGAAATCAGATTGATTTTCAGTAGTATGGCAAAACATGTTGCAAAAAAAAAAAAAATCTTGTTTGAAACGAAGGCACTAGCTTTGGGGGCTAGTCAGCCGCAGGCAATGAAACTTCTGGTCTGAATCAAATTAAACAGAAAATCAGAGAGTAATAAGAAGATAAATCCTTTCTTCTTTCTCCAGGCAGTTTTGCCATGGAGCTAGTCCTTATGAGTCTATAGAAGTATTTGCACTGTTTTTTTAAGGCTTCACATGGAGCAGTACCCAGAAGAGTGATATTTCATCATGCTTTTCTTTTTTCCTGTCTTATGTCACTTATAGTCTTACTCTTACTCCTCTAGGATTGTACCTTTTGAATAAATTCTTGACATTTTCTCCTTGTGTGAAGTTTGATTTTGTTAGGAATCTGAGGCTCAGAAATTGCCAGTAGGGCCTGTTTTAAAAAGCAAGCCTTAAGGGTCAGATTCCTACCTGATTAAAGACAATGATAAACCCCACTGATTATGATGTTTTAAATTATGGTAGTCATATCTCAATTAGCTAAGATGATATTTATTATTAATTGACATAAAATGTAGGAAGAGAAGGAAACTTTGGGGAATTAATTCAATGTATAGTCACTATGGGACAACAAAAACCATAATTATTGTGAAACTGATTGAAGATTTTGATGCATACTGAATACCTTGCAAAAGAACGTAATAGGTTCAGAGAAGTTATTTCCTACCCTAGTGAACAGTTTTAAACCAAAGGACCTTTATGCCAACTTTAAATTAGACTTACCTCTTATAGTCACAGGAGTGGCAGTGCTGGAAAATTTGCCCCCAAGTCTTGAAGAACTCCAAAGGGAATATTATATGTGCAATACTAAATAGACTTCTATTACTTAATAAGAGATTGGTAAGTAAGTTTGCATACCACCAAAGATATTTGAAGTATGAAAGCCATAGTGTACTGCCATGACCTCAGTGCCATTCTGAATTCTAGTGAATATAACACAAGAAAATCATACAACTGTACAGGAAAATTTCTATTAATTTGTAAGTATAGAGTTATCTTGGTAAATAACACATATTACTAGACAGTGTTAGGATGATGATATAACAGATGCTTGTATTGTCATAATATAGTTCATTTTTTAAACATTTATTGATTTGGGTGTGTCGAGTGTAGTTGTGGCATATGGGATCTTCCATCTCTGTTGTGGTCTGAGAGATCTTTAGTTGCAGCATATGGAATCTGTAGTTGGTGGTATGTGGGATCAACTTCCCTCACCAGGGATCAAACCCAGGCCACTTTCATTGAGAGCCCAGAGTCTTAGCCAGTGGACCACCAGGGAAATGCCTTATAATATAGTTCTTGCTCAGGGACACTAGGGGTCCATGTTTGGTTTGAATTGATTAAAACTAGAATTTAAGGCAAATATAGAGATTTTGTATTGTGGTGGTTCATATAGGGAACTGCTTTCCAGATCTATAAAATGCTATTTTTTTCAGTTACATAATCCTAATATAATTATACAAGTTGTACCCCATTATATTTGTTGGAGGAACCAACAGTTAATTAGTTGCTATCAACTAGTCTTTCTGATCATTCTATTCTGATTAGAGACAAGACCTAGTAGCTAAGATTACCTGTGGTGGTTTAGTACTAGTACTAGAATTCTGCTGGATTAGCATCTTACCATCCATATTGAAACCAAGCAAAACATTTTACTGACAGCATTAAGACCCACATCTCTGTTCTTTAGAAAACAGCCAAAAGAATATTTTATAAGATGCTTGCTGTCCCAGACTAAAGAATTTCTAAATGCCTATTAAAATGATTGATTTTTAAAATCGTATCCAGAAACATATCTAAATGATAAATGTGTACATCAAGCCATATTAAGTCCACTCCAAAATCCCTATCTTTGTTAGACTTGGACTCTTCCCTCTCCAATTTGACAAGGAATTTCTGACATCATAACTTTTCTGTGCAGAAACCCACTGAATTAGTTTACTGTCTACACTTACTGAGAAATCAATCACCACCACTTTATAAGAGCACACTTAATTCAAAGTCTCTGGTAAGTGAGCTCATATTTATAAGCTTACCATATAGAAAGTTATATTCCCTTGTCTAGACTGCAATCACACATGTATTCTTTTGATTTGTAAGCCTTCTTAAATTAGATTTGCAGTTGGCATTGTGGAGTATGATATACTTCTGAATTTGTAAAAAAAAAAAAAAAGGGCATGATAGTTAGGGTAAGATGTGAAGAAAATACTGTTACTATCAGTAGGTAACTTTCTCAGGCAAGCACAATAATTACATGGTCTTCAAGTTACAATGAGCAGAAGGGGAGTACTTTTGTTGGTGAGAAGACTTTCATATGTTGGGGATTGTAAAAAATTACTTAAACTTCCAGATCATCTTTAATTGCAATTAATTACCAAAATCACACACAAGAGACTAGAAAACCTAAAAAAATAAAAAATTTATTTATAATTCCAAAATTTGCAGATTTAGACCATAGATTTGATTTTCAGTGTCATTGTCCCTTTGGCTGGAGGAGATTAAAAAGTTGATCATAAAAATCTCCATTTTCTGTGTCTGTGTGTTGAGGTAAGAATTTAAATACTGAGTGCTGTATTTTATCATTAAATAACTGGTGCAATCTAAAGTAGTCCTTGGTTTGTCAAAGTCTTGCTTTCCATAGCATTATGATTCAGATGAGTAAATGTGAGAGTTTGAATAATTTGTTCATCACTGGATGCTCTTGACTTCCAAGTTTCTATCCTATAGTAGCGAATTCAGACAAGGTCAGATACAAAATCCAAATTTAGCATATTCTGGAATATTTATTACTTGCAATAATTTTGCAAACTTGTTATTTCTGCCTAGAACTCATACACACAATAGTAAAAGCCATCTCTTGATAGTTAAAAAATATTGGTACATGTTAAATTGTTCCAAAAACTTTCCATATAGCCAGGGAATCCATGAGAATACACAGAAAACCTGTACAAGAAAAGGTCTTAATGATCCAGATAACAATGATGGTGTGATCACTCACCTAGAGCCAGACATCCTGGAGTGTGAAATCAAGTGGACCCTAGGAAGCATCACTACAAACAAAGCTAGGGCAGGTGACGGCATGCCAGCTGAGCTATTTCAAATCCTAAAAGCTGATGCTGTGAAAGTGCTGCACTCAGTATGCCAGCAAACTTGGAAAACTCAGCAGTGGCCAGTGGACTAGAAAAGATCAGTTTTCATCCCAATCCCAAAGAAGGGCAATGCCAAAGAATGTTTAAGCTACCGCACAA
Source organism: Bos javanicus (assembly GCF_032452875.1). Lineage (NCBI taxonomy): Eukaryota > Metazoa > Chordata > Mammalia > Artiodactyla > Bovidae > Bos > Bos javanicus. Next base: position 59,717,397 of record NC_083879.1, on the reverse strand, counting down.
TTGTACTAATTTCACATACAAGCAAGTTAATGCTCAAAATCCTTCAGGCTAGGCTTCAACAGTACATGAACCGAGAACTTCCATATTTGAAGCTGGATTTAAAAAAGACAGAAGACGAAAAAAAAAAAAAAGACAGAAGAATGAGAGATCAAATTGCCAACATCCACTGGATCATTGAAAAAGCAAGATAATGCCAGAAAAGTGTCTGCTTCATTGACTATGCTAAAGTCTGACTGAGTGGATCACAACAAACTGAAAAATTCTTAGAAATGAGAATACTAGACCACCTTACTTGCTTCTTGAAACACCAGGTTTGCAAGTCAAGTAAAAGCAGTTAAAACCAGACATGGAACAATGGACTGGTTCAAAATTGAAAATAGAGTACATCAAGGCTGTTTATTGTCACCCTGCTTAGTTAAATTATAAGCAGAGTACATCATGCAAAATGCCAGGCTAAATGAAACTCAAGATGAAATCAAGCTTGCTGGGAGAAGTATCAATAACCTCAGATATGCAGATGACACCACCCTAGTGGCAAAAAGTGAAGAGGAACTAAAAGCCTCTTGATGAAAGTGAGAGAGTGAAAAGGCTGACTTAAAACTCAACATTCAAAAAACTAAGATCATGGCATTCAGTCCCATCAGTACAGTTCAGTTCAGTTCAGTCACTCAGTCGTGTCCAACTCTTTGCGACCCCATGAATCGCAGCACGCCAGGCCTCCCTGTCCATCCTGGAGTTCACTCAGACTCACGTCCATCGAGTCAGTGATGCCATCCAGCCATCTCATCCTCTGTTGCCCTCTTCTCCTGCCCCCAATCCCTCCCAGCATCAGAGTCTTTTCCAATGAGTCAAGTCTTCGCATGAGGTGGCCAAAGTACTGGAGTTTCAGCTTTAGCATCATTTCTTCCAAAGAAATCCCAGGGTTGATCTCCACTTCATGGCAAATAAATGGGGAAAAACTGGAAATAGTGACAGACTTTATTTTCTTGGGCTCCAAAATCACTGGGTAGTCACTGTAGCCATAACATTAAAAGACACTTGCTCGTTGGAAGAAAAGCTATGACAACCTAGACAGCATATTAAAAAGCAGAGATATCAGTTTGCTGACTAAGGTCTGTCTAGTGAAAGCTATGGTTTTTCCAGTAGTCATGAACGGATGTGATTCTTGGACCATAAAGAAGGCTGAGCACTGAAGAGTTGATGCTTTTGAACTGTGATGTTGGAGAAGACTCTTGAGAGTCCCTTGGACAGCAAGGAGATCAAACCAGGCAATCCTAAAGGAAATCAATCCTGAGTATTCTTAGGAAGGACTGATGTTGAACCTGAAGCTCCAATACTTTAGCCACCTCATGCAAAGAGCCAAGTCATTGGAAAAGGCCTTGATGCTGGGGAAAATTGAAGGCAGGAGGAGAAGAGGACAACAGAGGATGAGATGGTTGGATGGCATCACCAACTCAATGGACATGAGTTTGAGTGGCCTCCAGGAGATAGTGAAGGACAGGTAAGCCTGCCATCCTGTAGTCCCTGAGATTGAAAAGAGCTGGACCCCACTTAGAGACTGACCCAGAACAAGAACCACATAGTGCAGTAACCAGTGTATAGAAAGCACGATTCTTACGTTTGCCTCTAGTCACTAGGTAACAGAAAATAATACAACTACTTCAGAACAAACAGCAACTCTGCCTCCATGATTGCCAGAAAGTCATTTTCCCTGAAATCTGTGACATCATATTTCATACCTCAGAAAAGAAACCTTAGTACATCCAGTTGGTGTAATGTAGATTACACTTTTCCACTGCAGCAAGGAAGCCCAGGAATAAGAATTTACAGATCATATACTAGTAAGTAAGTTTGAACTGTTTTTGACATTTTAAAAACATAGTAATCATTTCCAATTATTTTGAGTAGCCTCAATGATATTGACTCTAGGTTCCTTCATTATTTAGTTCCATAACGTGTTTATTTCTTTTTTTATCATTATTGATCCCTTTGGTCAGAGAACAAATGAATAATTTTGGTCAGTCCAGTCACTAAGCATTATCTTTCATTGCATACTATGAATATTTGAGTACGGAAGTCAATATTTTACCCTTAACTGGATATTAATTTTCAGAGAAGCATAATTTTAATCATCTACCTGATATTTACTTTTTTCAGTAGGATGCACAGAATCTGGTTGGAATTAGCTAAAGAAATCACTTCTTATATTCTACTGTCAAAAGGGTTTTTGTTAATATTTATATAGTAATCTAGTAGATATATTTAGAAATATAATTATTTCCAAATGTTTGATTCTTAAATGATATTGCCACTTCATTAATGAAATTCAAATGTTTCCTTTACAATAATAGTGTTCAACTGATAATTGACAAGATAAATTTTGGGTTTAAAATGGATTAAATGAATATTATAAACCAATATTACATCAATTTAAAATAGTCAATTACATGTTTCAATGTCAAAATATCACATAAGAAACGAGTTGCCAGTCCAGGTTCGATGCAGGATACTGGATGCTTGGGGCTAGTGCACTGGGACGACCCAGAGGGATGGTATGGGGAGGGAGGAGGGAGGAGGGTTCAGGATGGGGAACACATGTATACCTGTGGCGGATTCATTTTGATATTTGGCAAAACTAATACAATTATGTAAAGTTTAAAAATAAAATAAAATTAAAAAAAAATAAAATAGTCAATTAATTTTAAAAGCTTCATATTCTATAATCTCTTCACAGTAATAGGTCAATATCTACACTCACCTAAAGTGATGTAAAAAATTTAAAAGACTTTAAAATATTACAAGAATCCTACTAACAAGTTTCTAAATAGCTCTACAGTTTTTGTGCAATTATTAAAGTGAATTTCATTAACCCTATGTCTTGCCTTGAAATATTGTTTTTATCACATCTAAAACCCTCTTGATGCATATGCATTTCATGACTTCTCAAGTTTTAAATATATATTTTAAATGTCCCTCCTCACTATTCATAATTTATATAAACACATATATATGCACGTATATATGTATATATACAACACACATATATAGGTATACATACATATGTGTTTGTGTCTGTGTGTGTGTAAATGGATAGAAGGATAAGTATGTATTCATATGGCCAACTAATAATACTGAGTGTTTAGACAATATACAGCAATATATTACAATCAGGAATAAGAGATATTAATAGTCAACAATATCAACTATCATATCATTATAAAAATTGAATAATAGCAACTAAGACAGAAGAGTTTGTCCCTGACAAAATTTGTGTAATGCTCCATTAGAAAGGCACCAGTAGTGTCACATAATCTTTACCTTACCAAATATGAGAGAAACAAATAAGAAATAATGACATAATATATACACATCATAAAATTTGGCTTTAGGAGAGAATATACATTGGATAAACTTGGAAACTATGTTTGAAAGAAAGATGAGTTTAGTATTTGACATACTTTACTCATGCTATTATAAAGTCCTAGTTAAAAGAATATCCCAAAGCTAAAGTATGTATACAGAATACATTCAGTAAAGTGTTTTAGGGTATATATTAAAGAACATTTTTTAAGTGACTGGCATCTTTCAGTTACAAAATCTAAATTAATTACATGATCTGTTATATATTCCCCACATTTAAAAAAAATCCTGATTGTAAATCATGTTTTTAATTTGAACTCAAAAACTGAACGTTCATATAATTGGTCAGTAGAGCAAAAGTTTCCTTCAATGAGCTCAGTATTTAAGTTTTAATTATTAGCTGGCATAACTTTCATTTTAACATCTACTTTGTCTTGAAATGAACAAATCAACCTTGCCTTTCCTATGGTTCAAGCCCCATTGGTTTTGATGGAAAACTTTGTCTTTCAAAACATGTACTCTGAAGCAAACCTTATATTTTCTCTAGTCTTTAGAAAAAATAAGCAATCATAAATTAAGGGCAGAAACTGTGTCTTGGCAGTCTCCTTTTTCCTCCCTGTTCTGTCCAATATTTTATAGATCCTTGATGAATATTAAATCATGGTGATGACAAAATCCTAAGCTGTCTCATTCTTTAAATCAACAAACTGTGAAATTTTATCATTTACACATGATATTAAAATAGCTGGAAAAAAGAAAACCTTTTATATTTCCTTGGGTCATTTTGAAAAAGCAAAACAATTGGTGTACATGACAGCCTCCCATCTATCTGTGTGTTTAATAAAGCCAAATGTGGTGAAGACTAATGTACCATACTGATGTTTGCAGAATTTCATTAATGTATTTCTAAGACTATCATAACTCACTCACCTCTGTTGAGTTTATGAGCCATAGGTTTTGTGCCAGCACATAAAATCAGCTTGCCTAACACAATGCAGAGACTAATAATATCAAAGATGACACTTACTCACATTTTGAAACAAGGTGACTCATTTATTCCCCCCTCCCCAGTATAGTAGGACAATGGAGTCATTTAAATTAGCACTGAAATTAAGAACTTATTCAAAGTCACTAAGTGATAGTAACTTGTCTCTCATAAGAAAAGTCTGGTATTCTTTCATCACAAATTCAGAGTGCTACAACAAAGCAATAAAATTTATCAGTTTTATGTACATAAAAACCTTTTTATTATATAAATTATCATTGTCCATTCTTAGTGCTATATAGAATATTTTTAAAATCCTCAAACAGCTTATAATAAATAGATACAGTTACTCATATATTTTACCCCAAATGAGAATTTAAGGAAGATATTCATCAACTATACAGAATTCATGTTTTGATTACTGCATTGAATCAAATAATAAGATCAGCTAAAGAATATTTTCATAAGCTGTCTATTCACTACCATCTTGGTGATTCTATTAGGTTGGTTTGCTGTTCTCAGAAGAAAATAAAATCACCAAGTGTGTTGATAGCTGTAAATCAATTAAATAAAGAAGCAAACCAATCAACTAAAAATTCATGATCTGACTTCTGTATACTTCTCTGTTCTCTTATAGCCCTCTGCTCCCACCTGTTCCTAAACTCCTCATGCTCTTCTCCTGCCTCACTGGACTTTCTCTTTTGCTTCATTATGTCCAATTCATTCTCTCAGATATAATGCCCTTTCCTTCTGTTCTCTTTGGAAAGTGCAAATGCAGTTTTGCATGGCTGCTTCTCTGTGATCTTACAAGTCTCAGGTTATTTTATTCTGATGTAGCTGGAGAAAATACTAGAATAAATATCCTTCAAATACTAGAATAAAGTCAGTGTATTTTCATAGATTCTAGCACAAATAGCATAGAATACTGGAAAAAATAATGTGGCAGCAGTTCAAGTCTTATTTTACTGCCTAAAAATGGTGTAACAGTATAATTGTGTAAGTCACTGAATTGGTTAAAAATATTTTACAATGCCTATCAAATGCAGTGCTTATAGTTACACCACCAAATGCAAATTTTTGGGCAGTATCTAATACTAAATCTATGAATTTAGATAGATGTTCAACTTAAGATTTTATCCCCTTCAGTGTCAATGATGTTCTCCAAAGATGCTTACATCGCCAAAAGATGTGGTAGAACAGAGGATTCCATTCAACTCCGTAGGCAAGCATTCCAGATACTTACAAAATACAAAAGCAAGTAACTATTTTCCTGAACTGTCTACATCTTAAATTTAAATATATCCAATGATATATAAAACAGATTTAGATTTGCTGATAACTATTAAGTCTATAATACTCGAACAAATGCACACATACATATTTCTGTAATTATTTAACTCATAATCACACAATGGAATGAATATAATAAAGACAGCAGTATTAACAATGCAGTAAATTATTAGAAAACTAGTATTCAAGAAAATGGGGAAAAGAAAATTTAAAAGCAGTAAGGCAGACAGTTTCCTTAGAACTATATGTATGAGTCTCCCAAATAATCTAGTGAAGAGATAGTACAGTCAGTCTTACAAATTCTTTGATTCCTGGGTTCACCTTAGTTGTGAAGCTGTGCTGGGGATGCTTCAGCACAGTCTGTTTGTGTTTATGTTTAAATAAACTTTTTCTCTTGCTGAAGATTTAAATTTAAGGAATTGCTTCTACTTTTTAAGAGTGTCACACAACTCATAAACAAGGATCATAAACAAGGACAATTGTAAATTAAAATACATGAAATTGACAGCACAATCATGGAAAGTAACATACAAAGAAAATGCATAAGTAAAAATGGAAAAATATAGGCAACCCAACTCACAACTAAAGTACCAATTTTCTAACTATATTTCAAATTCTTAAAAATCAATAATGGAAGGAAAAAAATCTAGGTCTTAGTTGGCAAAATAAATGAACAGATACCTAAAAGAGACAAAGTGGAAATACTTTTGGAATATGGAATATTTCAAAATGGAAATATTCATGATTAAATGAAATATAATTTAACATAATACTGATATAAATGCTTCTACTTTCTAATTTCCTAAAAACCCATCAAGATTCACAGTGCAAAACATAGATGAAAATGATGTGAAAACAGCAACCTGCTCTGTCCATGGGATTTTCCAGGCAAGAGTACAGGAGTGGGGTGCCATTGTCTTCTCCGCTTGAATGTAGAGCCATCCATATTTTTTAAAGGAAAAACAAAAATTCCAGTGTGTCTTAGAAGAGAAAATAAATGGGAGAGTAATAGGAGAGTACTAGAGGGGAAAAAAAACAAAAAAACAAAAACAGGGTAGGGAAGATAGATTAGGTACGTCATTGTAAAAACTGATATTTACTCTGAGGTGAAAAGTCAGTTTAAGGATCTGAAGTGTTAAGCGCCATAATATAGTTTAGGCTTGACCTAGTAGCTGACTCCTAGTGAGAAAAACTGCATGGATATAAGTACTAAAGTGCTATAAGTCTAGTTAGGAGGCTACTGAAATATCCCGGGTCAGGAATGATGGCTGCTTGATATATATTTTTAATGTAGTGTCAACAATATATACTGATGGACTCACTGTGGAATATAAGAGAAGGAGAGAAGTTGATGATAAAAAAGCTTTTGGTATGAGCAACCAGGATAATGACACAATCAGGCACTGTGAATCAGACGTTTCAACGTCACAGTGCAGTAGGGAATGTGTTCACCGTGGAAGTTACAGCAAGCCTGTTGTACATCAAGAGGTGATATTGATTACATAGTTAAACACAGAACTGAAGAGGAAAGGTTCTGACTGATTTAGGAGCCATTGCATTTTAAACAATATTTAAGCCATGAGAATGTATAAAATGATTAAAAACAGTTGATAAAGAGAAGAGGTATTAGAACTAAGCCATGAGGCACTAACTTATTAAATGTCAGAGATGAGAAGGAAAGATCAGACTGTGAAAAGTGGCATAAGAAATACACCAAGGGATGATGGTGACTTGGAGACAAAATTGAAAAGTTAATAAATAATATTTCAAATATCTTTGGCAAAGGAGCAAATGCAAAACAATGGAGCAGATATAGTGTTTTGTTTTGTTTTTAAACAAAATGATGCTGAAACAACTGGACATTCACATAGGAAAAAATGAGTTTATAAATTTATACCTTTCACAAAAACCAACTCAAAATAGATCATGGACATAAATCTAAAATTCACAACTATAAAAAACTTTAGAAGGTAACTTAGGAGAAAACTTAGATGACCTGAGATACGGTAATGAATTTTTAGATATAATACCAAAGATGTGAACCATGAAAGAAATAATTGATAAGCTAGATTTCATTAAAATTAAAACACTACTACTACGCAAAAGTCAATGTCAAGAGAATAAAATAAGCCACCTACTTATGTTAAATGAAAGAAGCCACTCTGAAAAGGCTACATACTCTGTGATTCTGACAATATAGCACTCTGGAAAAGGCAAAATAGGGAGACATAAAAAGATTAGCGGAGAAGGCAATGGCACCCCACTCCAGTACTCTTGCCTGGAAAATCCCATGGACGGAGGAGCCTAGTAGGCTGCAGTCCATGGGGTCGCTAAGAGTCGGACATGACTGAGTGACATCACTTTCACTTTTCATTTTCATGCATTGGAGAAGGAAATGGCAACCCACTCCAGTGTTCTTGCCTGGGGAATCCCAGGGACGGCAGAGCCTGGTGGGCTGCCGTCTATGGGGTCGCATAGAGTTGGACACGACTGAAGCGATTTAGCAGCAGCAGCAGCAAAAAGATCAGTGGTTGCAGAGGTTGTAGATAGTTCATGCTCTGCAGAATATTATAATAGTTGATACATGTTGTTATACTTTTGTCCAAACCCAGAATGTAAAACACCAAGAGGGAAACATAATGTAAACTATAGACTTTAGGTGATGATATTATGCCAATGTAGGTTCATTAATTGTAACAAATGACCATTCTGTCATTTGTCATTTGCCTGGTGGTGAATGTTGATAATGAGAGATGATATGTGTGTGTGGAGACAGATGTATACAGGAAATTTCTGTCCTTTCCCTTCAGTTTTTCTGTGAAACTTAAACTACTCTAAAAAAACAAATAAATAAAGTTAAAAACACTTTTTTCCAATTTTTCTTAATAGGCAAGAACATAATTGTTCTATAAATTCTCCTCTTTTACTTCTGTCTTACATCATATATATTTGCCTTATAAAATGTTAACACATCATCATTTTGCTTGAAATGTGCCAGGAAAATAGAATCACTGCATTTGTTAAGATGATCTGTAGTCAGGGGTCTTTGATATTATTACTATGGCTCCAAAAACCTTAGATGATGGTTAGCATTTTTTACCAATAAAGTAATTTGTAATTAAGGTACACACATTGTTTTTAGACATAATGCTATTGAACATTTAGTAGACCACAATATGGTATAAGCATTACTTTTATATACACCAAGAAACCAAAAAAATGTGTTTACTCACTTTATTGTCATAGTCTGGAACTGAACCCTGATATCTTCAAGAAGGTATGCCTGTACTTCACATTGTTATAATACAAATGGGGTAATTAAAAAAAATAGTAGTAACAAGATGATTTTAGAAGAAACTTAGAGGAGCTCCAGATGATTAGATTGAAGTTGCAGTGTTTGAGGATTCGACAGATGGAAAAATTTTTTAATGTTAACGTGATTTTAAAGTTGAAAAGTCTTCTCTGTGTCACAGATATTGCAACATACTTACTGTACAATACTGTTGTTCAGTTGCTCAGTTGTGTCTGACTCTTTGTGACCCCATGGACAACAGCGTAAGAATTACCAAAATGTGACATAGAGATGTGAATTGAACAAGTGCTGTTGAAAAAATGACCCCAATTGCTCAATAGACTCGCTCAATGCAACATTGCCACAAACCTTCAATTTGTAAAAAAACATGATACCTTTGAAATATAATAACTAAAGCGGATAAAATAGTGAAGCACAGTAAAATAAAGTAAGTGGAAGTTTAATATACAATTAAGTGATGTTTTAGGATTTTCAGGATAAAAGTGAAGTAATGTAGACAAAATGAATTACATAATAACCTAAAACTTGATATATGCTATGTTGTCAGATACATTTATGAGCAAAAGAACATGTTTTATTATACCCATTATGTCAAAATATTTAGTTAATTTAATTAAATGAATAGCTCTATTATATACTATTGGCTGACTCAAATATTTTAAAAAAAGGTGACCGGTTTCAATGTATCTTTAGCAATTCACAAAATGTCTGAGGTTTAATTTCACTGAATTTTAATTATAAACATATTTTATTCATTTTTCTTTTTGGATAAGGCCACAGTAACAAATAATCTCAACACTTCAGTGTTTATGATTATGTGATATTAATGTACTGTGGATTGGCAGTGACTATGTATTTGCCCTAAATGTGTCCTTTTTTGGAAAGCCTTCCTGGAGGCCAGTCTTTTATTGGGAGTTAATATTCTTCTGGAATAGAGAAAAGAGCAAAAATAATGCTGGAAATACTAGTATGTTCTTAAGCATCTTCTCAGAATAAGGGTATATCATTTAACACCCACTGTATTGACCAAAGCAAGTCACATGTAGAATATACTCCACTGATAAGGAGAAACTATAGATCCTATGGGATAAGTAGGTACAGCATATTCTTGAGGGGGAAAAGCAAATGAGCAGCTAACATGAAATGATTTGCTCCTACATTTAATTAGCTTATACATAGGATCATAGTGATCCAACTCAGACTTGTCATATTGTGATAAACAAATATAAAGCCTATGTTATTGATAAAGGTGCTGAACTGCCTAACCAGCTCTCCAACTAAATACCATTGTATAACTTGTTGTGCATATCTATTGTGCCATTCAAAGTTGGGTGTCTTGTAACTTGTGGCCTATAGTAGTTCTCAAAGAAAGTAAGCAATAATGACAAGATAAATATTTCCATTTGACAAATAATTTGGCTCATAATATTTAAAACAATATTTATTCAATCGTTAGAACTTATCAAGTGGCCATCACATGATAGATACACTTCTGTATACTGGGAGTATAGCAGATAACAAAAAGAAAATAGTTATCTTCTAGAGGTTGCATATTTCCATTGAATATTAAATTTGGAACAATTTATATTGACATGAATGATTCACAATATTAATGATTTCCTTATTTTTATATAAAGAAAACACATTCTGCAATATATATTCCATCTGAAATGTTCTTCTTCTAGGTAGCAGATGGCCAATTGAATTACTTCTGCCTTTTTCAGATCTTTGCTCCAAAATGATCTGTGAGCCTTTTCCTTATAACTCTAGTTAAAACTGTATTCCCACAAACTTGTCCTTTTGTAGTTGCTCCTCTTGTTATGTTTTTCTCTATAATAACACTATTTGATATTTGATTTATTTTAGTTTTCATTTATCATCTGCCTTCCCTGCTAAAATAGAAACTCTACAGTGGAAAGATGCTTGCTTACTGGTGTACTACCAGGGAATAGAAAATGGCAGAGCAAAAGTACATGTACTTTCTTGTACACTTTTGTTGGAAATGCAAATTGATGCTGTTACTATGGAAAACTATAGGAAGACTTCACAAAAATATAAAAAACAAAAGAAAGAAAGAATGTTATGATCCAGCAATCCTATTTCTGGATGTATATCCAAAAGAAATGAAATCACTGTCTTAAAGAGATATATGCCACCCCTTTTTTGTATCATTATTCACAATAGCCATGATATGGAAACAACCTAAATATCTATCAACGGAAGAATGGATAAAGAAGATGTGATGCATAAATACAATGGAATATTGTTCAGATTTTTATAGAAAAGAACATCCTGCAAATATGTGACAACCTTGATTTCCCTCGAGCTAATTTCTTGAAGTTACTGAAAGCTGAAAATGAAAACTACACAAATGACTTAGGAAAGTAATGTTAAGAAGTGAAGTTTTAGAGATAAGAAAAAAAAGTCACAAATATTATTCAGTATTTGTAATTCCTTCAGTAGAATGCTTTACATGAATGGGGTTTGAATTAATTTATTTTAAAATATTATGATTATTAAACATGGTACCTTTATAGATGAACTTTTTAGATAAAATGTTTTCAGTTCATTGTATCATCAATATATGATAAAAATTGTTGCTAGAACATTTGGTCCTCAATCAACAGAGGGTAGGAAAACTTTATGTCATATTTCAGTTTGAATTAGGAAATAAATCGAATTAATTTCTCTGTTATTGACCTTCCATGCAAACTTACTAAGCTTTATTGGTTCCTTGATGGGTAGCCATTAAAATAGAATATAATTAATAGCATCCTAATTATGTCTTCTGCTGAGTCGCTTCAGTCGTGTCTGACTCTGTTTGACCCCATAGACCGCAGCCCACCAAGCTCCCCAGTCCCTGCGATTCTCCAGGCAAGAACACTGGAGTGGGTTGCCATTTCCTTCTCCAATGCATGAAAGTGAAAAGTGAAAGTGAAGTCGCTCAGTCATGTCTCACTCTTAGAGACCCCATGAACTGCAGCCCACCAGGCTCCTCGGTCCATGGGATTTTCCAGGCAAGAGTACTGGAGTGGGGTGCCATTGCCTTCTTGCTTATTTTCAGTATATAATCTTGTTCCTTGTATCCCACAGAGAGAAACTGAAATGACGTATTTTTATTTAGCAATTAAAAAATTACAAAACAATGAAAAAGAATAATTCCTGTGGATTAATTAAGTGGTAGATATAACTTACTGTATTTCACAAAATATATCATCACTTTTATATTTGTACTTTTTAATTATGGAAAACAAAAACAATGAAAACTATGTATATAAACACATATATACATATATATGTACATAAATTATATACATATATGTATGTATAAATTGTTTACGGAACAGTTGCAATTTAGTTGATAAAATGCTTTTATTGCTCAAAGTGGCAATTTACATTAGTTTTAATCATTAAAATCAAATAAATTATACTAATAAATGCTTCAGTAGCTTTGTAAACAGAGAAAGCACTTCTAACTAAGGAGATAGGGAAATTTTTCTCATTCTAATTTTGATTTGAGACAGACTTTATAGACTTAATGATTTGAATAAGATACATTTAAATTTTAGAAGGAATAAAGCTTTATGTAGAGGAGTGGAGCAAAGTGCAACACAAGAGTGAGAATATATAAAGATTATTTGAAAATCAGTGATTATATTTCCTTGAAGGATGCTAAGGAAAGTTTTTTTTTTTTTTCTCCCCATGGCATCAGTTTAGTTCATTTCAGTCTGCTCAGTCATGTCCAACTCTTTGCAACCCCATGAACTGCAGCAAGCCAGGCTTCCCTGTCCAACTACAACACCCGGAGCTTGTTCAAACTCATGTCGATCGAGTAAGTGATGCCATCCAATGATCTCATCCTATGTCATCCCCTTCTCCTCCTGCCTTCAATCATTCCCAGCTTCAGAGTCTTATCTAATGAGCCAGTTCTTCACATTAGCTGGCCAAAGTATTGGAGTTTCAGGTTCAGCATCCATCCTTCCAATGTATATTCAGAACTGATTTCCTTTAGGATTGACTGGTTTGATCTCCTTGCAGTCCAAGAGACTCTCAAGAGTCTTCTCCAACACCAGAGTTCAAAAGCATCAGTTCTTTGGTGCTCAGCTTTGTTTATGGTCCAAATCTCACATCCATACATTACTACTGGAAAACCATAGTTTTGACTCTACAGACCTTTGTAGCTAAAGTAATGTCTCTGCTTTTTAATATGCTGTCTAGGTGTGTCATAGCTTTTCTTCCAAGGAGCAAGTGTCTTAATTACGTGACTGCAATCACCATCTGCAGTGCTTGTGGAGCCCAAGAAAACAAAGTCTGTCACTGTTTCCTCTGTTTCCCCATCTGTCTTAAGTGATGAGACCGGATGTCATGATCTTAGTTTTAAGCCAGCTTTTTCACTCTCCTCTTTCACTTTCATCAAGTCTCTTTAGTTCCTCCTCATTTTCTGCCATAAGAATGGTGTCATCTGCATATCTGAGGTTATTGATATTTCTCCTGGCAATCTTGATTCAAGCTTGTGCTTCATCCAGTCTGGCATTCCGCATGATGCACTCTGCATATAAGTTAAATAAGCAAGATGGTAATATACAGCCTTGATGTACTCCTTTCCCAATTTGTAACCAGTCTGTTCATTGTTCCGTGTCCAATTCTAACTGTTGCTTCTTGACCTGCATACAGATTTCTCAGGAAGCAGTTAAGATGGTCTGGTATGGAAGAATGAAGAGCCTGAGATAAAGAGAAAACATGGCTCAGTTGTAGATGTGACTGGTGATGAAAGTAAAGTCCTATGCTGTAAAGAACAATATTACATAGGAACCTGGAATGCTAGGTCCGTGAATCAAGGTAAATTAGAAGTGATCAAACAGGAGATAGAAAGTGTGAACACTGACATTGTAGGAATCAGTGAACTAAAATGGACTGGAATGGGCCAATTTAACTCAGATGACCATTATATCTACTACTGTGCACAAGAATCTCTTAGAAGAAATGGAGTGTCTCTCATGGCCAACAAAATTCTGAAATGCCGTACTTGGGTGCAATCTCAAAAACAACAGGATGATCTCTGTTCATTTCCAAAGCAAACCATTCAATATCACAGTAATCCAAGTCTATGCCCCAACCACTAATGCTCAAGAAGCTGAAGTTGAACGGTTCTATGAAGACCTACTAGAACTAATACCAAAATTGATGTCCTTTCAAGAGTAACAGGCAAGTTTGGCCTTGGAGTACAACATGAAGCAGGACAATGGCTAACAGTTTTTAGCCAAAAGAGCGCACTGATATAGCAAACACCTTCTTCCAACAACGCAAGACAGGACTCTAACATGGACATTACCAGATGGTCAACACTGAAATCAGATTGATTTTATTCTTTGCAGCCAAGATGGACAAGTTCTATACAGTCAGCAAAAACAAGACTGGGAGCTAACTGCCGCTCAGATCATGAACTCCTTATTGCAAAATTCAGACTTACAATGAAGAAAAACCTACTTTAGGTTTCACCTAAATCAAATCCCTTACGATTATATAGTGGAAGTGACAAGTAAACTAGATCTGATGGATAGTGCCTGAAAAACTATGGACAGATGTTCTTAACATTGTACAAAAGGCAGTGATCAAAACCATCCCCAAGAAGAATAAATGCAAAAAGGCAAAATGGTTGTTTGAGGAGGCCTTACAAATAGTTGAGAAAAGAAGAGAAGCAACAGTCAAAGGAGAAAAGGAAAGACATATCCATTTGAATGGAGGCATAGATATGTCAATGAGTGGAAACCAGAGGGAAGCAGATGACAATTGTACAACTACAGCCTATGATTTGTCCATCCTAAAGGATATCGGTCCTGAATATTCATTGGAAGGATTGATGCTGAAGCTGAAACTCTGGTACTTTAGCTACCTGATGCAAAGAACTGACTTATATGAAAAGACCCTGATGCTGGGAAATTTGAAGGCAGGAGAAGGGGATGACAGAAGATGAGATAGTTGGATGGCATCACCAACTCAATGGACATGAGTTTGAGTATATTCTGGGACTTGGTGATGGACAGGGAAGCCTGATGTGCTGCAGTCCATGGGGTCACAAAGAGTAGGACATGACTGAGTGATTGTTCAGTGAAATGCACTAAACTGATGGGCAAAGCTGTGAACAAATGGAAGAAGAATACAAGAAATCTGGAGAAGTGAGAAGGGATGAGATTATGAATGGGACTTATTTGAAGGTTAATGGAGAGCCATAAAAAAATAGGAAAAAAGGAAGAGCATTGAAGTTTGTTCAGATTTATATTGTATAAATAACATTGTGATGACCAACCAGATAATCCTATTGTCAGAATCAAGCCTGAAGAATCAAGTTAAACATTTTTTTTGGCAGTGGGGGAGGAGGGGCAGGTAGAGGGGGTCTCTCTTGTTAATCTCTCTTTTTTATAAAATCTTTATATTTTGTGAAAAATAAGTATTTTTTGAAAATAAAAAAATAGTGACAAGAGTGGCATTCTTTTACATTTTCATTTTTAAACTAATCTTTACTGGAGTATATTTGTTTTTACAGTGTTGTATTAATTTTTGCTGAACAGCAAAGTGAACCAGCCATATATACTCTTGAGAATCACTTGGACAGCATGAGATCAAGCCAGTCAATCCTAAAGGAAATTAACCCTGTGTATTCATTGGAAAAATGGTACAGCTTCCCTGGTGGCTCAGTCAGTAAGGACACTGCCTGAAATGTAGGAGACCTGGATTCAATGCCTGGATTGGGAAGATCCCCTGGAGAAGGAACGGCAACCCACTCCAGTATTCTTGCCTGGGAGATCCCATGGACTGAGGAGCCTGGCTGGCTACATACAGTCCATGGGGTTGCAAGAGTTGGACATGACTGAGCGACTACACCACATCACTGGAAGGACTGATGCTGAATCTGGAGCTTTGGCCATCTTATATGAAGAGATGACTTATTGGAAAAGACACTCATGCTGGAAAGACTAAAGGCAGGAGGAGGAGAGGGCAACAGAGGATGAGGTGGTTGGATGGCATTATCAACTCAGTGGACATGAGTTTGAGAAACTCCCTGAGGTAGTGAAGGACAGGGAAGCTTGGTGTGCTATATAGTCTATGGGGTTGCAGAGTCAGACACGACTTAGTGACAGAACACCAATACACACACACACACACACACACACATATTTTTATATATATATATATATCCCCTCTTTTTAAGATTTCATTCCCATTTAGGTCACCACAGAACATTGAGTAGAGTCACCTGTGCTATACAGTAGGTTCTCATTATCTATTTTACACATAGCAGTGTATATATGGCAATCTCAGTCTCTCAATTGAATAAAAGAAGAAATTAAACTATTGTATGGAGAAGATGCAGTTGGATCCAGGAATATTTGTCAAGTGATAGGGATGCAGTATGGTGGATTGCTAAATGATGTGTGTAAAAAATGATGACAGAAAGGTATTTACAGACTGGCTAAAATGAGGGCACCTTCACTAAAAGATACAGAGCAAGACTAGGAACCTGACTGCTTCCTGCAGGTTTCAGAGCTCAGGCAGTCCCATTTGTTAGGACCAGTAGCCACTCCCCAATAACTATTGCTCTTCTTTCTCAATTTAACTTTTCTTTCTATTTCAGTGATTTAGTTCCTGTTTTGCTTTCAAGCTTGCTTAAATAAATATCTAAGACATGTTTATATCATATTTGATTCAGCCTCTCCGTGTGTGTGTGTGTGTTAAGGCAGAGTGATGGGTGGAGGTGGGAGTTCAGTTCAATGTATTGACTGGAATTGCTGTACAACAAAAAAGTGCAAATTGTCTATGAAATTTTACTTTAGAATCTTGAAATACAAAAATCAGGGAAAGGGAAATGATTCACCATTAGGTCTAAAATATCTCTGATCTTACTTGATAGTTGGAAGAAATATGGAAAGTATATGGGAGGAAATGTCATTTTATTACTGTATATTTTTATGAAATACCGGCAACTTTTAATTTAAAATGCCATCAAACTTGTAGTACTTGGAGCTTCTTCAAGTTAACACTAAAATCCCTATGGAAGCAAAGAAAAATAGTCACAACATTCATGAAGTTAAAGACATTGTATATATCCTGGATCAAGTTCTAACAATATACTCTACTAACTGTAATTTTAATAAGGTTAGTTAAATTACAGTTTTTCTTCAACTCAGTTCATAACTGAGCTTTCAGTTTTGAAACTGGCCTTCTGATTTCTCTCCAAGGGGAAGTAACTGCTACCATATCTGTGCTCTGTAGAGATGCTTTGTATTTCCCATACCATTTACATAATTCTGCTTTCAATGGAGTAAGCTTGGTTAGTATCTTTCTCACTAATGAACACCTTGAAGTTGAGGAAGCATGCATTGTCTGTGTATTTTCTGCACTACCCCTTATGAGTACTGCACTTGAAAATTATTGTTCAATTATTGAATGAAGTTTTGTTATCAGAATGGCATTATAATAGAGAGCAATTAAATTATGTTTTGTTGTATGTTGCCTTAGTGATTTGGGAGCTACTTCATCAAACAGAATGAAATAAAATATGCATGATTTTAAACTGCATCATAGTTAACTTGATGGTTCATTATCTTGACATTTATAAGTCAGTGTTTATAAATGTTTTTATATAGTTATCTTAGCTTGTAGCTTATTACATGCTATTTCCCCATAGCTTTGAAGAAGGATGCATTTTTCTCTAAATTTAATGCAGAGAAATAAAGTAAAATATTTTAAAAATTGCTTTTCACCTAATTATGACAAATCTAGAGCATAGCATTGTATACATAGCTAATTAGCTAAATACATTATCTAGTATTCATTATTAGTTCTGGTGAAAAAAGACAGTCGGTGTGCACAGGACTGAAGGCATTCACTGTCATGGAATAATATTTATCTCAAAATCTCTATAAATATCTTGAATTATATACCATAAAATATATTCATATTTTATATAATTTAAAAATAAGTTTTAATCTAAAGTTTAATATAAATTTTTAAATAATATATTGATCAGTGAACCAGTGAAGTCACTCAGTCATGTCCAACTTTTTGCGACCCTATGGACTGTAGCCTACCAGGCTCCTCCATCCATGGAATTTTCCAGGCAAGAGTACTAGAGTGGGTTGACATTTTTTTCTCTAGGGGATTTTCCTGACCCAGGGATCGAAGCCAGGTATCCCACATTGCAGGCAGACACTTTACCGCCTGAGCTACCAGGGAAGCCCAATATATTGATAAATGTACCTATAAAATATGTGATACATAACACATGTCTCAGGAGTCCTATCTTAAAGGGAAATGTATAAAAGTATCGATAAATATTTTTAACCAATAAATTTACTAGTCAATGATAAACCTAAATATACATTTTAACATTACAAATGTTTAAGAACTAAACTGTGAATGCTTTTTCTATGAAGGATTATACCTACATTGATATTGTTTTCAATATTCATAGATATATTTATAAATATGCAAATAGTGATAGGTATACAATTATTGATCTAAAAGCATCAAAATCATACTTTTGTTATAAGTATGTAATTGTTATATAATTAATAGTTATATATATATAGTTGTTAATTTAAAGTTACCAAAATTATAATTTTAACTCAGTTATTTTGCATAATTATAAATGCAACACAATATTACATTTTAAGCTTTTTATATTTAGTAAGTAGTTTCAGGAAGCAACAGTTAGAACTGGACATGGAACAACAGACTGGTTCCAAATAGGAAAAGGAGTACATCAAGGCTGTATATTGTCACCCTGCTTGTTTTACTTATATGCAGAGTAACATCATGAGAAACGCTGGACTTGAAGAAACACAAGCTGGAATCAAGATTGCCGGGAGAAATATCAATAACCTCAGATATGCAGATGACACCATTCTTATGGCAGAAAGTGAAGAGGAACTCAAAAGCCTCTTGATGAAAGTGAAGGAGGAGAGTGAAAAAGTTGGCTTAAAGCTCAACATTCAGAAAACGAAGATCATGGCATCTGGTCCCATCACTTCATGGGAAATAGATGGGGAAACAGGGGAAACAGTGTCAGACTTTATTTTTCTGGGCTCCAAAATCACTGCAGATGGTGACTGCAGCCATGAAATTAAAAGACGCTTACTCCTTGGAAGGAAAGTTATGACCAATCTAGATAGCATATTCAAAAGCAGAAGCATTACTTTGCCAACAAAGGTTCGTCTAGTCAAGGCTATGGTATTTCCTGTGGTCATGTATGGATGTGAGAGTTGGACTGTGAAGAAGGCTGAGCGCCGACGAATTGATGGTTCTGAACTGTGGTGTTGGAGAAGACTCTTGAGAGTCCCTTGGACTGCAAGGAGATCCAACGAGTCCATTCTGAAGGAGATCAGCCCTGGGATTTCTTTGGAGGGAATGATGCTGAAGCTGAAACTCCAGTACTTTGGCCACCTCATGCGAAGAGTTGAGTCATTGGAAAAGACTCGGATGCTGGGAGGGATTGGGGGCAGGAGGAGAAGGGGACGACAGAGGATGAGATGGCTGGATGGCATCACTGACTCGACGGACGTGAGTCTGGGTGAACTCCGGGAGCTGGTGATAGACAGGGAGGCCTGGCGTGCTGCGATTCATGGGGTCGTGAAGAGTCGGACACGACTGAGCGACTGAACTGAAATGAAGTAGTTTCATGTGATTATATTATAATAGATATTTTACCTGAGTTAGTATGATGTCAAAATGTCATGATTATTCCATTGATCTATAATATAAATTCACTAACAGACTGTGGAAGTAGAAGTAAAAGTAATAATTTCTATGACAGTATTTAAATTTGCACGTTACTTATTCACTTAAAAAACAAAAGCTTTTACAACTATACCTTTCTTCATAATTACCATTGTATAATTCTTAGAAAAGGAAGGAAAACATATGACTGTCTACTCTGTGCAAAGGAATTTTACATATGTTATCTAATTTAATTAGTTTCATAGCTTTTTATTAGAAAAATTTAAAGAATTTCTTTACTGGGCACATTTTGGATTTTACCATTGAAGTCAAACAATTGTATTATGTAACATAAAACTGTGCTGAACTCCACTAAGAATGTGGTAGAGATTTTGTTAATCTCTGTAGAGTTTATGCTTCACTAAATTATTTAAATAACACAAAATGTTTAAAAAATGAACTCTTTCTACCTTTGATGAATGACTGATAAGTTTACTCCATGTCAGTGTCTGTCATTGATTTACTCAAAGTGATGAGCATCCATATTTGCCAATACTAAATCCATGTATTAAAATATTTGTTAAAAGCTATTAGAAAAAGAGAGGGGGGAAAGCACTTATTTGATCATTTTAATATTTCTTCAAATACTCTTCTTAAACTGCATCCATGGATGTTGATCATGTGCCTTCCTAACCAAGCTTGCTTGATTTGTAATTATTCCTCTTATTTGTATTATTTTCTTTTAGTAGGATTGACATTTTTCTACAAAAACCTGGTTAATTTATCTGTGCCTCAGTGCCCTTCATGTACTTTTTATGTCACTCATCAAAATGTGATTTGTCTTATAATATCCTGCCACTATGATCTTTGCCTGTAAGAACTGAGTTATTCAGAGATGTTTTCTTTTTATATGGTAATAAGTGAAATGAAGAAGTGATAAGTATATGGTAGAAAAATAATAAATGACAGCATTTTGAAGGACCTCCCATGTACCAAGTACTTCATATTTTCAGACCCCTTGTTGGCTGTTGTGTCATATTTATGGATTTTAAATGCTGGGTCCCAGAAGCATAACCATCTCACAACTTATATCCAAGGCCTAAATGTGTCTCAAACATCCCTGACAATGTTTTGATTCCATTGGTTTCTTTTTGGAAAAAAGCAGTTAAAAGGTTAACTTCACTAGCTGAGATAATACATTTGTTCTGCAACCTGTAATGATTAGCTTGTCAAAGTACTCTTCATAGTCTGTATGCAGAAGCTACATTAATTTTTGGAATTTCAAATGACATTAACTTGAATTAAAGTGAATTTATTTAAAAACAGCTGTTAGTCATAAAATAAACCAAAAGCAACTCAAATATAGTAAGATAAGAAACTGAGTACTACAATAAGCTTATATTTTTTTTATTACTTCATGCTTTTAAATTTTACATTTTACTATTATATTACAGGGCTTCCCTCATAGCTCAGTTGGTAAAGAATCCGCCTGCAATGCAGGAAACCCCTGTTTGATTCCTGGGTTGGGAAGATCCGCTGGGGAAGGGATAAACCACCCATTTCAGCATTCTTGGGCTTCTCATGTGGGCTCAGCTGGTAAAGAATCTGCCATGCAATGCAGGAGACCTGGGTTCAATCCCTGTGTTGGGAAGATCTCCTGGAGAAGGGAAAGGCTATCCACTCCAGTATTCTGGCCTGCAGAATTCCAAGGACTATACAGTCCTTGGGGTTGCAAAGAGTCAGACACGACTGAGCAACTTTCACTTTCATTATATTAACAATGTTTAAAATTTTATATTGATATCATTTTATTTTTAATCAATTAAGAGAATAATGTAAAACATGAAACTCTTTCATTTGAAATTAGCAAATAATAAAAGAGTATAGCTTTATTATTATAAATATTTTACTATGACTATAGTTACAAAATTTTAACAAATTTCTGAAAGTGAAAAGATACTATGACCAGGAAATTTTCCCCTCCTTTTACAAATGGTATTAAATTTCAATAAAAGTTTCCAAAATTGATAATAATTAAAAACAAATGACTACCTTTGTCATCCTGTACTAACATTTTTTTTTTTTTTACTGATCCAGTTGTAACAATTCACTTTATATCCTAAATTTTAAAGCAGTATGTCTTTAATAATGATTAGTAGCTGAATCAAACGATTTTAGTGCTAATGTTTTGGTATTTTTGAAAAATCCTTACCAAACAAAGAGTTTATATTTTTTCAGAAGCAAAACAACAGAAAAATGACACATTACAATTTGAAAATTTAGAACTGGACATGAAACAACTGAGTGGTTCCAAACAGGAAAAGGAGTTCGTCAAGGCTGTATATTGTCACCCTACTTATTTAACTTATATGCAGAGTACATCATGAGAAATGCTGGACTGGAAGAAACAAAAGCTGGAATCAAGATTGCCAGGAGAAATATCAATAACCTCAGATATGCAGATGATATCACCCTCATGGCAGAAAGTGAAGAGGAACTAAAAAGCCTCTTGATGAAAGTGAAAGTGGAGAGTGAAAAAGTTGGCTTAAAGCTCAACATTCAGAAAACTAAGATTATGGCATCTGGTCCCATCACTTCATGGCAAAGAGATGGGGAAACAGTGGAAACAGTGACAGACTTTATTATTATTATTATTATTATTTTATTTTTTTTGGAGGGTTTCAAAATCCCTGCAGAAGTGACTGCAGCCATGAAATTAAAAGACACTTGCTCCTTGGAAGAAAAATTATGGCCAACCTAGACAGCATATTAAAAGGCAGAGACATTACTTTACCAACAAATGTCTATCTAGTCAAAGCTATGGTTTTTCCAGTAGTCATGTATGGATATGAGAGTTGGACTACAAAGAAAGCTGAGCACTGAAGAATTGATGATTTTGAACTGTGGTGTTGGAGAAGACTTGAGAGTTCCTTGGACTGCAAGGAGATCCAACTAATCTATCCTAAAGGAAATCAGTCCTGAATATTCATTGGAAGGACTGATGCTGAAACTGAAACTGCAATACTTTGACCACTTGATGTGAAGAACCAACTCATTTGAAAGACCCTGATGCTGGGAAAGATTGAAGGCGGGAGGAGAAGGGGACGACAGAGGGCGAGATGGTTAGATGGCATCACCAACTCAATGGACATGAGTTTTAATAAACTCCTGGAGTTGGTGACGGACAGGGAGGCCTGGCATGTTTCAGTCCATGGGGTCACAAAAAGTCGGACACGACTGAGTGACTGAACTGAACTGAATTAAACTAGAGGAGAAGAAAGGTTGGCCAACATCTTCAGTCTTGACAGTGAGTAGTTTCCAGCTTGCACCTCTCTGATCTCTGCTCCAGATTTTGAATTCTCTTCTCCAATCTGGTTTCTCTTTCTGCATGGTACTTCCTATATCACTATATTGCATCCTTATAGTCACTCTGGTATAGGAAAATACAACTACCTAATCAACAGTTATAAAATAAATAACTGCCAAACGTGATGCGCTGTTCCAAACTTGTAGGATACAGTAAAAAGGACAAATAAAATTCCTTCCCCATTGAGTACATCCTTGTCCTAGATAAATTTAATTACACATTCAATTACAATGTATTGAAACACTTACTAGGATACATGGTTACAGATTATTTTAAAACATTTTTCTAAGATCTACCAATATGTAAGCAATAGAGCATATACTGCAAAAAGATATATTAGAAATATATTTAATTGCATTAAAATAGTTGGTAATATACTGGTCAGATAATAAAATGTAATAAAATACTGAGATATTTTTACATTTGGGACTCCAGACTAAAATGTTATGCTTGAATCTAAGCTCTGCTACTAATTGGTTCTTGAGACAATTTACTTAACCCTCATTAATGGTAATAATATTGAAAACAATAATGACAAAGGTAAGAGTAATAGTGGTATTTAACTTATAGAATTGCTGTGAAGATTAAGTGGCATAACAAGTTTTGCATACTGTCTGGCACAGAATATATGCTCAATAAATATATGATAAATTTTCTATCATAATGAGTTGAAAGAATAAATAAAATGAGTCATGTGAAAGTGAAATATCCATTCCAAAAACAGTGCAAATATAAAATTTTACTGATATACTACATTTAAGTTTTATCAAATACCAAGAAAGTTTGAAGGTGAATTACCTGAAAGTCTAGTGTTTGACTTTCTAGTTCAGTATCTAATGCTAAATTATAGTATATTATGAATTTTATGAGATAACAGTGAAAAAGTAGGGGAATGAAAAATATTAGTGTCAGAAACTTAAAATAAGAAAAGAAAAAAAAAAGAAAAGAAAAGGAATTTCTATATTGCCAAATATTGGACTTATTAAAATAGACTACATGTTCATGATATCATTTTTTTATTCCTCTCTCAGACTCCACATGTAAATGCAAAATAATGTCAACTCATTCAGTTGAGTTGATGATCGAGGCTTACAATGAGGTGAACTATTCAGAACATCAAGTAAAATGCCTGCCTCATAATAGACACTCTATAAACTTCATATCTACTCTCATTTATTTCTTTACTGCATCTTGTTGATGGCAGAGGTAGGAGGGATGAGAAAGAATGACTGGAATAAGAAACAGGCTTCTCAGAGTCACTTGAATTGCTTTCTCAGTATATCACTCCATTGCCAATATCGAAAATGCTTTTTTTCTATAAGTAAAAAATTAGTTTCCCACTCAAAGACAAAACTCATAAATTTTGTTATTTTATGAAGTTAAAAACAGAGAGACGAGAGGCAGAAAAAAGAAGATATCAACTTTATGTCAGAAAATGTAATCATAGATACAGCCATTCAACAGCCAATATATTCCAAGGTAAATCCCAGAATAAAATGCCTCATTTGTCTGGAGACACTGAGTCATTTGTTATTTTCTGACAAACGATGAAATTTCCTGAAACTGAGGAAGTATCATAAATTTATTATTACTGTAGATATATAAATGTTATTTATCTCAAAATATTGTCAGAACTTATAAATATGCTATTTTCTTTGAATTTCTCTACCTTACAAATGATCAATTCATATAATGTACTACTGATATGTTAGGATATTATTGGCATTTGAGAAATACTATACAGCAGAAAAAGATTAATTTAAGGGCTCATATTTTTAAAAATTTCTTTTCTAAAGATTTTTTAAAAGTCTTTAAATTTTAAGAAACAATCTGTGTTTCACCAAGTAGAATTCATCACATTTACTGAAGGCCTAGAATATGTCTGTGATTATTTTACACAGTCTTCGTGGCAACCCTTTGAGACATATGCCATCCCCATTTCATAGATGAGTACATACATTTACAGCTAATGTAATATATATATAAAATTGGTGACTTCCCTGGCAGTCCAGTGGTTAAGATTCCTTGCTTCCAATGCAGGGAGTATGGGTTTGATCCTTGTTTGGAGAACTGAGATTCCACATGCTACATGGTATGGCCAAAAAAAGAAAAAAGTATATAATTATTTAAACGTTATTTGCTTTTTAAATAATGAAAATGGGTTTCCCTTGTGTCTCAGCTGGTAAAAAATCTGCGTGCAATGTGAGAGACCTGGGTTCAACCCCCGGATTGGGAAGATTCCCTGGAGAAGGGAAAGGCCACCCACTCCAGTATTCTGGCCTGGAGAATTCCAAGGACTATATAGTCCATGGGGTTGCAAAGAGTCAGACACGACTGAGTGACTTTCACTTTCACTTTATATTGAAAATATACACTAATAAAAAATGAGAAGATCATAAGAAGAGAGGTGGAGAATGGGTCACTTCTAGGGCAGCAGACCGCTATAGAAAAATAAGAGTTAATGCTTACTTTGTGAAATCCTTTGGCATAAAAGCAAAACAAAGACAAAAAAATCAAATTAAATGTATCAGGATGTTTTTACTTGCAGTAAATATATATATATATATATATATATATATATATATATATATATGTATATATATATATATAAATACTAACCAAAATTGCACACAAAGCAGAATGGGAGATAGGTGCTACTAATTGTTAATAATCCATTCAGAACCTCTTGGCTTCCTATATTTCCTTTTTGCCAGTCCTAGAGTCTCTTCTCTCTTCCACAGGCTTGTTATATCATGATAAAAATGGCTACATTACCTGCAGGCCACTCTTGCTTACATGACTGCATCCAAAGGAAGGGGAATGTCTCTCTACACACTTTTTCAGTTATAGTGGAAATCGTATATAGTAGAATTCTGTGAGACCTATATAGTGGAATTCCATAGGTCCAACCAGCCTAACACCCCTAATATATCTTTGACCAGAACTGGGTCAACTTGCCCATTCCTTAAACCTATTTCTGGAAAAGGGGAATAAGATTGTCATAGTTTAATTCAACCATCAGTCATTTCCTGGGCATAGGAAGGAGCCCATCTTTCCCAGACACAGCACCTTCATATTTCTAAACTATATCTAAATTATTTAGCAAGAATGGAGAAGGCAGTGGCACCCCACTCCAGTACTCTTGCCTGGAGAATTCCATGGATGGAGGAGCCTGGTGGGCTGCAGTCCATGGTGTGGCTAAGAATCGGACATGACTGAGCAACTTCACTTTCACTTTTCACTTTCATGCATTGGAGAAGGAAATGGCAACCCACTCCAGTGTTCTTGCCTGGAGAATCCCAGGGACGGTGGAGCCTGGTGGGCTGCTGTCTATGGGGTCGCACAGAGTCGGACAGGACTGAAGTGACTTAGCAGCAGCAAAGAGAAAATAATGGCTTCTGAATAGGCAATTAACTGTGTCTGCCACTTTAGGTATGATTGTCTTAGAGATAGGATCTGATCTTAAGTTGAGAAGTTTATGGTTTTACTCTGTTACAAGCTAAGTTCAGAGAGTAGTACATTTGCCCTACCTTAGGTTGTGCCATATATATTTCAATCTACATGAATAATGCTACTGGGCTTTCTTGTATCACCTAGGTGGCTGTGGTACATCTAGGTACAATGTTTTATAATGATTTTGCTAGAGATGTTGTATAAAATACCATTATATCCCCCAAAATTGATACTGTGTATTGAACTTTGAGTGCCACAATTCAATAACCCTTTAATATTACAAAGTGTGTATTAAATGAAATGTGCCACAAAATGAGATAATCCTTTAATAAATTTTCTAATTTAGTTCTTATAACAGCCTTATGAGAAAGGTAATTGAATTTTCCCCACTTACAGATGAGGAAATTGAGTGCTTTACAATTTAAGTATTTTTTCCAGTATTGCAGTTAGTAAGGGTTAGAGATAAGGCTGCACCTTGTAAATATCAATTACACTATCAAATCATCACTGTCAAATCATTGCTGTTAAATGCCACTCTAGCATATAAAATAAATATAAGTAGGGAGAAACAGGAGTAATCAATAGGCCAGATGAATAAGAACTAGAATATAAAATAAGAATATTGGCCATAAAAATAAATAAGAATTAACTAGAAAATAATGCAGAGCTGAAAATGCAAAGTATGATCCTGTAAGCCATATTAGCACTGACTATGAGAATGTTGGTTTTTATAAATGCTGAGTCCAGAAGTAGGCAATGAAAATGAGTCCAGAAGTAGGTGATGCTGTGTCTTCAATCCAAATGTAATCATAATTAATATAAGCAAAATATTTATGATCTCGCTATCCTTTTTATTCTATGGGATTGCAGTAGAAGCAGTGATAGCAAGAGTGAAAGCATTTCAAGGTTTTTCAAAAAATAATGAACACAATGTATTAGCAAAGAAAGATAAGGTAATGTTAAACCATGTTATATCAGTGTGTTTTCAGATTCAGATTATTTTAAACCACTTTTGAAAAGGCTGTTGATGCAAACTCAGTCTTTTAAAGAATGATGTCTTTTAGAAGCATTGCTTTTGAGGCCTTGTAGCCTTGGAATCTTTTCTTTGTCATGTCTTAGCACATTACATTAGGACAAGTTAGCCCCTTGCAATTTCAATTATCGATTTATCTTTGTCATTTTGAGGCTGAGGGTAGAGAATGTATGCCAGTCCTCTAGCCAGCTTGCTGCTTGGCACAGACCAGGGATAATTTCTCCATAACTGGAAGAAGAACTATGGAAAAGATACTTAAATTTCCATTGGTGCTTACTTTCTTTTGTCTTTTATCTTCCTCCACGTGTAACTTGCATTCAAAAATTTTTGTGACCTATACCTCCTAGGCAATTATTAATTCATTAACTTAAATAAACTTCTTTAAACAAAATGTCATTCCTTAATATAGAGAAATACTTGTATATATTTTCTTCAGAAAAGTCTCAGTCAACACATGCACAGGACACAGACTTATGCATTAGGGAATAAGAAAATATAGAATAAGCTCTTCTTTCAGACTGCTAATTGGTAGCAAGATGGCAGATAACGGCACTAGTTCTTCCAAGCAGTAAAAAAAATCTTATTCATATATTTATTAAATTACCTTCTCATTCTATGTGATTGTGAGTTTACACTGCTGGCCATATTATTTGGTAAGAATTATTTTTAGTTTCAAGTATATTTTTAAGTTTAATATTAAAATATAAACATAAAGTATATTCCAAGTGAGTTTCCACAAACTTTCAATGTTGTATAGTATTAATAGAAAAGTTAAACTTGGAAAAGAGAAAGCTCTAAAATATGAGCTCTGATTTTTATTTTTATTTTATGAAGCAAAAGTGTTAAATGGGGGCAAAACAAAGAGCTGCATCTCAAATAAATATATTGTACAATCTACTATGTAAATTTCCAACTAAAGAATATGAAAGTCATAATCTCAGTGTAAGAACCTTTTAAACCTTTTTAACCTTTAAGTACATGAAGAATTTACTATGTTATCATTAGTTTTCTCATATAATTGCATTTAAAAAAAACACACATCAGTAGCAGCTCTTGGGTCTTACTATTCCAAAAGACTAATGTATATACTACACACATACACACACACACATATATACACTAAATGAATATGATTTATTAATTTAAATCTTAGCAGTTTTTCAAAAATGAAGATTTAAAATTTAAACATGAAGCAAAATAATGTTAGGAGATTAAAAATAGTAAACCAGTTTTATGAAGTGCATTGTTAAATCTAAGATATTCAATAATTTCTTATTGTACAATATCTGCTTCTTTAATCTAGAAACACCAGGAATATGATCATCACTATCAGAATAACAGTAGCCTCAGGTACATCCCGGTGGTCCACTGATTAGGATTTGGTGTTTTCACTGCCATGGGCCTGGGATTCAATCCCTAGTTGGGGAACTAAGATTCCTCAAGCTGCAAGGTGTGGCCAAAAAAAAAAAAAAAAAAGTTAATAGTCTGGATTCGGAAGCAGTGGCTTTTCCACCTTATGCTTTAAGAATGCAAAGAAAATAAACTCTGGAGTTCAACTGATCTGTATTTCAAGCATTGCAGTGTTGGGTAAAATCATTGTACTTTGTACTCCATAACTGAAGGAGTTGGCATGACCATAATAAGAGTCAGACTCAAAGATCTATTTTAATTAAAAAAGGAAAGTGAATTAGGGTTATATGTATATGACTCACTATATGGAATTGGCTCTCATGATTATGGAACCCAGGAGATTCAAAATCCGTAGTGTAGGCTGGCAGGCTTGTGGTGCATAAAAGCCAATGTTCCAGTTCCACATTGAAGGGAATCTGCTGGAGAATCCCCTCTTGCTCAGAAGAGCCAGTCATTTTCTTTTCTTCAAGCTAATCGGATAAGGCTCACTCATATTATGGAAAGCAATCTGCTTTACTAAAGTTCACTGTTTTAAATATGGATCTCATCCAAAGACACTCTCCAATTCGACACATGAGACTGACCATTATACAAGATAAAGATTTCAAGTGAAGGTCAATAAGACAGTCATGCTTTTTAAACATATGAACACTGGAATTAAATGGAGTTTAGTTTCTTGCAATTATATATTTGCATAAAACTATATTTATTTAGTTACTTTTCTTCAAATATATTTCATTATATGGCTCATGATTTAGCTTTATTTTTACACTCACATTGCCAACAGGGAATGGAGTAATAAAGGCAAACAGGTAGAAATTTGAATTTACCAGCAGCTATTTTTGATTCAAAAATGGATAAGGAAATGTTGGAGTTATTGGTTAAAATGAAATTTAGAAAAAAAAAAAAGAAATTTAGGTTTTATGGTAGATTTCATATTCTTCTTATTTAAATAAACTTATGAATCATTTTAAAATAGCTATTTAATGCTTGTGTGTTCAACATTAGATTAAATGTAGAGAAAAACACTACATACTTAAAAACTAGATTAAAAAAGTTTAGACAATATAAAACAATAGCATTTCAAGGCATTATAATAATGTGGGTTAGTTAAAATTATGAAAGAATGATCAGTCTGGAAAGAGAACAGTCAAGAAACAGTATCAAACCTATGAACAGTGAAAGAAACTACACAGTACACATGAAATTCATGGTACTGATGGGACTACTGAATTTTACATCCTTGCCAAGTCATAAATAATAGAAAATTAGACAGATTGATCTTTTCCATCCTTCACCAGTGCAGCTCTATATTTCTGTTCTCCATAACAACTTCTGGTAGCATTCCAGTTAAAAAAAAAAAAAAAAAAAGGTACAAACAAAAAGCTGTTAGAGTAAATACACTTGACAAACCAAGAGTAAAAAAGCAAAAATACAAACATTTATTCTTGGAAAATATTTTCACCCTGTTTTTTAATAAAATTTCTCATTGTACAAATCACGTAGGTGTAAAGGCAATTCAGAATTTTTTTTTCTTTTCCTTACTTTATTAATCCTGTGTTCTTGTTTCTGGAAAGAATAATATTATGCCAGAGGATACACAACACCTGCTAATGACCTTAAGTGGGGTTTGCAGATGGTCAGAAATAAAAGAATGACTCCCAGTGCCCATGGAAATGAGAGAAATACAGCTGTGTAAAGTCATAACAGCTTGTTATTTTGTGATGGTTGGTTGTCTGTGATTCCCCATTTTTGAAAATTTAAATTATAAAAACAAACACCTGTTTAAGCAACTCGCAGCACATCATTAATTCACACTACAGGGAAAAAACTATGTTCATCCTTGAGATTGTGCTTTCCAGGTGATATGCATTCAAGTAGTAACAAAAGCAGATAAGAATTATTAAAATATTCTCAACTTCTAACCTGAAAATGTCCACTCTCTTCACAGTAAAAAACAGTTCTTTGTGTTTTTTTTTTCTTTTTATATACATAAAAGGAAAATCTAGATCTTTCTTATAGTGGCTAGCAGTTATTAAAGTCTATTTAAAAGGAACTGTGCTACTATTCACATATATAAGCCATTTTGAAGAATATAAACACTAATAAGATTGCCTTTTGTCTAAATCTTCAAACATGCATTATCATTAATTTATACACATAAAATGGCTTTTTAGGAGGTGAACAGCTGTCTTGTCCATAGATGTGATTAAATTACTGGATAAAATTTCACAGCAGATAACCTACTCAAGGACGGCACAGGAGCAGCAGTTTTAGAAAAGGTAGAGGATCCAGAGATCAAATTGCCAACGTCCCTTGGATCATCAAAAAAGCAAGAGAGTTCCAGAAAAACATCTATTTCTGCTTTATTGACTATGCTAAAGCCTTTGGCTGTGTGGATGAAAATAAACTGTGGAAAATTCTGAAAGAGATGGGAAACCAGAACACTTGACCTGCCTCTTGAGAATGTGTATGCAGGTCAGGAAGCAACAGTTAGAACTGGACATGGAACAACAGACTGTTTCCAAATAGGAAAAGGAGTACATCAAGGCTGTATATTGTCACCCTGCTTATTTAACTTATATGCAGCGTACATCATGAGAAACGCTGGGCTGGATGAAGCACAAGCTGGAATCCTGGAATCAAGATTGCCGGGAGAAATATAAACCTCAGATATGCAGATGACACCACCCTTGTGGCAGAAAGCGAAGAAGAACTAGAGAGCCTCTTGATGAAAGTGAAAGAGGAGAGTGAAAATGTTGGCTTAAAGCTCAGCATTCAGAAAACTAAGATCATGGCGTCTGGTCCCTTCACTTCATGGCAAATAGATGTGAAAACAGTAGAAACAGTGGCTGACTTTATTTGGGGGGCTCCAAAATCACTCCAAGTGGTGATTGCAAGCCATGAAATTAAAAGACACTTACTCCTTGGAAGGAAAGTTATGACAGACCTAGACAGCATATTAAAAAGCAGAGACATTACTTTGTCAACAAAGGTCCATCTAGTCAAGGCTATGGTTTTTCCAGTAGTCATGTATGGATGTGAGAGTTGGACTGTAAAGAAAGCTGAGTGTCAAAGAATTGATGCTTCTGAACTGTGGTGTTGGAGAAGACTCTTGAGAGTCTCTTGGACTGCAAGGAAATCCAACAAGTCCATCCGAAAGGAGATCAGTCCTGGGTGTTCATCGGAAGGACTGATGTTGAAGCTGAAACTCCAATACTTAGGACACCTGATGCAAAGAGCTGACTCATTTGAAAAGACCCTGATTCTGGGAAAGATTGAGGGCAGGAGGAGAAGGGGACGACAGAGGATGAGATGGTTGGATGGCATCACTGACTCAATGGACATGGGTTTGGGTAGACTCCGGGAGTTGGTGATGCACAGGGAGACCTGGCATGCTGCAGTTCATGGTGTCACAAAGAGTCAGACACGACTGAGTGCCTGAACTGGAACTGGAACTCACTCAAGTCTGAAAGTTAACTAAATGAATATTTCTCAGTTTTTATAACCTTAGTAAGTTCTACAGCATCATGATCTATTTATTTGTCCCTTCTTCAAAATGACAATAATTAACAGAATCAAAACATTTTTATGTAATTATATTTACTCAAGAATTGGTAGGCTAATAAATATAGTTATCTTTAGGATTCAAAGACATTTATGCTTAATCATTATTATGTTTGTTTAATACATGTAAAATGTACATTCACATATCAGATTCTGAATGTGAATCCAAACACTTTCCTTCATGCATGTGCTTTTCTTCATTCATGATTTGAAGTTTTGAGTTGTAATTTTTGCATAAACAGTATTTAGAAATTTCATTTTCCATTTAAAAAATTTGAAATTATACATGGATCAGCTTTAAAGCAATCTGATCCTGTAATCTTTTTAGACTGACACACTTTGCCAATTTTTTTAGTCGACTCAACCTACCCACATCTACCAAGATGCTTTAGCAGTTCCCCTTTATTATGTTTTCCACAGTTGTCATAGACAAGATTATCTGTCTTACATATGGATAGGAATTTTGTTTATGATAAATTTAACTAATCTAAATGATTATAAAGCAAGTGCAACATAAACAGGGGAAAGTATGAACACCTAACCTGAAGCACTCTATTCAGCTTGGAGAAAAGGGAAAGCAAAAGTGCGCAGATGTTTTAGAGGAAACTTCTGCCACCAGCTCACCTTTGTATAAAAATCAGTCAGCATGTTTTCATAGGCAATGGCAAGTGGTCAACGTTTGGTCAAGAGGCTTTCTAATGTGACCTGATCATTCATCGTTTCATCATTTTTCAATTTTTTTTATATTGGGAAATCTGAGTAAAGCAAATGAATTCAGGTTACTTGCTCTTCTTTGGTTCAGTGCCTACCAGGGATTTTCCATTGATTCAGGAAATGGATGTTTATGTTCTTAGGCAGTAAAACTTTGTGTAATGTGAATAAAGGAATATATCACTAGTAATCTGACATGGATGTTGTCCTACTCATGCTTCTGAAGTCAACCCCATCACATCTTTCCCGACACATTCAGATAGAGATCAGTGAACATTTCATCTGCTCTCATAGCATCTCATTCATAGATAATTTAGCAGGGATAAAACTTTGCTTAAATGTCCACTTTCCAAATCAGTGATGAGCAACTAATCCTTTGTGATTTTTATTGTAGGACTGCCCAGTCATTGAAAGTGTATATCACTGTGCAGAAAAGCAAAGATTATAATCTTCCCATGGTGTTCTGTTATGATAACTAATGTATAATTACCCTTATGGCTCTATTTATTCTTCCAATCAAAAGTGGCACAAACTAATACGATGCACCCACATGCCTGAAATGTATAGATATAATTGGCTTAATTAAATCAGATTAACTTATAAAAAGCTTTTATATATCAAATATATTGTGTTTAAAGAACATGGTTTCTTGGGTTAAAGTTCTCCAGTAAAATACCGTATTTCAAATTAATACATAAATTTAAAATATATGAGGAAAGTTATTTTTTTTTATTTCTGGTATAGCAATGGTCATAAATAAATTCAAGGTAAATTATAACGTGGATGTTTAACATGAGAAACGATATAAAGACTGTGGCAAGGATTCTATTGGGAAAAGTACTAGACCACAGGCATAGAAATTGGGTTAAGATTTAGAAGTGACAGGCACAGAAAATTTTGATGTATCAATTTAAAAATGTCTAGGGTGCTGTCTCTAGAGCAATGATTTTATACCAGGATTGATTTTCTATCCCCAGGTAAATTTTGGTAATATTTGGAGATGATTTCAGTTGTCACAACTGTTGGAGAGGGGAAGTTGTTACTAATACTATCTAATCTATAAAGGGAAGAAATGCTGCTACATATCCTAAAACCCCCAGGATAGCCAGCCACACTGTTCCCTAAAAAGAATCATTCAACCCGAGATGAAAATAGTCAAGGCTGAGAAATCTTGCTGTAGAGGTGATGATGATGAAAATGACAATGATGACGTTTATTTCATTATTAATTTTCCCTGAAAAGACAAGATATATTTCTATCAATTGCAATTATAGTATGTCAATTGTAATTATAGTATAGTTAAGGTAATTATAGTGTAGCATTTTAAAAGCTGTTAGATTGTGAAATTTATTTTTAAAACATGAATTTGTTTATTTGCTGTTATTCCATAAGAAAATGTTTTTGCATTTATTAATGTTCTAATGTCATTTTCTGAGTATGAAGAAAATTTATGAAATTGTAACCAACTCACTAAAAATCATACATACTCCTAGATGTATCCTTCAATCATATAAATACCACTTGAATTGCAGATAATAATTTTTATCCTTTGGCAATTGGCATTGTCACTTCCACTCTATAGTAGTAAGGGATTTGATTTAGGTTATACCTGAATGGTCTAATGGTTTCCCCTACTTTCTTCAATTTATCCTTTAATTCTTCTGAATTTTGCATTAAGGAGTTCATGATCTCAGCCACAGTCAGCTCCGGGTCTTGACTGGATAGAGTTTCTCCATCATTGGCTGCAAAGAATATAAACAATCTGATTTCAGTATTGACTGAAATACATTCAAGGGATTAGATCTGATAGACAGAGTGCCTGAAGAACTATGGGTGGAGGTTTGTGACATTGAACAGGAGGCAGTGATCAAGCTCATCCCCAAGGAAAAGAAATGCAATAAGGCAAAATGGTTGTCTGAGGAAGCCTTACAAATAGGTGAGAAAAGAAGAGAAGCTAAAGGCAAAGGAGTAAACAAAAGATATACCCTTTTGAATGCAGAGTTCCAAAGAATAGCACGTAGAGATAACAAAGCCTTCCTCGATGATCAGTGAAAAGGAATAGAGGAAAACAATAGAATGGGAAAGACTAGAGATCTCTTCAAGAAAATTAGAGATACCAAGGGAACGTTTCATACAAAGATGGGCACAACAAAGGACAGAAACAGTATGGACCTAACAGAAGCAGAAGATGTTAAGAAGAGGTGGCAAGAATACACAGAAGAACTATACTAACTAAAAAGATCTGCATGACCCAGATAATCACGATGGTGTGATCACTCACCTAGAACCAGACATCCTGGAATGTGAAGTCAAGTGGGTCTTAGGAAGCATCATTACGAACAAAGCTAGTGGAGGTGATGGTATTCCAGTTGAGCTATTTCAAACCCTAAAAGATAATGCAGTGAAGGTGATGCTGCCCTCAATATGCCAGCAAATTTGGAAAACTCAGCAGTAGCCACAGGCTGAAAAAGGTCAGTTTTAATTCCAAGCCCAAAGAAAGGCAATGCCAAAGAATATTCAAGTGAAAGTGAAAGTCATTCAGTCATATCTGACTCTTTGAGACCCCATGGACTGTACTGTCCATGGAATTCTCCAGGCCAGAACACTGGAGTGGGTAGCCTTTCCCTTCTCCAGGGAATCTTCCCAACCCAGAGATTGAACCCAGGTCTCCCGCATTGCAGGCAGATTCTTTACCAGCTGAGCCACAAGGGAAGCCCAAGAACACTGGAGTGGATAGCCTATTCCTTCTCAGGTGGATCTTCCCAACCCAGGAATCAAACCGGGTCTCCTGCATTGCACCAACTGAGCTATCAGGGAAGCCCAAAGAATGTTCAGACTACTGCACAATTGCATTCATCTCACATACTGGCAAAGTAATTCTCAAAATTCTCCAAACCAGGCTTCAAAAGTAGGTGAACTGTGAATCTTTGGATGTTCAAGCTAGATTTAGAAAAGCCAGAGGAAACAGAGATCAAATTGCCAAATCCAATGGATAAATGAAAAATCAAGAGTTCCACAAAAACTTCTGCTTTACTGATTATGCCAAAGCCTTTGACTATGTGAATCACAATAAACTGTGGAAAATTCTTCAAGAGATGGGTATACCAGACCACCTTACCTGCCTCCAAAGAAGTCTGTATGAAGGTCAAGAAGCCACAGTTAGAACTTGACATAGAACAACAGGCTATTTCCAAATAGGGAAAGGAGTATGTCAAGGCTGTATATTGTCACCCTGCTTATTTAACTTAAAAGCAGAGTACATAATACAGTGTTTCCCAACACTAAGGGAATGATTGTTCTCTGAATTAGTGCTTTTCACTTTAGTTTTTAGAGTTCTCCAATATTTAACCAATTCTTCTAACAATTTTTCCCTGCAAAAATCATGTGGTCTATGTTTGCCTGACTGGACCCAGAAATAATAGAGACCATTTAGAGAAGGTCTGGAGCCCTTCTAAGAATCAGCTTCCTCAGCAGCATGGGAACACACCTGGCAAATGTAAACTTTTTGTATTCACAGATTTCCCGAAAAACATAAAATATATAAAACTTTTACATAATTTCATTATATACTATCCAGAAATTCTTTTTCTCCCACATAATGGTGTATATAACACATAATTTTTCCCAGCTTAACATCACTTTAATAGGCAGATTGGGGGAAAAAAACAACAACTAGGTTATAAAATCAGACAGAACTAAGTTTCGCTGTGTTCCTGAGGCATTTTCTATAGACTTTCATTATCTATATTCTCATTGTATATCATTGTAACCCTTTTAGGTTTTTGACTCACTGGTATATGAGTAACTTAAAGATAATGGTGATTAACCTTTGTTTTAGTATATGTAAAATAACACAAAACATAAGGTAGGTGCTCCAAAGATGTTAAGAAAATTCAACCGTGCATATTGTAAATTGTAACATGGTATAACCCCATGAGCTGATATTTTTTCAATGGTACTAGAAATTCATGTGAAAAGAAATTTGATTCAGTTTATACTATGAAGTGATACACACATATTCTCTCTGGCAAAAATATCTTTCATGATTTTCCAGGAAAAAATTGGAGGCATATAGATTGGCAGCATATTGTCTATCCATAAAGTCCCTAAAATGACTTGAGGGACAAAGATGATTCTCTCAAAGATCAATTAAGTTCAGTTCAGTTTCAATTT
Organism: Bos javanicus; assembly: GCF_032452875.1. Taxonomy (NCBI): domain Eukaryota; kingdom Metazoa; phylum Chordata; class Mammalia; order Artiodactyla; family Bovidae; genus Bos; species Bos javanicus. The sequence continues at coordinate 59,680,019 of NC_083879.1, read as the reverse complement.
AGTCGCACAGTTGTGTCTGACTCTTTGTGATCCCATGGACTGTAGCACACCAGGCCTCCCTGTCCACCACCAACTCCTGGAGTGCACCCAAACACATTGACCCAGTGATGCCATCCAAACATCTCATTCTCTGCACCCCCCTACTCCTCCTGCCCTCAAGCTTTCCCAGCTTCAGGGTCTTTTCAAATGGGTCAGCTCTTTGAATCAGGTGGCCAAAGTATTGGAGTTTCAGCTTCAGCATCAGTCCTTCCAATGAATATTCAAGACTGATCTCTTTTAGGATGGACTTGTTGGATCTCCTTGCAGTCCAAAGGAATCTTAAGAATATTCTCCAAGACCACAGTTCAAAAGCATCAATTCTTAGTGCTCAGCTTTCTTTATAGTCCAACTCTCACATCCATACATGACTACTGGAAAAACCATAGCCTCAACTAGATGGACCTTTGCTGGCAAAGTAATATCTCTGCTTTTTAATATGCTTTCTACGCTGGTCATAACTTTTATTCCAAGGACCAAGTGTCTTTTAATTTCATGGCTACAATCACCATCTGCAGTGATTTTGGAGCCCCAAATATAAAGTCAGCCAATGTTTCTACTGTTACCCCATCTATTTGCCATGAAGTGATGGGACCAGATGCCATGATCTTTGTTTTCTGAATATTGAGCTTTAAGCCAACTTTTCACTCTCCTCTTTTACTTTCATCAGGAGACTCTTTAATTCTTCTTCACTTTTGCCATAAGGGTGGTGTCATTTGCATATCTGAGGTTATTGATATTTCTCCCAGCAATCTTGATTCCAGCTTGTGCTTCTTCCAGCCCAGCATTTCTCATGATGTACTCTGGATATAAGCTAAATTAGCATGGTGACAATATACAGCCTTGACGTACTCCTTTCCCAATTTGGAATCAGTCTGTTATTCCATGTCCAGTTCTAACTGTTGCTTCCTGAACTGCATGTAGATTTCTCAAGACGCAGGTAAGGTGGGCTGATATTCCCATCTTTTGAAGAATTTTCCACAGTTTATTGTGATCCACACAGCCAAAGGCTTTGGCATAGTTAATAAAGCAGATATAGATGTTTTTCTGGAAATCTCTTGCTTTTTTGATGATCCAGTGGATGTTGGCAATTTGATCTCTGGTTCCTCTGCCTTTTCTACAAACAGCTTGAACATCTGGAAATTCATGGTTCAGGTATTGCTGAAGCCTGACTTAGAGAATTTTGAGCACTACTTTGCTAGTGTGTGAGATGAGTGTAATTGTATCGTAGTTTGAGCATTCTTTGGCATTGCCTTTCTTAGGGATTGGAATGAAAACTGGCCTTTTCCAGTCCCGTGGCCACACTGAGTTTTCCAAATATGCTGGCATATTGAGAGCAGCACTTTCATAGCATCATCTTTTAGGATTTGAAATAGCTCAACTGGAATTCCATCACCTCCACTAGCTTTGTTCGTAGTGATGCTTCCTAAGGCCTACTTGACTTCACATTCCAGGATGTCTGGATCTAGGTGAGTGATCACACCATAGTGATTATCTGGGTTGTGAAGATTCTTTTTCTATAGTTCTTCTGTGTATTCTTGCTATCTCTTCTTAATATCTTCTGCTTCTGTTAGGTTCATACCATTCTGTCCTTTATTGATTCCATCTTTGCATAAAATGTTCCCTTGGTATTTCTAATTTTCTTGAAGAGATCTCTAGTCTTCCCCATTCTATTATTTTCCTCTATTTCTTTGCACTGATCACCGAGGAAGGCTTTCTTATCTCTCCTTGCTATTCTTTGGAGCTCTGCATTCAAATGGGTGTATCTTTCCTTTTCTCCTTTGGTTTTCCCCTCCCTGGTTTTCAAAGCTATTTGCAAGGCCTTCTAATTAGGGTGTGCAATTATCTTAATGTACTATGTAGCAACAATATGATATGTAGCCATAGTGATTGCTTCTATGACTTTTTTATTGAAAATAAAATAATAAAAAGACAGCCATTAAAATGGCTTTATTTTTCTTACTGGTAAATATAAAACTTTCAGTGCATTTTCAAAGTTTTTCACCTGTTAATGCCCACAAAAATTAATAGATTTTAAAACAGGTAGAGAACTTTTGTCTCCTTTCACTTAAATTTTTTGCTCTCTACTCTGCTTCTGCTAATCTCATTAATTGGATCATCAATCTCTAATATTTTCAATTTATCACTCAAATATTCAATGGCTTCACTGACACAATGAAGCATGGATGTCATACACACTGCAAAATTATATGAATTAATAGTCATCAGAGAATTAAACTTCACTGAACAAATTCCCTCTACAGTAGAAGAAACTGATTTATTTTGCTAGAGGTCTTCATCCTCTTATCTATCATGTTTTGTTCTTCTTGTCTCATCTGGAAAACTACTTCTCAACTTGACTGCAACTGCTTCAAAAGTTCTATTTCACTACTAAACTTTCTGGTCCCACTAAGAAATCCTTTTTAGACAAATATAAGAAGCATGCCATGAAAAACTGCTTATCTTGCAAATGAAAAGTCAAATGATACTTCAGTTACATCCCAACACTTTAGGGACATTCTACAATTATCCTTTGTGGTATGCTTTAAATCAGCCATCTGGATTTCAATAATATTTAGGCTCAAAATTTTGAATGGGGAATTAAGCCTTTCTATAACAGCTCTCCCAGTGCTCAAATCCTCATACTGATTCTGCTTTGCAGCATGAATTAAACTATGTTATGATCCATGCTGAAAATGATATGTCTTTACTAAGCTGATGGGAAAATCACCGTAACATTTATCAGTATCACACCAGGCTATTATGTCCACTGCTGGAACAGACATTACTTGTTCAAGCACTTCTGTCATAAGCAAGCAGATTGTATTTCCTTGCTACTCATTTTTGGCCAGAGGTCTGGTCTCTCCAGTGGGAAACTAGAGTTTTGAGTTATGCTAGTATTTCCCACTACTGTGATTCAGAGCCCTTATTGAATACATAGTAATCATGTGTCTTTTTCTGTTTGGAATTAAAGTCATTAACAAATGCTAGATATTCATTTCAATCCTGAACTTTAAAAAATGAAATTAAATCCAACATAAAATTTTTGAGCATCAATTTTGCTTCTCAACATAGGTTATAGAAACATATGAACTTAGGAAATGGTCTCTTCCCTTAATAAATGTTTAATATTTCTTGAACTGAAGTGATATTGAGTTGAACAATTGATAGATACAGAAGATAGAATATCACATTAGCCAATAATCATAAATTTGTTTGGTATACATTGTCTATATTTTCATTAAATTAGGACAAAATAGCTGATTTTTATTTATTTTAACTTAAAACTTTCATTTTGTTTATGTGCACACTCACTTGCTGCCCAAGATTTATCTTAGATTAAAACATATTTTATTGGGTTTCCCTGGTGGCTCAGAGGTTAAAGCATCTGCTGCAGTGTGGGAGATCTGGGTTCGATTCCTGGGTTGGGAAGATCCCCTGGAGAAGGAAATGGCAACCCACTCCAGTATTCTTGCCTGGAGAATCCCATGGACGGAGGAGCCTCCAAATATATTTTGGAGGCCTGACCTGATGATATTCTCCTTATATAGTTCAGATTCATCACCTACATTCTTTACTTTATCATTTACCTCCATTGAAGTGCTTCACAGCCTTTTTTGATGCCAATGGTGTCCTTGCATATATTCAGTTTGGTTTATTTCAGTTGTTCAGTAGTGTCCGACTATGTGGCCCCATAGACTGCAGCATGCCAGGCTTCCCTGTCTATCACCAATTTCCAGAGTTTACTCAAACTCATGTTCCACTGAGTCGGTGATGCCATCCAACCATCTCATCCTCTGTTGTTCCCTTCTCCTCCTGCCTTCAATCTCTCCCAGCATCAAGGTCTTTTCAAATGAGTCAGCTCTTCTCATCAGGTGGCCAAAGTATTGGAGTTCCAGCTTCAACATTAGTCCTTCCAATGAATATTCAGGACTCATTTCCTTTAGGATGGACTGGTTGGATCTCCTTGCAGTCCAAGGGACTTTCAAGAGTCTTCTCCAATACTACAGTTCAAAAGCATCAATTCTTCTGTGCTCAACTTTCTTTATAGTCCACCTCTCATCCATACATGACTACTGGAAAAACTAGAGGGACCTTTCTTGGCAAAGTAATATCTCTGCTTCTTAATATGCTCTTAAGTTTGGTTATAATTTTTTTCTTCCAAGGAGCAGGCATTTTTTAATTTCATGGCTGCAATCACCATCTGCAGTGATTTTGGAGCCCAGAAAAATAAAGTCTGCCACTGTTTCCACTGTTTGTCCATCTATTTGCTATCAAGTGGTGGGACCAGATGCCATGATCTTAGTTTTCTGAATGTTGAGCTTTAAGCCAACTTTTTCACTCTCCTCTTTCACTTTTATCAAGAGGCTCATTAGTTATTCTTCACTTTCTGCCCTAAGGGTGGTGTCATCTGCATATCTGAGGTTGTTGATATTTCTCCTGGAAATCTTGATTCCAACTTGTGCTTCCTACAATCCAGTGTTTCTCATGGTATACTCTGTATATAAGTTAAATAAGCACGGTGACAATATACAGCCTTGACATTCTCCTTTCCCGATTTGGAACCAGTCTGTTGTTCCATGTCAAATTCTAACTGTTGTTTCCTGACTTGCATACAGATTCTCTAGAGGCAGGTCAGGTGGGCTGGTATTCCCATCTCTTTCAGAATTTTCCACAGTTTATTGTGATCCACACAAAGGATTTGGCATAGTCAATAAAGCAGAAATAGATGCTTTTCTGGAACTCTCTTGCGTTTTCGATGATCCAGCAGATGTTGGCAATTTGATCTCTCGTTCCTCTACCTTTTCTACAAACAGCTTGAACATCTGGAAGTTCATGATTCAGGTATTGCTGAAGAATTTTGAGCACTATTTTGCTAGTGTGTGAGATGAGAGCAATTGTATGGTAGTTTGAGCATTCTTTGGCATTGCCTTTCTTAGAGATTGGAATGAAAACTGACCTTTTCCAGTCCTGAGGCCACTGCTGAATTTTCCAAATTTTCTGGCATATTGAGAGCAGCACTTTCACAGCATCATCTTTTAGGATTTGAAATAGCTCAACTGGAATTCCATCACCTCCACTAGCTTTGTTCATAGTGATGCTTTCTAAGGCCCACTTGACTTCACATTCCAGGATGTCTGGCTCTAGGTGAGTGATCACACCATCGTGGTTTTCTGGATCATGAAGATCTTTTTTGTACAGTTGTTCTGTGTATTCTTGCTATCTCATCTTAATATCTTCTGCTTCTGTTAAGTTCATACCATTTCTGTCCTCTATTGAGTCCATCTTTGCATGAAATTTTCCCTTGGTATTTCTAATTTTCTTGAAGAGATCTCTAGTCTTCCCCATTCTATTGTTTTCCTGTATTTCTTTGCACTGATCACTGAGGAAGGGTTTCTTATCTCTCCTTGCTATTCTTTGGAACTCTGCATTCAAATGGCTGTATCTTTCCTTTTGTCTTTTGGGTTTTGCTTCTTTTCTTTTCACAGGTATTTCACAGCCCTCCTCAGACAGCCATTTTGCTTTTCTGCATTTCTTTTTCTTGGGGATGTTCTTGACCCCTGTATCCTGTACAATGTCATGAACCTCCATCCATAGTTCAGGCACTCTGTCTATCAGATCTAGTCCCTTAAATGTATTTCTCACTTCCACTGTATTGCTTTACACTTATTGGTCCCTCTTTGTGAGTTTCTTCTCCTGATCTCTTACTCCTGAATTACTTATGTTAGGTGTTAACTCAAATGTCCCATTCCAGAATTCTTTCCTCAATCATGTGCTGTGGGTGTGCTAAGTCTCTTCAGTCATATCCCACTCTTTGTGACCCTATGGACTTTAGCCCACCAAGCTCATCTGACCATGGGATTCTCCAGAAAGAATACTGGAGTAGGTTGCCATGCTCTCCTCCAGGGAATCTTCTCAAACTAGGAATCAAACTTGCATCTCCTACATTGACAAGCAGGTTCCTTACCAGTAGCACCACCTGGGAAACTCTTTCTCAATCATATTATATGTAAGTTTCACTACTCAGCTTAATCAACTTCTATCCTATTGCTTTATTCCCTTCATAATTCTACTATATGAAATTTCTCCCTTCTTTTCCTTCTTTTCTTTCTCACCCTCCTCTCCTCCCTCCTTATTTTCTTCCTGCCTTTTTTTTTGTCTTCATCTCATTCTGATGCATTGTCTCTAGCCTCATTTTTAACTATTATATTGCTTTGTTTATTAACTCTTTCCCTTTCTCTGAAAGATTACTTAAAAAATAAAACAGAAACCATGCTGGATATTTCAGTAAAGAAGTAAATACATGGAATTATTTTCACAAATATTGGAGAACTGGAAAAATAAAAGACAACACTCAAGTATCACAGACATTTGCAACTTCAGGCATCAGCCTGCTACCACTATAGGCATCATAAAAAAAAAAAAAAAAATCAGAGGAAAAGACCACAAGAATCTAAGAACTCAAAGAATTGGTCCACAAAGACAGGCTGAAACTTCTGGGAAGACAATAAACTGACTGTTGGTGGTAATTTAAGAACTTGGAGAAACGGGTCCAGTGGAAATGAGACTGCTAAGCATGGATATTATCTGGTTAGTGGTTAAGAAGCTGGGTAGAAAATGATATGTTGCAGCAGAGATAAATGTTTAATAACCAATATATCTCATCCTTTTTGTACACTATATCCACACTTATATTCATTATAATGAACTTATATCCAATAACAAATACAACTTTATTCTTTTACCTAACATGATGCAATTGTTTTTCATGCATAGACAACAAGATGCTTTCCAAGAGACAGCACAGGATGCTAAGACTCATTTTATTCAACTCAGAAAATATCATATTATCCACCTCTTATTTATTTTGATTAATCCTCTACTGGTGTTATAACACCTCTCTCATATTTATATATTGCAATATAAAGGCTGTAAAATTCACTATTAACAGACAACTTTCCTTTTACACAGTAATAAAAGAAAAATAAGAAGTGGAAATTAAAAAAACTGGATGGTATAGTCGTGTGTGTGTGTGTGTGTGTGTGTTACAAGAAAAGTGAGTATATGCATACCTGCTACAATAAGTTTTTTTTTCCTCTAAACATAAGCCCATAGTTGATATGTCAATATTTTTTAATTCCTTGTTTTTATCACCAATTTACATTCTCAGTAGGCTGATGTTGTTTAGTTTATGGGATGATCTAAAATCTGAATTTCAAAAATTCATTTCTAAAAGATCTAACATTTTTGTCTTCTGGCTTTTATAGGTTGCTGTAGTTTATTAAAGTATTATTAGTTTATTAATGTTTACTTTTAAACATGGAAGTACTAAGTTAAACCTGTGGGGTCTAAGTTAAACCTGTACTAAGTTAACCTGCGGTACTAAGATAAATCTGTGGGTCTAGCACACTCGTCCTTATCCCCAATGTGTATCAGCAACATATCTACCTTATGGGTATGACAGTCAATCACATCAGCCCATAACTATCCCAGTCTTTGCTCATTCAGTGGAACAAGGGGTTCAAAATGGTAAAGTGATAACTTCAACCTCCAGTTCAGTGAACCATTTTTCTATGCCCTGGTAGACAGAAAAAAAAAACTAATGTTTTGGTACAGGGAAAGCTTTCTAAATGAATTGTTAGGTGTAACAGTATGACAGATAGGATTATAGAAATGTCTTCCCCCACCAAGATACTCATCTCCTAGTTATTCAACAGACATTAATCTTGGTAATTCTGTGGAGACATTAGTAATGTCTAATTGGATGACCTTAATATGACATTATCCTGGATTATCTAGGCGGGTTCAATGTATTCACATGAATCTTTAAAAACAGAATATGAAGGCAGAAGGGTCATTCAGACAGGTGCAGAGGAGAAATGAAGCATAAGGTTCCAGAGGTCAAAGAGATTGACATTTAATGTAAGATAATACTCATTGTTGCCTTTGAGATAGAGGACAAGTACGATGAGATAGAGTATGTATGTAAATTGAGATGAGAAGAAACCCTGGATGACATCCAGAAAAGAAATGGGACCTTAGTCCTACAACCAAATTGAACTGGATTCTGACCCAAAATTTCTGCATGAGCTTTGAAGTGGATTTGTCTCCAGACAATCTAGAAAAGATTGCATCTGCTGCCACAAGAGTTCAGTCTTCTTGGATGCTAAGCCAAGAAAGTAGCCAGGCCCACCAGACATCTGATTGACAGAATTCTGACATCATAAATTCGTACTATTTTAAGTGAAGGTTTGAGTTTGTGACAATTTGTTATGGCAGCAATAGAAAGCTAAAACAATAGTAATTTAAGCTTCTCTCATTTCACTCTTTGATTCTTGGATCTATACCTTCTGGCAATGGAAGAATATTGCCCATATTTTGATATCCATCTTAAAACATAGATCACACACCTGTAATATAGAATAGTAAAGCTTCATGGTATTACTTGTCAACTGGCAGTATAACTGAACCTTTACTGGGTCATTCTCTTTTCTGTCAAAGCAGCTGCTTGGGATGATTAAGCGTGTGAAAAAAAAGCCTGTGAATTTTATGGCACAAGCCCATTTCCACATTAATTTGCTTCAAATATTTCCTTTGTTCAAAAGCAACAAATCTATAGATGGTGACGCTACCAAAACATTAGCAGAAAAGCCATATCAGAGCCTCAGTATCTTTTGTTCTGATGTTGCCAAGTTAGACATTTAGCTGTGGAGATAAGTGAAATGAGTCTTATAGATGAAATTCCATATTGTTTGGCCCATGCAGAACTGCTATCCTTTCTACCACAGCCAATTTACAAATAAATATTAAGTATTAAGTTGGTTAGAAAAGAGATTGATATCCAAAAGAGGGGTCATTTATCCAGCTGATTTTTTTTCTTTAAAAAAAATTTTTTTATTATTATTATTTTTTACTTTACAATATTGTATTGGTTTTGCCATACATCAACATGTGTCTGCCATGGGTGTACACGTGTTCCCCATCCTGAAGCCCCCTCCCACCTCCCTCCCCATACCATCCCTCTGGGTCATCCCAGTGCACCAGCCCCAGTCTTCCTGTATCCTGCATCGAACCTGAACTGGCGATTCGTTTCTTATATGATAATGAGGTGGATGAAACTGGAGCCTATTATACAGAGTGAAGTAAGCCAGAAAGAAAAACACCAATATAGTATACTAAGGCATATATATGGAATTTAGAAAGATGCTAACGACAACCCTGTATGCGAGACAGCAAAAGAGACACAGATGTATAGAACAGTCTTTTGGACTCTGTGGGAGAGGGAGGGGGGTGATGATTTGGGAGAATGGCATTAAAACATGTATCCAGCTGATTATTGAAAGCCTTCTCTGAATTAGGTGAACTTTTGTCAGGTAAGCATTCAGTGGTAGACAAATGGCTTCATATTCTTCTCAGTCCAATAAGGGTATTGATATAGTCCTCTGAAGCCTTTGTCACCAACTTTCCAATTCCATTTCTGACTCATTTTCCAAATTTCTGATCATACAGCCAAACCATTAGCCACTGTTCCGCAGATAAATGCGTATAAATCTATATATCTATTTACTTATTGATCCAGACAAAGAATCTACAAAAACATTGTGGATTGATGCTCTGCCCACTCAGATGATTTCCATTTACCATTGTCTTCTCAAGGACACACTTGTGATTGAAGTTATATTACTGCAGCAGTCTCTTTGATGACTAGATACCTTATGTGCAAAAAAGGCCTATGTTACTTCCCTTTCAGTCAGTTTGTCATAAGAGGCTGTGAGAAGAGGAGTAGCAATGTTTCAAGAGAAGATATTAAAGGAATCTGAGCCCCCTGCTTATTAAACTTCTTTGTATATTATTTACCTGCTTGAACCTGATCTCTAATGAATCATTTACATAGGATGATTGATGGCTTATGATTTGGTAGCCGGAAGATACACAACCAAATTGTTAGGATAAGCTGCATGATCTGATGTCTTGTGATAATTAAAATTCCCAGTTAGAAGCCAGAAAGTATTTCCCATAAGGAATTTTTTTAAATGTTATATGTAGAAAGGGAAATATGTTGCTTCATAACAGTCCTAGGAGTTCTCAGTGCCCTGTTGGGCTTTGCCAAGTATTTCACAGAATAGCCCTTTATTTTTCCACAGACAATATATATTAATACCAATGGAACTGCTGTGCGAAAGTTCATATGACATGATAGCTGTTATTACAGTGGCACTTCCTAAAGAATTTTCTCTTGCCCTTGGCCTCAGTCAGTAAACCTTGCCAGTCTTATTAGTTACACAAAGTGTGTATAACATATTGTTTTGGAAGTAGATGATACAAAGTGCCTTTGGATAGGTTGTATTTATATGCTGTAGTTCAGTGGATATTCATATCATTCAACGAGATGGCAAGACCCTCACTTTTATGGGATTTAACTCTAACCTTTGGTTCACACTTTTCTTACTTTTTACTTACATTTTATGGCCATTGCTACTTCTTGAACATTATATTTCATAAGCAAAGTTTCATAAATATAGGTGAGCTGTGTGAACTGTTCTGTGGTTTGTTAATGCTATCATTAACAAAAGATTATGACAAAAGAAGACTAGAATATGACAAAAGAAGAAACATTAGTATGGCCTTGAAACAGACTATGAAGGTGTACAGTTGTACCTGTCAGGCAACAACAGTCTGCATCTGGTGGATCTTATATGCTGGAAAAAATAATAAAGCATCTCCTTGATCAGTAGTTGTATACTTTCCTGCAGGAAAAATAAATCTAAACAATAACTCACAATCAATCTTTTTCTGAGATCCATCTGTTTCCACACAGGACAAACAACTGAACTAAACTTAACATGTTAGTAATCGCCAATCCAGAATTTTCAAGTATTTTATACAGTAATCTTTTAAATCCCCTCAGAGATGTGATTTTACCTCCCACTGTCAAATATCCTTTCCAATTTGTTGTAACTACTCATTAGGGAAATAATATCAACATTGCTTTTTGGTATTAATTGTTGCCACTCAGTCTCATCATCCTGAGCTGCTATCTTGGATACTGTTGCCATCCTGAAGTCCATCTTAAGCACAGCATCTCCCTCCACAATATCCAGCCTTCCAAGGAGAGATGCCACAGAGATTCCTAGTATGCTGGAAATCTGCTCAAAATTGTAGTTCTCATTGCCTTGGTAAATGACTCACTCTTTTGATTAGAGACTAGAATTAATGAATGGATAGGCATAACATACGTTAAACATAATTACAAAATTTCAAACTCCTTAAGGCTTTGAATCCTGTTCTCCTGTACTATAGGAAGAAAGTATTGACCTCCCAGCTTCACTGAATGTAGCCCAAAGTAGTTGAAATCTCAATCAAACAATCACGCAAACTCTTAGAGCCAATTCGTCAATGCAAACTAACATCTTTATGCATACCTGAAATGTGCTTTTATATTCATTTGGCTTATTACAGAGTTTTATTCCACATCTCTTTTATAACTATTATTAGAATCTAAAATATATTAATATTAGTATTCTAACATATTAATTTAATAAATTTTATTATCAAGACCATCTATTAATATTACATTTTTCAGTTTAAAAAAACTCAGTACTGCCTCCAAGACAAAACATAACCAAGCAAATCCATAATCACATGTTTATGGTTCTGTTTTCTTGGGATCATTTCTAATATCAAGTACTGAATCTAATACCAATTAGAACACAGTCAGGGAAAGTGAAACCAAACTAAGTATTTCAACAGAGAAAATTTAGTATAGGCTATTTGATTGGTTACATAATTTGGGGGTGTAAGGAAAAATAAACTGAAAACTCATGTAAAACAGATAATATTTGGATTATCCAAGGATAGACACTCAAAAGGAGACCTTTTGTCAACCAGAGAAGTGCTGGTGCTGGTTACCTTAGGAGTTATAAGCTCACAGAATGGGCTCAGAGCAGGGGGTCACTGTCTGGATAGTAATGATTGTCCTGAGAGAGTATAACAAGACTGGTTGTGAATGCTATACAAAGTTGGCAAATGGATCAAAGTGCTTCTTCCAAGGCCAATATTCAATGACATAGTGATATCAACTGGAACAGCAATCAAACAGAAAGAAACCCATCTTTTTCCTTTCTACCTTCCTGTAGTATGTTCATTTGGCAAAAAATAAAAGAGGTCAGATGATGAGAAAAAAGAGTCTGGTTTGAAAAATCTTAGTCCAAATATTTCAAAGTAGAATATCAAAAGGTTGATTAGAAGCTGAATAAGAGCTCAATTACTGATACAATTTTGAACTAGAATATACATTGTGTATAGTGAAGCTTTGTCAGTTTAGCTTATGTTCCCAGAATCTTGAGACTCTCAATCGAAGGACCTTAGTACTTATTTGTTGAGTAACTTGCTCTAGAAAAATGCCTTGATACAAATGCAAAGTGATAATATAAACTAGAATCTGCCACCTTAGATAATTTTACTGGAATATGATAAAATATTAACAAAATAAAAATCACAGAAGATGTATTAGTATGTAATATTTTAATATACTAAATTAATATCCATATGATTGCATGTATTATATAGCCCACCAGGCTCCTCTGTCCATGGAATTCTCCAAGCAAGAATACTGGAGTGGGTAGCTAGCTATTCCTTTTCCAGGGAAATATTCCCAGAGAATATTCCTGCATTGAAGGCAGGATCAAACCAAGGTCTCCTGCATTGAAGGTGGATTCTTGACTGTTTGAGCTAACAAGAAAGCACATTATTATATTATACTTTATTTCAAATAGAAAAGCAAATACAGGAAATACAGGTGGTTATCATTTAATTTAAAAGTAAAATATTAAAAACACTGGATATCAGAGATGAAGTTTTACTAGCTTATTTATCCTTCAAATATCTAATCAATAGTTATAAATACTGTATCTGAAATATTTTACAGAAAGCATTTCAGCTAGTTTTTCTCTTCTAAGTCATTCACAAAATAATAATGTATAAAAGCAAATTGTATATACATATAAACAGGATCCAAAAATATGTGCTTGATCTTTTGATCAGTTCATTAGTTAATAAATTAATTAATTCATGCATGTTTCATTGAAATGGGTTTGAAACCTAGTGTATTAGAAAAAGACATAAATGTGGAATATATTGTAAAATTTGGTAAGAACTATAATCATTATTTGTACAGAATGTTACTGGAGGAATAAAAAAGTTAGTATCTTACTCTAGATGGGCAAATTGAAGAAAGCTTTGTGAAAAGAGACCACACTAAAATTTCAGCAAGGTATTTTTCACAATATTATTTTACTTTACACTGGAACTTTTATTTTTAAGCCACATTCTATCTGCAACTTGCAACATTTAACTGGGTGACAAGTTTACACTGGGCTATCATGCCAACCACATGGTCTACCAGGTGCTATTATTTTGTTGAAATACAACCATATAAATTTTGATTTTTTTCCTCTTTTTTTAGATAGGTATATGGTGCAATGAATATTTGTAACCATTCATTTCAGTCCCTTATTTTGTCACATTTCCTTTTAATATCTCATTTGCACAGCCTTTCCTGTTTTTAAATATTTTTGAAATAAAGTATGGCAGTCTCTTCTGAACTTGTTGATGCGTTGATGTTTCTTACAGAGCTCAAGTCTTATTAGAGATTTTAGATAATAAGAATTAACAGCTGAAAGACCCAACTAGCAGTTCTACAACTTGATCCTATGTCTCACAAACAGGAAAATCTTTGTCTCACAAACAGGAAAATTTTGAGTGATGCATCATTTGGTTTAGAAAATGGTGTATAGTCTTTCTCTCCTCCATAATTCATACTTTTTCATTAACCTAGAATGTCATTTTACTGCAATTCTTACTCCTAAAATATACATGTTAGTGGCACTAGTGGTAAATAACCCACCTGCCAATGCAGGAGACACAAGAGACATGGGTTTGATCCCTGGTTCAGGAAAGATCCCCTGCAGTAGGAAATGGCAACATATTCCATTATTCTTGTGAGGAAAATCCTATGGAGAGAGGAGCCTGGCTGGCTACAGTCCATGAGACTGCAGAGTTGGACACAATGCTCGAATGAGCACAACACAACAGTTGTGTTTCAGTACTTTAGCATCTCTTTCTACAGGAATATTTCCCTGAATCTTAGTAGACTTGGTTTGATTCTTCTTAACTCTCAGGTTTACTCCTACCAAATAACATGTAAATTATAGATAAATTTTTATTTCTCTGAATCCTACACATTGCTTAGTCATGTCCGACCCTTTGCAACATCATGGACTATACAGTCCATGGAATTCTCTAGGCCAGAATACTGGAGTGGGTAGCTGTTCCCATCTCCAAGGGATCTTCCCAACCCAGGGAGTGAACCAGGTTTCCCGCATTGCAGGAGGATTCTTCACCAACTGAGCCACCAGGGAAGCACAAGAATTACTGGAGTGAGTAGCCTATCCCTTCTCCAGCACATCTCCCGTACCCAGGAATTGAACTGGGGTCTCCTGCATTGCAAGTGCATTCTTTACTAGCTAAGCAAACAGGGAAGCCCTAAATAGCATGCAAATTATAGATTTTTTAAAAATTTTTTCTGCATTCCACACAGTACTGCATACTCTGTGTTGGTAAGGATTACATCTTAATTTCTGTTTGCTATTCACTTAGGAAAGGTACTTGGAAGATACTGTAAGTTATCCACATTTGGGCTGAGTATATAAATGAATAATTAGTTAGTGGTATTGAGTCTTGAGGATGTAGCAAAGAAGAGTTAGCAGAGGAAAAATCCAAATATTAAGTCTAGGAAAGAATCTGTTGCAAGATATTATGGCTATAATGTGGACTGAGGGAGTTGATGAATAATCACTTTTTTGTGTACTTGGAACTATTTTTTTTTTTCTCTCTCTCTTTTCTATCTGTGGACCTCCTAAGCCAATTTTGAGTGTGACTGCAGATCGTGATTGCAGCCATGAAATTAAAAGACGCTTACTCCTTGGAAGGAAAGTTATGACCAACCTAGATAGCATATTCAAAAGCAGAGACATTACTTTGCCAACAAAGGTTCATCTAGTCAAGGCTATGGTTTTTCCTGTGGTCATATATGGATGTGAGAGTTGGAATGTGAAGAAGGCTGAGTGCCGAAGATTTGATGCTTTTGAACTGTGGTGTTGGAGAAGACTCTTGAGAGTCCCTTGGACTGCAAGGAGATCCAACCAGTCCATTCTGAAGGAGATCGGCCCTGCGATTTCTTTGGAAGGAATGATGCTAAAGCTGAAACTCCAGTACTTTGGCCACCTCATGTGAAGAGTTGACTCATTGGAAAAGACTCTGATGCTGGGAGGGATTGGGGGCAGGAGAAGAAGGGGATGACAGAGGGTGAGATGGCTGGATGGCATCACCGACTCGATGGACGTGAGTCTGGGTGAACTCTAGGAGTTGGTGATAGACAGGGAGGCCTGGCACGCTGTGATTCATGGGGTCGCAAAGAGTCGGACACGACTGAGCGACTGAAGTGAACTGAAATGAACTGAATTTAGTTAAGCTTTCACTATTCCCAGTTGTAAACAACATTCTTTCTTGTGTTCTTTTGCTATTTTATTTTTATTTGATTTATCTTATAGTTTCTATTATGCTAGAATTACCTCTTGACAGAATATAGGATAGTTGTTCAGAGGCAGTGGAGTATAATGTTCAGGGACTACCAACCTGAGCTCAGAATAACCACTTTGAACCTTATCAAGGTTGACAATTACTTATGATACCGTGGATGATTTATTAAAAGTATTTTCATCAAGTTCCTCAAGAACGAATGGGGCCAATAATAACAGCTACCTCATTGGGCTGTTTTAACGATTAAAAGATATAAAATTTACAAAACACTTAGATCATTACCATATAATAATATTTGCTGCTGCTGCTGCTAAGTCGCTTCAGTCATGTCTGACTCTATGCGATCCCAGAGACTACAGCCCACCAGGCTCCCCCGTCCCTGGGATTCTCCAGGCAAGAACACAATATGTTAAATATTATCATATATTTATTCCCCCCTTTGTATAGTAAACATGTTGAGGACCTCAATAACTTTTTACTTAGATTTTTTTACAGTAAATAATGCAATGTCTATCAAAATCTCTTGGTTTGTTGTTTTTACCATTTGATCTTTGAAATATTCTCTTCTACTTGCAAAGTTATATTTATTTTCTTCCTCTTTCCTTATCTAAAATCATTTATTCTCCCTTTAATAACACTCAGAAGCTTAGAAATAAAAACTCAGCATCGCCACCTTTATTGTGTATTGCTTTTTAATACACACTGGCCACACTAAGCCTTCTTAGTAATAATTGTGTTGCGTTATGATAACTTGTCTACATTATACTTTTGTGACTAAGCTCTTGACTATTGTGTGCTGGTATTTCAAAAATTTATAAGGCAACCAAATAACATGTCATTAACTTTCAAGGAATTAACTTTCAGACTGTTCTGAAAACTTTGAACCTCTGGGCTATTCACTAAACTCTGACAATCAACTCACCCAGTCCCATTCATTCTTCATTTTTGTATTTGTTCTCACTCAGAAGAATGGTCCAAGAAGGGAAGTAGAGGACTCTAAAAGATAATGTACCAGATTAGATTCTAGAAGACTGGACCAGTTCCTGGCTCTGATATTAATTAACTGTGTGAGCAAAAAAGGGATTTAAAGTCTCTGGACCCAAATAGCTTCAGCTACTAAATGAAATGGCTTGTCTAAGTCAGTGGTTTGCAGTTTTTGAAACATAGAAATAACATAGAATTGGTGTTAGTATTTTTTAAGTTAGTATTATTGAATGTTTACAGAAATAAAAACTGGTTCAACATAAATAGTACTTTTTATGACACCAGATCCTAGTTGGATTTTTGTCATTTTTGCTGTTTGAAGAATTAATGGAAGCAAATGTAGATGTACTAATTACCACATCAATTATTCCTAAGATATTTTACATTGTATTCTAAAGATCAATAAAATTTTAATTTTAGTCATTCATTCAATGGATTCATTTACTTATTCATTCAATGTATAATTAATGAAAATATATTTTCTAACATTCAGTTACTGTGGAAAATTCTGAAAGAGATGGGAATACCAGACCACCTGATCTGCCTCTTGAGAAACTTGTATGCAGGTCAGGAAGCAACAGCTAGAACTGGACATGGAACAACAGACTGGTTCCAAATAGGAAAAGGAGTTCGTAAAGGTTGTATATTGTCACACTGCTTATTTAACTTATATGCAGAGTACATCATGAGAAATGCTGGACTGGAAGAAACACAAGCTGGAATCAAGATTTCTGGGAGAAATATCAATAATCTCAGATATGCAGATAACACCACCCTTATGGCAGAAAGTGAAGAGGAACTCAAAAGCCTCTTGATGAAAGTGAAAGAAGAGAGTGAAAAAGTTGGCTTAAAGCTCAACATTCAGAAAAGGAAGATCATGGCATCCGGCCCCATCACTTCATGGGAAATAGATGGGGAAACAGTGGAAACAGTGTCTGACTTTATTTTCCTGGGCTCCAAAATCACTACAGATGGTGACTGCAGCCATGAAATTAAAAGATGCTTACTCCTTGGAAGGAAAGTTATGACCAACCTAGACAGCATATTCAAAAGCAGAGACATTACTTTGCCAACAAAGGTCCGTCTAGTCAAGGCTATGGTTTTTCCTGTGGTCATGTATGGATGTGACACTTCAACTGTGAAGAAAGCTGAGTGCCGAAGATTTGATGCTTCTGAACTGTGGTGTTGGAGAAGACTCTTGAGAGTCCCTTGGACTGCAAGGAGATCCAACCAGTCCATTCTGAAGGAGATCAGCCCTGGGATTTCTTTGGAGGGAATGATGCTTAAGCTGAAACTCCAGTACTTTGGCCACCTCATGTGAAGAGTTGACTCATTGGAAAAGACTCTGATGCTGGGAGGGATTGGGGGCAAGAGGAGAAGGGGTTGACAGAGGATGAGATGGCTGGATGGCATCACTGACTTGATGGACGTGAGTCTGAGTGAACTCCGGGGGTTGGTGATGGACAGGGAGGCCTGGCGTGCTGCGATTCATGGGGTCGCAAAGAGTTGGACATGACTGAGCGACTGATCTGATCTGTTCTGATCTGATCATTCAGTTAAGTTTAGTCGCTCAGTTGTGTCTGACTCTTTGCGACCCTGTGGACTGCAGCATGCCAGGCCTCCCTGTCCATCACCAACTCCTGGAGCTTGCTCAAACTCATGTCCATCGAGTCGGTGAGGCCATACAACCATCTCATCCTCTGTCATCCCCTTCTTCTCCTGCCTTTGATCTTTCCCAGCAAAAGGGTCTTTTCCAATAAGTCAGTTCTTCACATTTGGTGGCTAAAGTATTAGAGCTTCAGGTTTAGCATCAGTCCTTCCAGTGAATATTCAGAACTGATTTCCTTTAGGATTGACTAGTTTTATCTTCTTGCAGTCCAATTTGCAATATTAGTAAAATAAAAAAGGAGTAAAGCATGGATCTCAAATTTAGAATATCCTGGATATATTATCAGTGAAGATACATTATAGTGCATAGAAGGAGAGAATAATGTACATGAATAACTTCTCTGAAGATACAGGTTGAAATGAAATATATAATGTACTATATTAAATAAATATGTAATTATATATATATACATATAAAATATACAAGCTCTCTAAACAAGGAATATGGTTATTTAACCCATAAGAATTTATGTGACTAGCAGTTAGAACTGGACATGGAACAACAGAATGGTTCCAAATAGGTAAAGGAGTATGTCAAGGCTGTATATTATCACCATGCTCATTTAACTTATATGCAGCATACATCACAAGAAACTCTGGCCTGGAGGAGGCACAAGCTGGAATCAAGATTGCCAGGAGAAATATCAGTAACCTCAGATATGCAGATGACACCACCCTTATAGCAGAAAGTGAAGAAGAACTAAAGAGCCTCTTGATGAAAGTGAAAGAGGAGAGGGAAAAAGTTGGCTTAAAGTTCAACATTCAGAATACTAAGATCATGGCATCTGGTCCCATCACTTCATGGGAAATAGATGGGGAAACAGTGGAAACAGTGGCTGACTTTATTTTTCTGGGCTCCAAAATCACTGCAGATGGTGACTACAGCCATGAAATTAAAAGACGCTTACTCCTTGGAAGGAAAGTTATGACCAACCTAGACAGCATATTCAAAAGCAGAGACATTACTTTGCCAACAAAGGTCCGTCTAGTCAAGGCTATGGTTTTTCCAGTGGTCATGTATGGATGTGAGAGTTGGACTGTGAAGAAAGCTGAGCGCTGAAGAATTGATGCTTCTGAACTGTGGTGTTGGAGAAGACTCTTGAGAGCCCCTTGGACTGCAAGGAGATTCAACCAGTCCATTCTAAAGGAGATCAGTATGGGTGTTCATTGGAAGCACTGATGTTGAAGCTGAAACTCTAATACTTTGGCCACCTCATGCAAAGTGCTGACTCATTTGAAAAGACCATGATTCTGGGAAAGATTGATGAAATTTTCCCTTAGTATCTCTAATTTTCCTGAAGAGATCTCTAGTCTTTCCCATTCTGTTGTTTTCTTCTATTTCTTTGCATTAATCGCTGAGTGTTTTGTTTTTTTTTTAAAGACGCTTGTAATTCTTTGGCATTTTTGTTTCCTTGAAATACTTTACTATTCTATTTTCAAATTGCCTATGTGTGTAGGAATTTTAGAACTACTGTAAAAATTATTTATCTAAATGTGGAGAGTTGCCCTTTAATATGAATACATCAATGTTCCTAAACTTTGTGATTATATTCTAATGGTAGTAAAACATTATGATTTTTCATAAGTATTAACTGAAAGTGTGCCATTATAGCATATTTTGTCAGTTGTGTTTTACATTACCTTTGAGAATTTTAGTTTTATGAGCATATCTGGGATGCAATATATTACTACATGCCATCAACACAACTGATTTTCCTAGCATATTTAGTTTCCATAAAATTTGTTCACAAAACATAATTTAACAAATAATTGTGTACCTTAATAGTTTCTATTTGTTAGGGCTTCCTTTGTGGCTCAGCTGGTAAAGAATCTGCCTGCAATGTGGGAGTCTGGGTTCGATATCTGGTTTGGGAAGATCCCCTAGAGAAAGGAAAGGCTATCCACTCCAGCATTCTGGCCTGGAGAACTCCATGGACTTTATAGTCCTTGGGGTTGCAAAGAGTCGGACATGACTGAGTGACCTTCACTTTCACTTTCACAGTTTATATTTGTTAGGCAAATAATGAAATACTTGAATGTCAAGCTTGCTCTGGAAGTTTAGGACAAGTATTTTTATATCAAACTTCAAATTACAGAAATGCTTAAAGGCATTTACTTTAATAATAGTATTAATTTATAATTCTTTATAAACATATATTAACCATTGCTTTAAAATATTTTTAGTTTACCTGTGAAAATATTAAGATTAATGTTACTTGTACTGAATACATTTCATATTAAGCTGATAATTGCATTTAGAAAATAAACATTAGATTGCATCACTTTGTAATAACACTATCCTGAGGATAACATAATAAATGGAGTTCAGTGGTTTTCTAGTACCTGTGATATCTGAATACTGTAAATGTCCAGTGTTTTTGACAACTTGTAGGCAGTATTCTGGCAAGGTATAAGGCTTAGTTATAAGATATTAAAGCATCTGAACTTCAGGAAAATTTTTACTTGAGATATGAAGAAGATATCCAAAAAGCAAAGATACAAGCAGATCTAGAGCTCAGTATATAAGTTGGGAATGGAAATCAGGTACATACAAGTACCCCTTTCACCACGGGAGCATCCTTTTTTTTTTTTTTTGGATAAATGCAGCTAAAATATTTAATGTGTCTGCTTTGTTTTATTACTGCTGTGGGTTCTGACTTGCACTTGAGATACACCCTAAAGGATCAGTATATAAGTGATAATAAAGTTGAAATCTTTGTTGTCAAATAAATTGCACAAAAATGACAGCATTTTTAAGAATAAGCTACAAAATGCACTTCATAAAAGTATCTTAATAAAAAAGTGGAACTGATCAGTAATGTGGATGGCTAAACATTTTGAAGTCTTTTATTTCAAGGACACATAGTAGAAACTTAAAAAGAAATCCATTTCTTATTTTGATAAGTGCAAAACAAAATTGCTATTAGCCTTTGAATCAAATGTTGCTGTCAGTGAACTGAGGACCCTCAAATCAATATACATACCTTACATTAACATGGAACCCTAAAATCAATATAAATGCCTTAAATTAATATGGAACATAAAATTGAAGATTCAGGTGGATTTTTGAACAGATGCAGAGAATAAGAGATTGATCTGAATTTGCAAATGAATTCACAGCAAGTCCTTTCTGTTCCAAAGAATGACTTTCCCTGAGAAATTGTCTGCAATTGAAATCACTCTCTTTTAATAATTTTTATCCATATATATTATATATATATAAATGAATGGATAATGAATTATTGATACATGAATTAGTAAATAATAAATTGGCATTGAATATTAACTTTTTGTGTATATATATATTATCTGCTGCTGCTGCTGCTGCTGCTGCTGCTGCTGCAGCTTAGTCACTTCAGTCGAGTCTGACTCTGTCCAACACTATGGATGATAGTCCACCAGGCTCCTCTGTCAGTGGAATTCTCCAGGCAAGAGTATTGGAGTGGATGGCCATGTCTTCCTCCAGTGGATCTTTGCAACCCAGAGATTGAACCCTGGTCTCCTGAATTGCAAGCAGATTCTTTACCACTGAGCCACCAGGTAAGCCAATATATATTATCTAATATATATCAAATAAAGTATAAAATAAAATATACATCAAATTACATATACATAATATATTATATATATATATATATAATTATTTAGTACTTACCAATTGAACAGTTACTATTCACTTGTAAACACACAATGGTGCACAAAATACAGACATATTACCTATACCATGGAATTTATAATCTAGAATGACACTAATTGTAAAGCTAGTTGTAATATGGAGAGATTATAAAAACACATATTATTAATAGGAAGTACTGGGTCTAAAAAGCCCAAATAATTGAAACAGAAAATATAAAATTGAAAGACTTCTGTGTCCTTCATTCTCCTTCCTCAACTCTGAACATCAACCCTTGACAGCATGGACTTTTGAACTACAACAACAACAACAACAAAAAATCAGAGAGATTATCTAGAATAAATATGAACAGAATTTCATTATTTGTTATGATTGTTAAAGTAAAGGGTATATATTTTTGATTAAAATGTATCTGGTAAAATACGTATGATGTTAGAAGTCATCTCCCAGCTAACATTCCAAGTGTTAACATCATGAACTTACAAATTCGTAAAGTCTAGCTTTAAAGGTTGTAGGCTTAGAAAAGTTAATTTCAAAATACACTGAGAATGACTATAATACCTATGCATAACTTCATACAAAAGCCTCAGAAGTAATTTATCTATAAACCGGAATTCAAGTTTAACCACTCACAATGAGAAATGTAATGACTATGATTATATGATACCCTTATCTATAGACTTTATTATAGGGCTCGCAGATTAGCTATATGCACCCTTCTCCTCAATAGATACCTACTTATTACCAAAAATTGTAAAGATCTTTAGTCATCTGATTTCTCTGAATAGAGACGGATACAGAACATAAAATGCAGGGCTTCTTTTGTGCTTTTCACACTAAATAATCCTTCAACAATTACCTCTCCTCACATTCTTTCTTGAATCATTGGTTCTGTGTTCTATGGGGAATTTGACACCTGTTGTGGTAATTCTCAAAACCTTCATTTTTTCATCAGAAGAGAATTTTATTACTAAGTTCTAAAAGGACAAACTTAAATTCAACAGAATAAAATTATTTTTCTGTGATTTTTTTGAAAAGAACATTTTACTATGATTTATTTGTATGACTCACATTTTTAAATGTGATCTTTGACTATTTAGAAAGTGTATCACCTCCATTGTATGCATTTGTGTCATGCACTTTTAGTTGACACATTGCAATGCTATCACTCGTTGCCCTCTTACTATAACAAGTGAAGGGCGTTGCAGATAAATTAAGAATTTTGAAACAGGGAGATTGTACTGAATAATTCAGATGAGTTCACTGTCATTATATGAGCTTAACAAAGTGGAAGCAGGAGAGCCAAAGTCAGAGAAGATGGGGCAATGGAAGCACAGGAAGCAGAGATCCAAGTCTTATAATTGCTGGCTTGTCACCACAAGTTAAGGATTCCACTCAGCCTCTAAAAGCTGTAAAAATCAAGGGAATAGACTCTCTCCTAAAGCCTTTCAAAGGAAGCCTTAGATTTTAGCCCAGTGAAGGCCATTTAAAATTTTTGTCCTACAGAACTATAAGATAAAGAAAATATTAGTACATTTGCATTATTTTAAGCCACTAATTTTATGATAGTATTTCATAACAGCTACAGATAACCAATCTATATAGTTAATTAAAATAAGTTCTTGTGAGTGAAGTAAATTTAGAAATGCAATATCTATCTAGGAAAACATAAATGAAACATAATTAAAAGCACTATTCTGAGCAATAGCTATATCATATAAAACTATTCATGTATTTACTCAATGCTAAACAACTATGTATTGAGTAATATTTATCATGTTGACAGATCATTTCTGAATCTCAGCCTCACTAAATCTAGTTATGAAACCTCAGACAAGCTTGAGATTCCTTTTCTACAAAATGAGTAAAATGCGTATGCAAAAAACTATAGCAGTGCGTCACACATTATAAACGATAAACAAAGCTACTCATCTATTTGTTTCTTAGTATTATTGCTGGTCATTACATTTTATCACATACCTTGCAAATAAAAGCTATATTTGTAAAATATAGCTCGTAATAAACTGTAACACATTTGTAGATCAGGTTCAAACTTCAAACTGAAAATTTCAAAATTCTGTATGATAGACTTGAACATCTAGTTATTTGTGGCATTATAATAATCATTTAATCAACATGAGAACTACATAATTACATCAGATGAATAATAGAAAAAAACATAGTCCCCCCAAATTAAAAACAAGATAGAAAAATGCAATAAACATTCTAAATAAATTGTCTTTCTTAATATAGTATTGTAATATATCAAGCCTGAATTAACAACAAGTCTAAACTACTATTTAATGACTCTGAGAACATACAATCTCTTTCATCTCCCAGCATAATAGAAAATAGATATAGGCATAGTGTCAGCCTATAAACTGAAAATTCAGAAACCTAAAAGAGAGTAATAAATTTCTTTTTAACAGCATGCTACCATCAGAGTAGTTAATAATAATTGTAGGAAATTACTTACCCTTTCCTCAGCTCTGGCTTAGAAAGTAATTTCATCTAAATGTATTGTATTTTAGCTGACACTAAGGACCTGCCTTTGTGAGTTCTATTACATTCTTATGTACTGTGGAATTGTACTTCAGGGTAATTTACAAACTATATGTGTGATTGGTGATTAAAATTATCTTCGAAGACTGAGTTCTATATCGATAACATTTTCCTGCCTATTTGAAGAGGAAATGAACAATCAGGAAGGCAATAAGCTATTCTTATGTGCTCCTGCACAAAGGTGTTCAGCAGATCTCTTCTCAAGATAACCAGAGATGATTCAATTAATTTCTTCAAAGAGAACCTGTTCAAAGTTTTTATCATTATCTTCGTTATTGCCATTGTCATTATTATTTTACTCTGTCTCAACAATAGACAGTAATAGTTTTCCTATATTGTATAGTATTCCTGTACTTGTCCCTTTTTTATCAAACAAAAAGTCAAATATATTGGATAGGGAAGTAATTTTGTATGCAATTTTAAAGTGATCCCTGGAATTAATGTAGGCATAATAAGATACAAACATTATAATACACATGATATTATATGAATACCATTAGTATTAGAGATAAATATAAAAGTAAATATGAAGCATTAAAATAAAATATATCAACATTCAAACACTATAGAGTAGTGTTCAGAGTATGACATCTGTATTGAAACTAAGTAGGTTGCTTTTTAGCTTTCTTCTTTTAACTGAAAAACTATTTTAACGTGCACACATTCACATTTTTTTTATTTTCATTTTTTATTTGAAGTATAGTTAATTTAAATGTTTTGTTAGTTTCAAGTGTACAGCAAAGTGACTCAGGTATACACACATACTATATATATATCGGAGAAGGCGATGGCACCCCACTCCAGTCCTCTTGCCTGGAAAATCCCATGGGCGGAGGAGCCTGGTGGGCTGCAGTCCATGGGGTCACTAAGAGTTGGACACGACTGAGCGACTTCACTTTCACTTTTCACTTTCATGCACTGGAGAAGGAAATGGCAACCCACTCCAGTGTTCTTGCCTGGAGAATCCCAGGGACGGGGGAGCCTGGTGGGCTGCTGTCTATGGGGTCGCACAGAGTCGGACATGACTGAAGCAACTTAGCAGCAGCAGCAGCATATATAGATATACATATATATATTATATATATGTATAAATATATATATATTATTTTGTTAGCCTTAACATAGATCCTAGCAAGTAGGAGATGGTCAATACATTTCTCTCTGTCTTTCTCTCTTTCCTTTTTTCTTGTGCTTTCTATGTATATATATATATGTATATGTAAGGGCTTCTTCAATGGCTCAGTGGGTAAAGAACCTGCCTGTAATGCAAGAGACACAGGAGGTGTGGATTCAATCCCTGGATCGGGAAGATCCCCAGGAGAAGGAAATGGCAACCCCCTCTATTATTCTTGTCTAGGAAATTCCATTTTTAGAGAAGTCTGAGGGACTAGTGTCCAAAGGGTCACAAAGAGTCAAGCATGACTGAGCAACAAAGTATGAATGAATACATATGTATTTATATGTTTCTATATAAAACATACACATCACATAAATATATGCTTACAGGCAGGCACATGCATGTTTATATAATTATATATTTTATTTCATGTATAAAATATATCTATAATATAATATATATATATTTGATAAATAAGAAAACATATCCCAACATTCTACAACATATACTAAATCTTGCTGATGATGGCAATTTCCTTCTTTTTTAGCAATTTATCTATCTCTACCTATAAAACTACTGCCATCACAGTACAGATGAAGCAAAAATTAAGGACAAAGTAATAGCTACAGAAAAAGTGAAGCAACAGTCATTATAGTACTGTCCATTTCACAATATCCCCTTCATAGAGCACAGCCTTGTCATCATGAAGGGGCTGCATAATCCAATGAAGTTATAAGCCATGCCATGCAGGGCCATGCAAAATGGATAGGTCATAGTAGAGAGTTCTGGCAAAATGTGGTTCACTGGAGGAGGGAATGACAACCCACTCCAATATTCTTGCCAAGAGAACCCCATGAACAATATGAAAAGGCAAAAAGATATGACACTAGAAGATGACCCCCGCCAAGGTTGGAAGGTGTTCAAATATGCTACCAGGGAAGAGCAGAGGACAATTGCTCATAGCTCTAGAAAGAATGTAGCAACTGGGCCAAAGGAGAAGCAACACTCAGAAATGAATGTGTCCCAGTAGCTAAGATAGTAAAGGATCTGCCTGCAATGTGGGAAACCTGGTTTCGATCCCTGGGTCTGGAAGATTCCCTGGAGAAGGGAATGCAAACCATTCCAGTATTCTTACCTGGAGAATTCCATGGACAGAGGAGCCTGGCAGGCTACAGCTTACAGGGTTGCAAAGAGTCAGACACAACTGAGTGACTAAGATGTTCACTTTTTTCACTGGTGGTAAAAATAAAGTCTGATGCAGCAAAGAACAATATTGTATAGAAACCTGAAATGTAAACCCCATGAATTAAGGTAAACAGGATGTGGTCTAGCAGGATAAGGCAGGAATGAATAATGATATCCTAGGAATCAGTGAACTAAAATGGACAAGAAGGTGCAAATTTAATTCAGATGAACATTATATGCAGTACTGTCAGCAAGAATCCCTTAGCAGAAATGGAATAGCCCTCATAGTCAACAAAAGAGTCCAAAATGCAGTGTAACCTTGAAAAATGGCAGAATGATCTCCATTCATTTCCAAGGCAAACCATTCAACATCATCACAGTAGTCCAAGTCTAAGCCCCAACCATTGATTATGAAGAAGCTGAAGTTGACCAGTTCTCTGAAGACCTATGATACATTACAATACTAACACCAATAAAAGATGTCTGTACACCAATGGGAATTGAAAGGCAAAAGTAGAAGTCAAGAGATACCCCAAATAATAGGCAAGTTTGGCCTTGGAGTGAAACATGAAGCAGGGCAAATCTAACAATGTTTTGTCAAGAGAGCTCACTGATCAGAGCAAACACCTTTTTCCAGCAACCCAACAGACATCACCAGATGGTCAGTACCACAATCAGGCTGATTATATTCTTTGCAGCCAAAGATGGAAACGCTCTATACAGTTAGTGAAAACAAGACCTGGGGGGTGATTGTGGCTCAGATCCAGAGCTCCTTACTGTAAAATTCAAGCTTAAATGGAAGAAAGTAGGGAAAACTACTAGACCATCCAGGTATGACCTAAATCAGATTCCTTATGATTATATATTGGAGGTGAAAATAGATTCAAAATAGATTCAAGGGATTAGATCTGGTTGACAGGGTGTCTGAAGTAATATGAACAGAGGTTTGTAACATTGCACATGAAGCAGTGACCAGAACCATGCCAAAAACAAAGAAATATAAGAAGGCAAGGTCATTGTCTGAGGAGGCTTTACAAATAGCAGAGGAAAGAACAGATGCAAAAGGCAAGGGAAAAGGAAAAGATATACCCAACTAAATACAGAGTTCCAGAAAATAGCAAGGAGAGAGAAGAAGGCCTTCTTCAGTGAACAATGCAAAGAAACAGAGGAAAACAAAAGAATAGGAAAGACTAGAGATCTCTTTAAGAAAACTGGAGATATCAAGGGAACAGTTCATGCAAGGATGGGCATAATAAAGTATAGAAAAGGTAAGGACTTAACAGAAGCAGAAGAGATAAAGAAGAGGTGGCAAGAATATACAGAACTGTACCAAAAACGAACTTAATGACCCAGATAACCACAATGGTGTGGTCACTCACTTAGAGCCAGATATCCTGGAGTGTGAAGTCAAGTGGACCTTAGGAAGCATTACTAGAAACAAAGCTAGTAGAGATGATGAAATTCCATCTAGGCTAATTAAAAACCTAAAAGATGATGCTGTTAAAGTGGTGTATTCAATAGTTCAGCAAATCTGGAAAACCCAGCAGTGGACACAAGACTGGAAAAGGTCAGATTTCACCACAATTCCAAAGAAGGGCAATGCTAAAGAATGTTCAAGCTACTGGACAATTGCACTTACTTCCAATTCTACTAAGATTATGCTCAAAATCCTACAAGCTAGGCTTCAGCAGTACTTGAATCGATGTAAAACCTGGGTTTAAAAAGGCAGAGGAACCAGAAATCATATTGACAACACTCACTGGGTCATAAAGAAAGCAACGGAATTCTAGAAAAAATCTACTTTTTTATCATTGGCTATGAGAAAGTCTTTGACTTTGTAGATCACAACGAACTGAGGAATATTCTTAAAGTGTTGGGAATACCAGATCACTTGACCTGCCTCCTGACAAACCTGTATGCGGGTCGAAAAACAACAGTTAGAACTAAATGTGGAACAATTGACTGATTCCAAATTGGGAAAGGTGTACAAAAAGGCTGTATATTGTCACCCTGCTTATTTAACTCCTATACAGAGT
Source organism: Bos javanicus (assembly GCF_032452875.1). Classification (NCBI taxonomy): domain Eukaryota; kingdom Metazoa; phylum Chordata; class Mammalia; order Artiodactyla; family Bovidae; genus Bos; species Bos javanicus. The sequence goes on along the minus strand of NC_083879.1, from coordinate 59,651,197 downwards.
ATATCAGGTAAAATATTTGGCTAGATTAATTACAAATTGGAATCAAGATTGCAGGGAGAAATATCAACAACTTCAGATATGCAAATACTTCCACTGTAATGGCATAAAATGAATAACTAAAGAGCCTCTTAATGAGGGTGAAAGAGGAGAGTAAAAATCTGGCTTGAAAATCAACATTAAAAAACTAAGATTATGACATCCAGTTCCATCACTTCATGGCAAATAGAAGGGGAAAAAGTAGAAGCAGTAACAGACTTTCTTTTGGGGGCTCCAAAAATCTGCAAACAGTGACTGAAGCTATGAAATTAGAAGATGCTTGGTCCTTGGAAGGAAAGCTATGACAAACCTAGACATCATATTAAAAAGCAGAGACATCACTTTGCCAACAAAGGTCCATTACGGTCAAAACAATGCTTTTTTCAGTAGTTATGTACAGGTGTGATAGTTGCTTTCAAACTGTATTGCTGGAGAAGACTCCTGAGAGTCCCTTGGACTGCAAGGAGATCAAATCGGTTGATCTTAAAGGAAATAAACCCTGAATATTCATTGGAAAGACTGATGCTGAAGCTGAAGCTCCAGTACTTTGGCCACCTGATGTAAAGAGCCAAATTATTGGAAAAATTATTGGATGCTGGGAAAGATTTCAAACAAAAGAAGAGGGTGGCAGAGAATGAGATGATCTAATAGCATCACTAACTCAATGGACATGAATTTGAGCTAACTCCAAGAGATAGTGGAAGACAGAGGAGCCTGGCATGCCGCAGTCCATGCAATCAAAAAGAGTTGAATTTGACTTAGCAACTGAACAACAATGACAATTTCACAATATATTTTGAAGGTGGTCTTCTGATTCAAAGCTGTTATTGGAGCTCCAGCTTCAGCATCAGTGCTTCCAATGAATATTCAGGTTTGATTTCCTTTAGGAGTGACTGGTTTGATCTCCTTGCAGTTCAGGGGACTCTCTGGAGTCTTCTCCAGCACCACGATTCAAAATAACCATTACTTCAATGCTTAGCTTTCTTTATGGTCCAACTCTCAGATCTGTACATGACTACTGGAAAAACCATAGCTTTGACTCTAGAGACTTTTGTTGGCAAAGTGATGTCTCTTCTTTTGAATATGTTAGCCATAAGTTAGCCATAGCTTTCCTTGCAAGGAGCAAGAGCCTTCTAATTTCACCTATTAAGACAGATGATTTGTTAATAGCTGGGGTATCTGGTTTAAATATGTAATAGAATTATTTACTACTTTTGCAGACCCACAAATAAGTAAATATTTTATTCAGGACTTGGTATGATGAAATTTATTTTGTTTCTGAATTCTCAGCCAAAAATTATTGTCTCTACCTTTTCTCCCTACTCCAATCCTGGGTAATATTGATATTTTGTTCAGACACTCAAGGCAACAGGCTTTGGTAGTCTGTTTTATAGGACTGAGATATACATACTCATGTCTCTTTAATAATTTGTGAGATAGTCTTCTCAACTGTCACAAATCCCATTTTGAAAGCTAATCAAAATATCTATTAATAACTGAATATTTCATCAAAATATAACTCTCTGGCTTTCTTCACTCATCTTTAATTCTGCTATTGTTTTCATAATCTCAAAGCATTTTTAGTCACAACTGAAAGTATAAGGAAAATATTTTATATACAAATGTAAGGTTACATTAGGTTTTAGTTGTATTATTTTATTTACAAAATTTTTGCTTATATTGACTGACATATATTCTATCACTGAATAAGAACATTGCAGACTTTATCAGCATGATTAGATAAAGAAGCCAATAATATACTCAGTCACAATCAGTAAAAACAGTCAATTGTTATACTATACAAATCAGTGTAGACCAGTTAATATGTTAATTCTATCAGTCAACAGAATTAGAATATTTATTCATTCACCTCATCAATCTGAAAATCATTTCTTACAAAGAAAAATATACATAAAGTAACAACACTTACCTCAGAGTTAGCAGTGGCAAATGAAATAAAGCATATGCAAGTTCTTTATGAAGGGCAGAGCATTTTCACATGATAGAAATATTGAAGATGCTCTCTCAATAATCCAAAATTATGCTATGGGGCTTCCCATGTGGCACTAGTGGTAAAGAACCTGTCTGCCAATGTGGGAAACATAAGAGACACAGGTTAAATCCCTGGCTTGAGAAGAGGACAGCATAAAAACCCACTTCAGTATTCTTGCCTGGAGAATCCCAGTGAAAGAGGAACCTGGTGGGCTACAGTCCATAGGATCACAGTCGGACTTGACTGAAGTCACTTAGCATGCACGTAGTCCACATATCTCTAAAAGTTGTGTGTGTGTGTGTGTGTGTGTATGTGTGTGTGTTAGTCACTAAGTCATAGGATTCTTCAGGCAAGAATACTGGAGTGGCTTAGCCATTTCCTTCTCCAGGGGATCTTCCAGACCCAGAGACTGAACTCCAGTGTCGTGTTGAAGACAGATCCTTTATCATCTGAGCCACCAAGGAGGCCCATAAATAGTGTATAGCTCTTATTTTTTTTGTTTTAATTTTTCATGATGCTTGTGTTTACACTTGGATTTGCACTTAGTTGAAAAAAAACATGCACCCCTTATCTCAGTTAGAAGGTTTTTTTCATATGAGCCTACCAGTCTCTTTGGCATAGTGGGTAACATAAAAAATTAAATGCCAATATTGGTAATCCATGGCTCAGGTGAAAAGCACCTCTGTACTTCAATTCACAATGGTATTTCATATCTAAAAGATATTTGATTTTCTGCACCCAATGAAGCCAGGGAGATAGCCAGAACATGTCTAGAGAGTCATAGAATTTTACAGCTGGAGGTAAATTTATTGTGAAACCCCAAATACATCAGATAAAGAAATAGACTTACAAAGATTAAATAACAAGCAAAATTTAAGTTTGGGCTAACTGATCTCAGATTTCAGGAAAAAAATCTAGATTTTTTTTTTTTTTCTTTATTCCCAGTTCAGCTACCCAAGTTTCTTTCAGACTCAAATAACATTTGATAGCCTATTTCCATTTCATTTGAGATGCACAAAACTATGTAAATACTTGCTTTAAACTCTTGCTGGATAAAAATTATAACTAGGTATTTTATAAAAAGGACTTTTTTTCACTATCAAAAATATGTTAGAATTATTTTTGAAGGTAAATTAAGGTATGTTGTTTTGTGGAATGACTAAGACAGTAGTGTTAAATAAACCAAGAGAGGTAATGATTCTATGTCTGCTTTGCTAGAAGAAAGCAAAATTATTAGCACAAATATTTTGGGATGCATTAATAAAAATCCTGACCAACTGACTAACAACTATTTTCTCTACCTAATTGGTCTAAAATAATTATAATTATTTGGAGATTTTTCATTTAAGAAAAGTGTTAGCCAGTAAAAGATAAGAGGAGAGTGCAAAAGCTAGCTTAAAACTCAACATGCAAAAAACTAAGATCATGGCATCTGGCCCCATCACTTCATGGCAAATAGATGGGTAAACAATGGAAACAGTGAGAGACTTTATCTTCTTGGGCTCCAAAATCACTGCAGATGGTGACTGCTGCCATGAAATTAAAAGAGGCTTGCTCCTTGGAAGAAAAGTTATAACCAACCTAGACAGCATATTAAAAAGCAGAGACATTACTTTGCTGACAAAGGTCCATAGTGCATAGTCATAGTCATTGTCAAAGCTATGATTTTTCCAGTAGTCATGTATGAATGTGAGAGTCGGACCATAAAGAAGACTGAGTGCTGAAGAATTGATGCTTTTGAACTGTGGTGTTGGAGAATACTCTTGAGAGTCCATTGGACTGCAAGGAGATCCAACTAGTCCCTCCTAAAGGAAATCAGTACTGAATATTCATCAGAAGGACTGATGCTGAAACTAAAACTCCAGTATTTTGGCCACCTGCAAAGAGCTGACTCATAGGAAAAGAGACTGATGCTGGGCAAGTTCAAAGGCAGAAGGGTAAGGGGACAACAGAGGATGAGATGGTTGGATGGCATCACCTACTCAATGGACATGAGTTTGAACAAGCTCTGGGAGATGGTGAAGGTCAGGTAAGCCTGGTATGCTGCTGTCCATGGGGCTGCAAAGCATCAGACGTGACTGAGGGACTGAACAACAATGACAACAGCGAAGTGTAACAAGGGCTTCTAAGAATACAGTTTTGTTAAATTTTAGTTCTTAAAGGAAATCCATAAGAACTCAACCTCTCAGTTTTGCTGAATAACAATGAATTATCATCTAGCCCCAAGTGCTAATGTCAGCCTTCTTGCATGTAAATAAGAAGGCACCATGTGGATATGTTCAGTATATATAATAGTTGGCCAGAGAGAGACTGAAAAATGCTCAGTCTTTCAGCATCTGGGGGGGAGGGGTTGATGACTTTGTGGACATTTTTGAGTTATTGAATTACCTCTCCTGAAGTCTTTACTCCTTGTGTCTTTCATGAACCAACAATAATAAAGCAGTACCCAAAATAATAAAACATGCTATTTATTTACCAATACCTAGAATATAGATTTACTTACAAGACAAAAGATACTACGGAGGTAGGAAAAATCATAACTGAGTAGCTTATGTTTGCAACAGAGGATTCCTCTTTACTGAAAATTATGGGTATATTAATACAGATGTATTTTGTATTGAGAGCTTCCTGGCAGCAGAGATGATGAAGACTCTGCCTGCAATTTAGGAGACTTGAGTATGATCCCTGGGTAGGAAAGATCCCCTGGAGAAGTGAATGGCTACCCACTCCAGTATTCTTGCCTACAACTCACATCAAATACTCATTACCTTGTAGTGCTTGATACAAAAATGCTGAAATCTTCCCTTTAATACAAGTTGAAATAGATTTTATCCTAGGACTAACAGAAATATTTCTTTAATCTATATGGAGTGGATCTACTTACTCAGTCACACATAAGATTTACTACTAGTTTCAGTTAGAGTTGAAAGTTCATATATATATATATATATATAAGTATTTTTATATATTAAATATATATTTATATAATAGATTTAAGGGTCTAGATCTGATAAACAGAGTGCCTTATGAACTATGGATGGAGGTTTGTGACATTGTACAAGAGACAGGGATCAAGACCATCCTCAAGAAAAAGAAATGGAAAAAAGCAAAATGGCTGTCTGAGGAGACCTTACAAATAGCTGAGAAAAGAAGAGAAGGGATGAGCAAAGGAGAAAAGGAAAGTTAAAGCCATTTGAATGCAAAGTTCCAAAGAATAGCAAGGAGAGATAAGAAAGTGTTCCTCAGTGATCAGTGCAAAGAAATAGAGGAAAACAATAGAATGGGGAAGGCTAGAGATCTCTTCAAGAAAATTAGAGACACCAAGGGAACATTTCATGCAAAGATGGGCTCAATAAAGGACAGAAATGGTATGGACCTAACAGAAGCAGATATATTAAGAAGAGGCAGCAAGAACACACAGAACTGTACAAAAAGATCTTCATGACCCAGGTAATCACGAAGGTGTGATCACTCACCTAGAGCCAGATCCTGGACTGTGAAGTCAAGTGGGCCTTAGGAAGCATCATTACAATGAAAGCAAGTGGAGGTGATGGAATTCTAGTTGAGCTATTTCAAATTCTAAAAGATGATGCTGTAAAAGTGCTGCACTCAATATAGCAGCAAATTTGGAAAACTCAGCAGTGGCCACAGGACTAGAAAAGATCAGTTTTCATTCCAATCCAAAAGAAAGGCAATGCCAAAAAATGCTCAAACTACTGCACAATTGCATTCATCTCACACACTAGTAAAGTAATGCTCAAAATTCTCCAAGCCAGGCTTCAGAGAAATACGTTAACCATGAACTTCCAGATGTTCAAGCAGTTTTTAGTAAAGGCAGAGGAAACAGAGATCAAGTTGCTAACATCCGCTGGATCATCAAAATAGCAAGAGAGTTCCAGAAAAACATCTATTTCTGCTTTAATGACTATGCCAAAGCCTTTGACTGTGTGGATCACAATAAACTGTGGAAAATTCTGAAAGAGATGGGAATACCAGACCACCTGACCTGCCTCTTGAGAAATCTATATGCAGGTCAGGAAGCAACAGTTAATACTGGACATGGAACAACAGACTGGTTCCAAATAGGAAAAGGAGTACATCAAGGCTATGTATTGTCACCCTGCTTATTTAACTTATATGCAGTGTACATCATGAGAAACACTGGGCTGGATGAAGTACAAGCTGGAATCCAGATTGCCACAAGAAATACCAATAACCTCAGATATGCAGATGACATCACCCTTATGGCAGAAAGTAAGGAAGAACTAAAGAGCCTCTTGATGAAAGTGAAAGAGGAGAGTGAAAAGGTTGGCTTAAAGCTCAAGATTCAGAAAACTAAGATCATGGCATCTGGTCCCATCACGTCATGGCAGATATATGGGGAAACAGTGGAAACAGTGGCTGACTTTATTTTTTGGGGTTCCAAAATCTCTGCAGATGGTGTTTGCAGCCATAATACTAAAAGACGCTTACTCCTTGGAAGGAAAGGTATGACCATACTAGACAGCATATTAAAAAGCAGAGACGTTACTTTGCCAACAAATGTCTATCTAGTCAAGGCTATGGTTTTTCCAGTAGTCATGTATGGATGTGAGAGTTGGACTATAAAGAAAGCTGAGCCCTGAAGAATTGATGCTTCTGAGCTGCAGTGTTGGCAAAGACTCTTCAGAATCCCTTAGACTACAAGGTGATCCAACCAGTCCATCCTAAAGGAGATCAGTCCTGGGTGTTCACTGGAAGGACTGATGTTGAAGATGAAACTCCAATACTTTGGCCATCTGATGAGAAGAGCTGACTCATTTGAAAAGACACTGATGCTGGGAAAGATTGAAGGCAGGAGGAGAAGGGGACTACAGGGGATGAGATGGTTTGATGGCATCACCGACTCAATGGGCAGGAGTTTGGGTAGGCTCCAGGAGTTGTTGATGGACAGGGAGGCCTGGGGTGCTGCAGTTCATGGGGTTGGAAATAGCCAGACATGACTGAGTGACTGAACTGAACTGAATTTATATAATACATATAATATTATATATAATTTTATAGAATCGATATATGTTATTAATTTATATATTATTTATTATAATATAAATAAATACTAATTATATTAGATTAATATAATCATATTTTATATAATATATATATGAAAAAATTGAGATCTGAAACATTATGCTCAGTATCTTATTTCAAATAGATATTGAGAGTTAGTGTTAAGTCCTCTGGTAGTTGAGTTTAGTACATTAAAATATACTGTCCCTTTCATCAAAGCAGATGATACCTACAAAAACATAGTATGGGTTGGAAAGGCCCATGGAAGAAATACTTCCCAGTAAGGTGTATAGACAGAAGCATGTGTTTAAAAATATACTACTTGATATATAAATAATACCACCTAAAATAGCCAAGTGAAATTGAATGCATGTCTGCAGAAGCATAAAATGTGACTTGCTTTCCAGATTCACTGCTCAGAAATTTCAGGGTAATTTCAAAAATAATTTAGAAAAAAAGTTTTGGAAAAGTGAACAATGTGTGAAAGCCTAATAAAGTCAAACCCTATGTTTGAAGTAGATTAGACTACTCAAAAGACACAGGTTATTATCATCATTGGTCATTTAGAATATGTCTGCAAGACATAGAACACTTGGGGGCTTTGACAAAAATATTAAGAACCTTAAATGTTTCATGTGTTATGTTCTTAGTAAAAACAGTAAATTGTGTTTCTTCTGGTTTGTAAAAGCTACAACTAAGAACCAATTTATATGGAGAAGCTATAAAAGCTGTATAACCCTTGGCATTTCTAGAAACACTAGGATCTGTCCTACAGAGAAAAACAACCAAAATTCAGATGCACAGTTATGTCCCTCTGATTTAGGAAATATATTAAGACTTTTCAAATAGATCTTCTATTCTTTGAAGATAAGTGATGCATTTGATAGTTATGAAAATATTGTCCAGATGCATAAAAATAAGGATTCATAAAATATTTTATACTGAAGAAAATTCACTCATGCAGTAATTTTTGATGGCAAGTAAAAAGATTTATAATGAAGTCTACCATTTGAGTACTTGCTAAGGAAAATTTATCTTATTCTTGTAATGACATGAAATTCATTCCACAAAAAAAAAGACTTAACAATTTAGATTCCGATCATCAAAAAAGTACTAGTACAGATTTTAAGGTTGATGTCAGCCTATCTGGCCTTCAAAGTGAATAATTCATTATCATTAATATAATTATTTCATTGTACTCTGCTAATTTAATATTATGGCATTAGTGGAAGTATATGGCCTTGTGCTGGAGAAGGAAATTGCAACCCACTCCAATACTCTTACCTGGAAAATCCCGTGGACCAACAGAGGAGCCTGGTAGGCTACAGTCCATGGGGTCACGAAGAGTTGGACACGACTGAGCCACTTCACTATGGTCTTGTGCTGACATTTACCCTTTGCTGTAACAAGAATTAATTTTGAATTTTTTTTTGTCACTTTAAAAAAAATTCATAATTTCTCTTGTTAAAAGAAAAATGTGTTTTGGTTATGAGGAGGCAGGGCCTTAGGGAGGTGATAAGATCATGAAGACAGAGTTCTCATAAATGGAATTGTTGTTGCTGTTCGGTGACTAACTCTTGTCCGACACTTTGCAACCCCATGAATTGCAGCATGCCAGGCTTCCCTGTCCTTCACCATCTCCTGGAGTTTGTTTGAACTCATGTCCATTGAGTCAGTGATGCCACCCAACCATCTCATCCTCTGTTGTCTTTTTCTCTTCTTGATCAATTAGTGTCCTTATACAAGAGACCTCAGAGATCCGGCTTGCCCTTCTCACCATGTGCTGTGCTGTGGTTAGTCACTCAGTTGTGCCTGACTCTTTGTGGCCCCATGGGCTATAGCCCTGCAGGTTCTTCTGTCCATGGGATTCTCCAGGTAAGAGTACTGGAGTGGGTTGCCAGGACCTCTTGCCAAGTGAGAACACATCAAAAAAGTGGCTGAGAACCAGGAAGGGGGCTCTCACACCATACTAAATATGCCTGGCACTTTGTTTTTGAACTTTTCAGCCTCCAGAACTGTAAGAAGTAAGCCTCTGTTGTTTATAATCTTCTCAGCCTATGGTATTTTGTTTTAGTGTCAGAACTGAATATGAACCACAAGTAACTTGTGGAGATTAAATTTTATTTTCCTTGAAAATGTATATACAATTACTCTAATAATATTTACTTAAATTGTCCACATAAACTCATTCACTTGAAGTGCCCTTACAAAAAACCTAATTGCTTTTCATTTTATGTCTCTTCCATTTCCTTACTCTATTATAATTGTCTATGATTCTTTATTCCTGCACTAATATCAAACTCATAGTTGTTCATATCCCTTAATAACTGATAAGCCAGGATTCTCTATTTTTCAACATACTCTGAGTTTTCCTAACTGTATTATATATTATTTAACAGAATTAAAAATCATCTTGTCCTGCTCCATAAAATTCCTGTTTAGAACTCATAATTGCTTTAAATTTTGCATTTTTTAGAAGAGAAAAGCCATTTTGCAATATTAATAACATGTAGGGGATTCAAGAGATTTGTTTATCCATTTGCTTACTGAAGAATATTTGGGGTACTTTCAGCACTGGCTATTATTAATAAAATGACTATGAAATTCTCAAGAAATCTTCTTATGGACAATGTTTGTATTTATAATATATCAATAGCCACAAATGAAATTTCTATGTGATAGAGTAGACAGGTATTTATTTTTATTAGAAAATTTGAGTTTTTTTTCTAAATTGAGAGTAACATTTTTATCCCTGTTGTGAATATACCATGTATAATAATATATAGGCATTGCATTCTCTACATTTTCAGCAACATTTGGTTTTATCAGTCTCTTTATCCATCTAGTGAGAGATACCTGGCATCTCGCTTTTAGTTTGTATTTCCTTGAGGAAGAGTGTGTCTTGAGCACTTTTTTAAAAAATTATTTTTGTGCCTTCCTAGTATGCATTTTGCTATTCTTAGATATTCCTTTGTGAAGCTTCTGTTCTAATCTTTTGCTCATATTCATTGAATTTCTTGTCATTTCATTATTGACTTGTAGAAATTTGTTGCATAATTCTGGGTTCAAGTCGTCTTGCAAATCTATGTTTTGCAAATATTATTTTCTTGGACTTAATTTTAAAATTTAAATTTAAAATTCTTCTAAAATTTATTTGCTTAATGTTTTATTTTAATGAACAGAATTTTTATGATTTACAATATATTTTTTAAGGCTATTGTTTCTGGATCTATCAAATAAAACTTTTCTTCTCCAAAACTGTGCAAATATTTTCTTCTGAAAAGTTATAGTTTCAAATTTGTGATAATATATATAATCCATTTCATATCGATTTTTATAAATTTGTAATATGTAAGAAAATATCAAAGAATTGTTCTTTATAAAAAAGGTTTCCAGTTATTCCAGCTCCGATGATTTGAAGATTTTTTTTCCCCCAATGATGACTTTGGCATCTTTTAGAAAATCAAAGTATCAGTACATAAAAGTGGATCCATTTCTAACTATTTTCCATTGATTTATTTGTTAGGACTTCAACATACACATTTTGGGGAACATGATTCAGTTTATAACATAGGATCTCATGTTTTCTTGAGAAGGCATTATTCAGCTTTTAGATTTTCAAGTTTATTTTTTTTTCCCCCTCTCTGTTCTTCAGAAAGAATTATTTCCATTGGTCATAGCACTCCATTAAGTGCTATGCTTATGTTAGGGCTTCCCTGTTGGCTCAGATGGAAAGAATCCACCTGCAATGCGGGATACTTGACTTCTATCCCTGGGTTGGAAAGATCCCCTGGAGGAGGGCACTGTAACCCATTCCAGCATTCTTGCCTGGAGAATCCCCATGGACAGAGGAGCTTGGCAGGCTACAGTCCATGGAGTCGCAGAGTTGGATACCACTGAGTGACTAAGCAGCAGCAGAGGCAGCAAGCTTAGCTCATTGGATCTCTATTTTGTTATTTCTGTTTGTTCACTAGGCCCATCCAGTGAAGTTTTTCTTTTCTCTTTTTTTTTCTTTTAGATATTCTACTTTTCCATTCTAGAATTATAACTTTATTTTTTCTTATAATTTTTTTTTCTCTGCTGTAATTTCCAGACTGGGTTATCTCATGTTAGTCTTTGTTGGTTGTCTTACTTTCTAGACAATCAGCCATATTTTCCTATGTATTTATTTGTTGAGTAATTTTGACTTCTATCTTTGACATTGTTGTTGTTCAGTTGCTCAGTTGTGTCTGACTCTTTGAGTGAGTATTTAATTTTATTTTATATATTTTTAGAATTTCTACTTTAAGTTCTTTCTGTTCCTCCTATGAATATTGATTTTGCTTTTTAAGCAAGCATTCAATTTTCCCGAACCACAATTTTGTCACTCTTGTGGGTACAGAAGTTCAAATCTCAATATTTTTTAGCCTTTTCTGCAGTTCTTGTAATATGCCTCAGTAATTCAGACTTCAAGGGTAAGTCAGAATCTGGCAAATTCTATATTTAGATGTGGGTCTCTTTCTCTCTGGTCCTCTAATTTCCCTCTAACTGAGAGATATTCCTTCTCAGTATTCTTTGACTCTGGTAGTACAAACTTTCTTCTAGTTCTTCAATTGTTTAAGTCTTTTTTTTTTTTTTAATAGAATTTGACTTATTCTTTTTGGATATTACTAAGGATGAATATCAAGAAACTATCTGTGAAATAAGGAACTCTACTTAGTGCTACTGTTTATTCTCAGTTTAACTTTTATTAAATAGTATCTGAGTGCTTTTGATTATGCTTTGTGCCTTCAGGTTTATTTTTGTTTACCAAAATTTATAGGTTTTATGTATAGGAAGAGGGGTCTGATAGAAGATGTTCAGCCATGGCCCTAGTGAAGTATGTTTATTTACAAAGGAAAAGAGTACTACTATTTTATCTCTCAGGTACATTTGACAGTTGAACAAGACCGAGGTTGGACCATTGACCTCTCCCCCTGCCCAGTCAAAAATCCATGCACAATTTGACTTCCCCAAAACTTAATTACTAATAGACTACTATTGACTGGAAAATTTACTTATAAGCAGTTAACATATATTTTGTATTTTATTCTTATAATAATGTAAGCTAAAGAAAAGAAAAATTAAGAAAATTATAAAGAAGAAAAATTGTTTATAGGCCTGTACTCTGTCAATATTGTTAAGTTTACATCATCTATTTATAAGAGGATTGTCTGTTGATACCTACAATATTGTTGTTTTACGATATAAAACACTGTAGATAATACACATATATTGTTTGTGTGTGTTAGTCACTGAGTCATGTCTGACTCTTTGAGACCCCAAGGACTGTAGCCTGCCAGACTCCTCTGTCCATGGGATTTTCCAGGCAAGAATATTGGAGTGGGTAGACATTCCCTTCTCTAGATACATATATTACTACATTAAATTTTTTTAAAAAGAAATATCTCTTACAGGTATAACAATTCATACATTGTTGATTAAGAAGCAACAACAGGATTGCTTTATTGTAGCCTAGGATAATCTATATGATTTCTTCATGAGGCCTAGCCCATACACTAATGAATGAATCACTATAACATTTGTATGGTATATAGTATGACAGTCATTTTCATGAAACAGTATTTGGAACATTAAAAAAAAAGTTTATCTGTGATAATAGGCTGACAAGAAGTTTCTTCAATTAGAGAGAGAGGTATAACCTAAGGTAATGCAATTCTTTGTAAGCAAAGTAAAACGACAGTAAGAAAATAGAACATTTTAAATTTTATATAAAATATTACTCACCGTATGCCTGTATAAGGATGGATGGTATAGACATATAATTTATACCTTTGTGACCTACCTGGTTTTATTTTTTTAATAGTTCTAACTATGTGGTTCATGCTATATAATGTAAATATCTCTAAGGATATAATCTTAATTGAATGAAGGTCAGAGAATACATATTTATTGCATGATATTATTGAGTTGTACCAAAACAATAGTTCAAGGGTTTTTTTGTGTTCTTCTGTTAGAACATTGCTTTTTCATTTTGCTTGACTCTCTGTTAGTTCTTATATATTAGGTAAATGAGCCACCTCTCCTAGTCTTGAAGGAATGGCCTCATGCAGGATATAATCTTAATCCTGGCCTAGCTCTAGGTTGTCCTTCAAACTTCTGCAATTGGCCAAGCAGCCTATTTTTATTTTTAATGCCCCCCAGTAGTTGAGGGTGTGTCAAGATCTTTCAGTTTCCTAGAAGAGAGGATCTCAGTCTGTATCGAGATTCAGCCTGATTGGGAACACATGCTCAAGCAGCAGCTTTTCAAGTGTACAAATGTATACAGTCCTGTGGGACTACAAGCATAAGCCATGCTGACCTCCAGAACTGGGCAACTGGGTGGTCTGGAGGTGATCCCCAGGTATCAGTTGCAAAAACTGTGACTCCAGATGACTGTGTAAATTTCTTTCTGGGAGTTATTAATATAAGTATGCTGTAGTGAGGCAGAGGAACACTATGATGATGGTGCCTTCCAGCCTCTGCTGCTGCTACTGCTGCTAAGTCACTTCAGTCGTGTCGGACTCTGTGTGACCCCATAGATGTCAGCCCACCAGGCTCCCCCGTCCCTGGGATTCTCCAGGCAAGAACACTGGAGTGGGTTGCCATTTCCTTCTCCAGTGCATGAAAGTGAAAAAGTGAAAGTGAAGTCGCTCAGTTGTGTCCAACTTTTAGTGACCACATGGATTGCAGCCCCACTAGGCTCCTCCATCCATGGGATTTTCCAGGCAAGAGTACTGGAATGGGGTGCCATTGCCTTCCAGCCTCTAATGTGTATTAAATTAGATATTAATACCTCCCAGGACTTCCCTAGTGGTCCAGTGGTTAAGAATTGATGCTTCCACTGCACGGGTGCAGGTTTGACCCCTGCTCGATCCCTTGGTCTGGGAGCTAAATCCAATATGCCAGAAAATCAGATGCCTCCATCACAGGTTAATGCTTTAAGATTAGCAAATAAGCCTCTCCATCTGTTGTCTCCAGGCTGTGCCCTAAGGCTATGGAGACTGATCTTGCAAGCCTTTTGGGTCCTTTCTCACACTATTACAGCCTTGGGGTTTTGCAGACTTGAGTCTGCCTCTTTGGATTTCAAAGCTATATGTATTAGGGGTTCATCTTTTAAATGCGGGTTTGAAAAGCTGAGGTGTTGTAGGGAAAGAGCAAATTAGCGAAGATGGCTTGGTCAGGTTCTCTCGCCCCATGGCCTCTCGCTTTTGCCCCACATTTTGTAAATAATGATATGTAACAGCTGAGATCACTTATTGCACTGAGCATGCATATCACAGGGTTTATGTAACAACTGAGATCACCTATAGGACTGCGCATGCCCCTCAGGAGGTACTTATTTGGTCACAGGTTGTGTTGTAAAGCAGCGGCATTACTGCTGCATCACGACCGTGTCTGCGGGGTCAGCCATGAGAGGAGAGACTTGTGGTATGGCTGCCATGCCGGCCAGAACAGAATAAGTGTGTCTGCGATTGCTAGGGCTCCTGGAGTCTCCTTCTGGCCTCTTAGCTCGCGCCTTGCCTACCCTGGATTCAGCGAATAGTGCGGCAGTGGCTACAGCAAGACAACTGGCGTCACCAGCAGGCTCAGCAATACAGGTGTCCAATGTGCAGTTCAAAGCTTTCACTTTTCAGTGTGGAGTTCCCTCCTGATTATGGGTCTCAGTGCCAGGGATGGGGCTTGTGGAGAGATTGTGTCCCAGCCTCCTTAATAGATATGAGCTTTCTCTCATTGGCTCAACTAGAAGTTGCTCAGAATTCTTTTTTTTAGAGAGAGGGACTTTTTTTAGAGAGAGAGAGATTTGTTGAGTCCCTGAAAAGAGGTGAGTCCAGGATCCTCCTAAGTAACCCCTGGAACTGGACCCCCCAAAAATATTTTAAAATGGTTAAAGAAATATACAGTAGGCATTTACTTATGTTCTCTTGCACTTTCCACATTTTAAAGCATATTTTAAAATTTGTGTTAGGTAATTCGGGAAGAATATATCAGCAAATTCACAATTGTAAACAGCACAAGACATATGTAAAAAAAAAGCATTGAACATTTAGAATGTTAATTAGCTATTTAATATTATAGAGTAGAAAGTCTAGAACAAGACTGGGAACTAGAACTGGATGTGCTAAGGCAAATGCACATTAGAGAGCCATTACAGTAGCATGGAAGGAATTGTTGTCCACCCCTGTGAGTCCACCCCCAGCAAGGGTTCTTCTACCAGGTGTCTTTTGAGCCTATGGAATGAGATTGAGTTCAGTTCAGAGGCAAAAGAGATCTTTATCAAAGAATGGACAAATGCAAACTCCTGCTCTAGAGCAGTGCCAAGGACCAAGGGTTCCAGAGGATAGTTGGGAGATGATCAAGCATGTTACATTTATCGTGCACTTTATTTCTAATCTAATGCCGCCACTGATCTGGCAGCATGAACCAGTCAGCCTGGAGGTTGGGGACTCCTGCTCCAGAAGAAACGCTGTCCTCAAGAGGCTGCAGGTGGGACTGTTTTGTAGGTTTCTGTCAGTGAGGAGGGGGCGGGGTTCTTGCCTATGAGGCGCAGGCGTGTCGCTTACCGCCCCAGACCCAGGTGCCTGGCCCAGCTTCTCTGCACAGGGCCATCGCCATCTTGAATTGAGGCACTGTGCACAGCGCTTGTCCTGCGGGCACACGGCGCTGGTGTGTTATGTGCAGCAGTTCCTCTATGGAAACTCTAACTGGACTTGTTACTTGCAAGGCCTCTGCACGCAACCCACTATAGGTAAGAAAAACCAGCTGTTGTTACTGTTTAGTCGCTAAGTCATGTCCGACTCTTTTGTGACCCCCATGGATTGCAGCCCGGCAGGCTCTTCTGTACATGGGATTTCCCAGGCAGGAATATCAGAGTGAGTTGCCATTCCCTTCTCCAGGGAATATTCCAGATCCAGGGATCAAACCCACATCTCCTGCATTGGTGGGCAGATTCTTTACTAAGCCACCAGGGAAGCCCAAATGAAACTAGACTAAGCCCAAAAGAAGAGGTTAGACCTCATCACCCGAATTACATCTTATTTTTTCACCCATGGAGACCAGTCAGCTTTGCCAGTGACAGAACTATCCATAAATTGAATTGGCAGCTGGAAATGAGCTAAGTGACAAAGATGACTAAAGGTTTACTCATGATTTGTGTGCATATTAGTGCCAAAATCTATACCATGGGAGTCTAGATTGAATAAGGCTCACCAGGACACTGTAGTAATAAAATGCACCATTTTCCTGTTAGTTTAGTGACATCTGTTGATGGAACAGTCATAGTGAATGTATAACCATTGTATATTTAGGTCTAGATCATAAATGAGTAATGATTTCATGGAAGTAATATCTGAAGCCATATATTTGGTTAAACTCACCCAGGGGTAAAATTACAAGAAAAAAAAAAGTGAAAAATCCATACCTATACATTCACTTATCATCTAAAAGAAGAGAAACTAACACATTCCTTAGTATAGAGGTAAGTATATATTATGTATCTTTAGAAAGTTCGGGTACAGCATATGTAACATTCTGAATATGGGCTTAAAAACCTGGATCAGGAGTTGGCTGCCATAATAGGTCTTATTAGTCAAGGCAGGTAACATTTCAGAACTTCAGTTTTCACCCTCTGTAAAAGTTATCTACTTTGTCAGGTTAAAAGCTCCTTTTTTTTTTTTTTTTTTTTCCATTAGGCAGTGAAGAAAGGAAAGTATATGGGAATGGGGCGAAGATAATGATTAGCAGGTGAGTTAAAAACAAGGGCTTCAGGTACCTTCAGCTTTTTCCCCAGGATATCCAGCTACCCCAGAGACAATTCTGAAACCAGAGGGAGGCTCATTTGTATATACTTACTTGGTCATGGCTTGTTAAAGGTACAAAATTCTCCACAAGCTTACCACCCTATGTTGGCTTTGCTTTTCTCTATCCCATCAGGAATCAACATAGGAAACTACTGTTTCCCAGAGGGAGCACACGACCTATTCCTAAGCTGCTCTTCTCCCAAATGGTAAGATGTGAATCAGTCACTTTATCTTTAATTGTAGTAGTGTATGTATATTCATATATCTATTGAAAATGAAATATTCTAGCAGTGCCAAGTACTTCTGAAAGTGCCATTCAGACATATGGTACAACATGTTTATACCTTTTGCGGACCATCTGCTGTCTAGGCTCAACTGCACATTTATTTTACTTTTAATTCACAAAGAAAATGGAAAATAGAACTGGCCCATGTACTGCAATTTGGCTGGGCTTTAAGCAGGTGCAAATTCAATAAGAAAACGTATTTGGAACTATAAAAACCTCACTTGTCTGTCCCCGTGTGGGTATATATTCTTTCCAAACCAATGCAAATGTCTCAGTTTTTTATGCTTAGATCTGTTGCACTGTGTTTTAATGGGGTCAGATGGGATGAGACTAATTTAGAAACCAGAGAACTCTATATCCTTTTGCTAAAGAATAAGGAATGTGTATAATAATACTTGTAATACGATTTTCTTGGTGTCACCCAGGTTTTATACTTATAAGAGAAGTAACAATTATGAAAACTTTATTCTTTCTAAACAATTTTCCTTTTAACATAGTATATGCTGTACACAGAATGAAAATACATAACATGAGATTTCTGTAGGCAAATCATCCTGCTTGTTAAAAATGTGAAAATTTGTCAGAAACCAAGTCACAGATACATACCACAAGAAAGAAAAAGAGAAACAAAGGAAGGGGATGAGGTAATATACTCATGTAGCAATGAAAACGTACTTGAAATTTCTTTATTCTTAACTATGATACAAAGTATTTTTCAATAATAAGTTCTTTTCAGGGACTTTCCTGGCCTTTCAGTGGTTAAGACTTCACCTTCCAATGCAGGTGGTGCTGGTTTGGTATCTGGTTAGGGAACTAAGCTCCCACATGCCTTGTGGACAAAAAATCAAAATACGAGACAGAAGCAATATTGTAACAAATTTAATAAAGACTTTAAAAATGACTGACATCTAAAAAAATCTTTAAAACAAATACTGCTGCTGCTGCTGCTAAGTCGCTTCAGTCGCGTCTGACTCTGTGGGACCCCATAGACGGCAGCCCACCAGGCTCCCCCGTCCCTGGGATTCTCCAGGCAAGAACACTGGAGTGGGTTGCCATTTCCTTCTCCAATAATTATTGACTCTAAGTAATCTTTTAATAACTAATGTTTTGGGTTGAGTTTTAATATAACTCTTTCAATTTTAATATGAGATAAGTTTTTCAAAATTTCAAAGCTATTTTTTGACAGAAAATTTTTGAATATTTAAATTTTATGTGCTTTAACCTAAAATATTATTCACTGTATAGGTTCTTTAGGTAAGAATTGGTGAATTTTTCAGATAGAGGCTAAATATATCATATGTCAATAGGAGACACTTCTTTCACTGATATGGTCACTTGATAAATGAAGGATATATATCAAGGGTCACTTGATATATGTAATTTTTTTTTATAAAGTTTGTCCTTGAAATGTTTTGTTTGAGGTCGGATGTTTCATTTGTGGCAAATACATACATACATAGATGTGTACATATAAATAAATGATGCCTCAGAAAGAAGTGTGAAGTGTGAAGTCGCTCAGTCGTGTCCGACTCTTTGCAACCCCATGGACTGTAGCCTATCAGGCTCCTCTGTCCATGGGATTTTCCAGGCAAGAGTGCTGGAGTGGATTGCTATTTCCTTCTCCAGGGGATCTTCCTGACCCGGGAATCGAACCTGGGTCTCCCGCATTGCAGGCAGATGCTTTACCCTCTGAGCCACTAAGAAAGTACAGGCATATTGTGAGAACACATAGGTGTAGGTTACTTTTCAGTTTCAATGGCTACACAATACTATTTTAACAGAAAAGAGTGGGGATCCATAGAGATGTCCTAAGGAAATCCACTCTATCAATAAAAGTAAGTCTTGACTGAGTATTTGCCATATGACATGTTGAAATGAGGAATAATACTATAATAATAAACAAGAGCTGAGACTAACTAGTTTTATGTGGAATATTTAAATAAATACTTGCATTACTTTCAAACCCTTACTACTTCTAAAATTTAAAGGCAAAGAAAAATGAAAACCAGTGGCATTGATTTAAAATTTTTGCCAAATCAAGGAAGCATTAACACCTTTAATCAGGGTGGTGAATAGGTTTAATCTCATGGACTGCTACTGCTGCTAAGTCACTTCAGTCGTGTCCGACTCTGTGTGACCCCATAGACGGCAGCCACCAGGCTTCCCCATCCCTGGGATTCTTCAGGCAAGAACTGGAATGGGTTGCCATTTCCTTCTCCAATTCAGGAAAGTGAAAAGTGAAAG
This sequence comes from Bos javanicus, assembly GCF_032452875.1. Lineage (NCBI taxonomy): Eukaryota > Metazoa > Chordata > Mammalia > Artiodactyla > Bovidae > Bos > Bos javanicus. The sequence goes on along the minus strand of NC_083879.1, from coordinate 59,631,774 downwards.
TGAAGTCGCTCAGTCGTGTCCAACTCTTCGCAACCCCATGGACTGCAGCCTACCAGGCTCCTCCATCCATGGGATTTTCCAGGCAAGAGTACTGGAGTGGGGTGCCATTGCCTTCTCCAATCTCATGGACAACTTCTGTCAATTTATACTGGTCTTCAAAAATGCTACCCTGCGAATCATTTGAGTTCTTCTCTTATGGTCATTGGAAGCAAATACAATAATTATTCATGTTGCCTTCCAAGATCCTTTAAAGCACACTTTTCAAACTATCTTTAATTAACAGCTCCAACCATTCCCCCAGTAATATAAGACTTCTATTTGGAGTGAAGCTGAATCCTTTTACTACCATAATTTCTATGTATTCAAATAAGTTAACATTCAAATAAGTTATCCTACAAAAAAATTAAATCAGCTAATTAAACATCCTGACTTTTGAAGAAATCCTAATGTTACTAGTTTCCTCTGTCTTTCTCTAAAGTGGCTACAGGGGTAAATAAGACTTTAATTCTAGATATGAGAATATAAAGATGGGGCTGAATTATGTTTAGTGGCAGTGTATTTGAACTGTAGCTATATGGGAATAAGGTTTAACATTTGTTATTGAATTTCTATCTCTCAGTTGAATCATACAAAAATCGGCTTTGTTTTCTGCCTTTTTCTTCTGCATTGTTGTTACTATGTGTAACTTCCCGGGTGGAGTATTGGTAAAGAACCTATCTGCCAGTGCAGGAGACATAAGGTACATGGGTTCAATCCCTGGGTTGGGAAGATCCCGTGGAGGAGGAAATGGCTACCAGTATCCTTGCCTGAAAATTCCATGGACAGAGGAGCCTATCAGGCTATAGTCCATAGAGTCACACGGAGTTGGACATGACTGAAGCAACTTAGCATGCACACACCCATACTTACTCTGTAATGTTTGTTTGTTGACATTATTCTTTGAAAATGAAACACCCAGTGGGAATAAGTTATTATTTGGGATGGTATTTGTTTACCTAATAATCTTGACATGGGTCTATATGGTGTACATATAGATGTATTTAACAGGAGTCTTCTAAATTTCAAGCGTAAAATATAAATTTAGAGTAACTAAACTCTTACTGAGAAAATAAAGTGAAAGTTGTTTAGTATAATTGAATGTATATTTAAGGTCTATATGTACACACACGTATATTTAGATTAGTCATTTATACATTGTATGTAAAATATACATATATATGTTTGTGTATCTGCAGTAAAACTGACATGTGTGTACATACATAAAAATGTACCTTACAAAATTTACAAATAATATATGGCATGGGTTTGGTCAATGCAATGTTTAAGTAGCTTTGGCTTACTAAAACATCTTTGTGAATTCACACAAAAACAACTTGAATTTGAATATTTGCAATCCAGATTCCTCAATTTCTCCTGATACACCTCTTGTTGACCTTGATGGATGTTCGAACTTGATGTCATCAAAATCAATGCTGATATTAAAAGGAACTTTAGGAGCCCTGTCAGAATTAGCTAAAAGGTCATTCTCCATGGCAAACATCAAGTATGTAGCAGTAGAGACCACTGCTCATAAAGCAAGAGAAAATATATTCTCCAATCATCTGCTTTACCCAGGAAATGATATCTCCCTTACTGCCACACAGAAACTTTCTGTTAAAATTGCTTTTTTTTTTTCATAGCTGTAATTTATTTGGCATCTTCTATGAGTCTGTTGCTAGGTTAGAGAGTCTAGAATGCATTTAATTTCCAACTCTAACCCCTATTCATACCCTAACTCATGCTGTCATGGTGTTTAAGCCTTAATTTTAGGTCAATAAAAAGTTGTGTGTTTTTTTTTTTTTTATATTTCTCTATGTAAAGAATGTCATTTGTATGTGTGTGTGTGTGTTTATTCATTCAAACAATGACTTACAGTCAGTACTCATGGTTATTTCCTGCTCCAGGGAGTTTTTATCTTCTCCTTCTTAAAATGTCTGCTCTTCAAGATCTTTGTATATCACAACATGCCAAAGACAATTCACAGAGTAGACAAATGAGTCTTAAGCTGTGCTATGAAATCTTGGATTTTTGTCAAGATTTTATTGTATCATTAAACATGAAAAATAATAACTTGAAAATCAGGTACCTTTATCTTTAAAACACTGTTTCATTGATTTCCCTTTTTTCTGGTTACCAGTGTGAATTCTGAATAGAAAAGACTGATTTTCTTTCTGAACCAAGATTTTTAAAAACATAGGAGATGCTTTTTTTCTTTTTTTTTCCTACTTTAACCTGTATATTTAGGAATTTAAAAGGAAATGAGTATGTATCTCTATTGTCATTAGTTTCACTAGAGACTTGATTTATCCATTCAGTAACTGAACTTAAGCCTTTCTGTAGAGTATCAGTCCAATTATACCTACCTGTCTTGCAAAATTCCTTTTATACATATGATTCATTTCTTGGCTCCAAAATCACAGCAGAGGGTGACTGCAGCCATGAAATTAAAAGACACTTTCTCCCTGGAAGAAAAGCAATGACAACCTAGACAGCATATTAAAAAACAGAGATGTTGCTTTGCTAACAAAGGTCTGTCTAGTCAAAGTGATGGTTTCTCCAGTAGTAATGTATGGATATGAGAATTGGACTATAGAGAAGACTGAGTGCCAAACGTGTTGGAGAAAACTCTTGAGAGTCTCTTGGCCTGCAAGGAGATCAAACCTGTCAATCCTAAACGAAATCAGTCCAGAATATTCATCAGAAAGACTGCTGTTGAAGCTGAAACTCCAATACTTTGGCCACCTGATGTGAAGAACCTACTCATTGGAAAAGACCCTGATGCTGGGAAAGATTGAAGGCACGAGGAGAAGAGGACCACAGAGGATGAGATGATTGTATGGCATCACTGACTCGATGGATATGAGTTTGAGTATGATCTGGGTGTTGGTGATGGACAGGGAGGCCTGTTGTGCTGCAGTCCATGTGGTCGCAAAGAGTCGGACATGACTGAGTGACTGAACTGAATGTATGCATACATACATATCTATCCTTTTGATAATTAAGTAACTGAGAAATCTAAATAAAGCATGTTTCCATACTTCATATGTGTTTTTTCCTTGTAGGTTTTTTTCTTTATGCATATACCGACATTGGGTGAAGGCTCTTTTTAATATTTTATACCATAGAATTTTTGCAGTGATTAAGAACAGAAACCTGCTTTGCACAATGTCTAGTGTGTGCTAAGTGCCCAGTTAATGGTAAACTAAAACCAATAATCAAACAATATTAAGGTAAATCATTTTCTAGCAAACTGTTCCTCTAATGGCATTCAACATTATTCAGACTAATTTATCCATTGAAAACAACTAAAGATGTTGGATTAAAATATCTTTACAAATCTTACTGATAAATCAAAGACTGATTAAATAAGAAATCATCAGGCAAAATATAACAGAAAGCAAGAATTCACTCTTAAGTATACATAGAGCCTGAGCTCATATGCCAATCTTGCAGTAATTGAGCTTTTGAGAATCTAATAGGGCAAGGGAGATTGAAGTATAAGCATAAAGCTTTGTAAGGTTACTAAGCCAAGTGCAAATTCCCTAAATTAAGGTTGCACTCCTAGGGTAAACTTGAACCAGAAATAAATATACCCCATCCCAAGGCTCAGAAACTTAAAGACAAATACAGACTTCCATATGATTTAACACCCTAAGGACACATTCTGGGAGAACCAAGGGAAATCAGATATCAAATCTGGTCAAGGAGGTATCTAAATCATCATTGTGCCTACTGGAACTATCAGACACAGATTGTAAAAATAAGTAATTTTTATGATGTTAAAAAGACAAACCTTGGCCATATTTGCAGAGAACAAGAATTAGATGATTTGAAAAATATTCAACTAAAACTTGTAGAAGTATTTTTTAAAAATACATGACCAAATCAAAACGCAGTGATTAATTTTGACAGCAGACTGGGATTTCCCTGGATATTAAGTGATTAAGAATCTGTGTTTCTTCTGCAAGGGGCATGGGTTAAATCCCTGGTCAGGGAACTAAGATCCTGAATTCTGTGCAGCGCAGCTAAAAAAAAAAAAAAAAAGTATTTAGCAGACTAAAAAAATATTGGACATTAGGTCAAAATCAATCATCTAGATAGAGCATTCAGACTCAAAACAATAAAAGTATGGGATAGCAGTAATGAAAATGTGCAGGGCAGAATGAAGTCTATATTGTTTAATGAGAGCCATAGGCAAAAAAGACAGGGGACAGAGACAATATTAGAAAAGACAATAAGGATTTTCCAGAAATATTATATTAGAAAGGCATAACAACTCACAGCCAGCTGAATGACCATAAATCATCAGCATCTACTTTGGAAATTCAGGTATCTTTTTCCTTAAAGTTCTGTATTGATCTTTCCACTTGGCCTGGGCCATTTCTAGAGATGCAGTAAAACACATTTGTAATGGTGCAAACTCTACTTTGGCTTCTGAGGAGGAAGTATAGCACAATTCTCATCAGAATCCTAGCCAATTATTTGAAGTTGACCTGAATGCCTTCAAGGACCCAACTTTTGTTAAGCTATAGTAAGGGATAGATTTTATGTCATCTTTTCTGATTGGATGACTCTGCTGTAGAGAATTGGAAAAGGAAATGGCAGCCCGCTCCAGTATTCTTGCCCTGAGAATCCCCTGGGCAGAGGAGCCTGTCAGGCTACAGTCCATGGGGTTGCAAGAGTTGGATACTACTTAATGACTAAACCGCCACCACTGTAAAGAATAATGGCCATAGTGGGTATACAAATTTTGAATCTGTTATCCTTCTAGGAATTTTCCCCAAGCAAACAAACAAAATTATATTCTCTATAGATTTTCCCAGCCAACTGAGGGATAATTGATCTACATGGGGGAATTTCTTAGATATTTGAAGTCTCTTAAGGTCATCACTAAGGTGGAAACAGTTGTGTTTAGGGAAGAAAGGTGATTAATGATTGGTTTTCCCAAAAGAAATATGATTCGAAAGGTGCATATGGTACTCTGTGAAGAACTTGTTTATTTTGTTGGGATTTAATCAGCTACAGGTCACAGGTTGATAGTGCGGTCAACATAGCCTGCCAGCCAATTGGTAAACTTTGTAATAACCAGTTACTCAGTTTGTGTAACTGAACCTAGTTCTTGTATTTGGAGGGACTGCCTGAGGGCATTGAGTGCAATCTGTCCTCTTTATCTAAGACAGATACTAGGTAGTATCCCTGTGTCACATTTCAGTATCTATAACTAATTTTTTCTCCAATAAATTGCTCACAGCTAAACTTTTAACAAAAAAGGGTCAGATGGAAGAAAACATCATTTTCATAAAGCATAATTGGAAGTAATTTTGAGTCCATTTGCCTTCTTTTGACTATATTTTCATATGAAGAGTGTGTCAACCAGGCTGGTCTGAGATTGGTGATAGTAGAAAGATGTATCATCTCCAGGAATGAAATGGGTGGGACAGAATCCACTCATGTGTCTCTAACTGAGATGGGATGGTCACTTTCTGAAAAGAGCTGGATTCAATGACCAAGTTACTCTAATGAGGTAAATTAAGAAGAGGTGAAGTAGAAATCTGTTTAAACTAATTGGTAAGGAAACTGTTCCAACACTTAATAGTAGCAGATGCTTGCAGATAATGGGAAGCATGGAATTTCCATCAAATAGCTTGACTATAAGCTCATTGTTGAATGACTTTTCCAATAAATTGCATATTATTTCCAGAGTACAAGTGGTCTGAAAACCCCAAAAGAGAAAAGAAAATAAATCTTAAAGCCAAAGAATTAAAAAAAAAAAATTTAGAAGTACCAGCTACATTGACTTCTCTACAGTAAAAGAAGAAGAAAAAAGAATGGAATAATATATTTTGTATATTGAAAGAAAATTGTTCCTAAATTGGACATTTATACTACACACAATTATCTTTTAAGAGGAGAGGCATTTATCACTGGTTGGATAATACTAAGGGGGAGAAAAGGAAAATGATCCAAGATGTGACATTGGTAACTGAAAGTGAAGTGTAAAGAGTAATGAAGAGGCAGAGTTTTATATATGATTGAAGTTAAGCGGGTATAAATTCAAATTAGAATTTTACAGCTTTAGGATGTTAAATGCAATTCCTGTGATAAAAACTGTTAAGATTCCTTTTCATACATGTTGATATGCTAATGATTTAAAAATACTGACAAGCCCAAGACTGGTAGAAAGCAGAAATATTTTAACATGGATGCACTAATAGTAGAAACTTAAGTTGGAAACGGTTTGGCTTTATACAAGAATGGTGAACATGTGAATTCCCTAAAATCAAGCTATTCCACTCCTCATACTAAAGAAATGGCAGCCCACTCCAGTATTACTGCCTGAAAATTCCCATGGACAGAGCAGTCTGATGGGCTACATTCCACGGAGTAGCGAGGTGTTGGACACGATTTAACGACTAAACAGCAGCAGCAGCAGCAGCAGCATGATAAAGTTAGCAGAATTTAGAGAACCAGGATGGATGTACAAGAATAATTAGAGGAAGATTCTGAAATAGGGAAACTTTTGTAAATAGAGTGAATATATAAGTTGTTATTAATTCATAAATATCAAGATAATTAAAAACAAACCAAGACTGCATTTCGGTGAAAATAAACTCGTTAACATAAAACAATTGAAAGAGTTTTAAAATTATATTGTCAGTTGAAAGGACAAAGAAAAATGACTGCCTAGAGTATGGAATCTATATGTAAAATGTTCAGTAATAGACAGTATTAAACTCTAAAGTTTTAAGGATAAATACACAGGAAAACCATAGAGGCGAGTAAGAAAACGAGTATCACAAGATCAATGTAATGGTAACTTCTAAGAGTAGCTAAGTTTGTGCTTGGAAAAAGTCATGAGGTGAAGGAAGAGGACTGTGAGTTGCTGTTGATATTTTATTTCTTGATTCAGGGTGGTGTTTATGATTTATTCATTAAACAGTATAATTCATTATTTTATTATGTTTAATAAACATTATTAAATATGATCCAAGTAAATATTTTCTTTTCATTACTCTTCCTATTCTCTTTAACTACTGATACATCTAAAAATAAGTATATGTGTCATTACATTCAGGGTCTTTAATAAGTGTTTTACCTATAATTTTGAAAGATTATCACATGAAATTTTTTTTTAACTTTACAATATTGTATTGGTTTTGCTGTATATCAAAATGAGTCTGCCACAGGTATACACATGTTCCCCATCCTGAACCCTCCTCCCTCCTCCCACCCCGTACCATCCCTCTAGGTTGTCCCAGTGAACCAGCCCCAAGCATCCAGTATTGTGCATTGAACCTGGACTGGCGACTCATTTCATATACGATATTATACATGTTTCAATGCCATTCTCCCAAATCATCCCACCCTCTCCCTCTCCCACAGAGTCCAAAAGACTGTTCTATACATCAGTGTCTCTTTTGCTTTCTCGTATACAGGGTTATTGTTACCATCTTTCTAAATTCCGTATGTATGGGTTAGTATACTGTATTGGTGTTTTTCTTTCTGGCTTACTTCACTCTGTATAATAGGCTCCGGTTTCATCCACTTCATTAGAACTGATTCAAATGTATTCTTTTTAATGGCTGAGTAATACTCCATTGTGTATATGTACCACAGCTTTCTTATCCATTCATCTGCTGATGGACATCTAGGTTGCTTCCAAGTCCTGGCTATTATAAACAGTGCTGTGATGAACATTGGGGTACACGTGTATATTTCAATTCTGGTTTCCTCAGTGTGTATGCCCAGGCAGTTCTACTTCCAGTTTTTTTAAGGAGTCTCCACACTGTTCTCCATAGTGGCTGTACTAGTTTGCATTCCCACCAACAGTGTAATTTTTACAGTACATTTAGAGAGCACTGAAACCAAATTTTTTCCAGTGAAAATTTTGTGTATAAAATAACACCCAAAGGCAGAAAGAAGCAGCATGATCTAAATTCCCAAGTAGTCATGAAGATAGTGACTTTGAGACATATGTCTGTAATATTTTAAGAACTGAGGAAAATAGAGATTTGAATACATATGTACACAAGTTATACTGTTAAAAATTGTGCATATAAAAGTAAAACATACTCTAAATTAGCAAAAAACGCCTACAAACACAAATTAATTTTAGGTTTATATTTCAGGAGTAGTGTGCACAAATATATATACATAATTATTTTTTATAAATATGATCAATTGATTATTCATAATTCCAGTTGTATATAATGAAATACCCTTAAAGCTGAACATATGGATTTTTCTCACCTTAGAGACCATGGTATTTTTCTATTTAGTTTGCAAAACCTTATTGCAATAAAAAAAAAAGCATATGCAAAATTTTTTTTTTTTTGTAAACCTTTTAAGTATTTATTTAGCACCCATTACCATGATATTTTTTATAAACCACTTAAACATTTCTTTAGCATTCATTACCAAAATAGTTTTATAAACAGCTATGTATATAAATATATATAAGTGCATGCTCATGTGATCAGTTGTATCCTATTCTTTTTGATCACACGGACTGTAGCCTGCCAGGCTCCTCTGTCAATTGAATATTCCGGGCAGAAATACTGGAGTCAGTTGCTATTTCCTACTCAAGGGGATCTTCCCGACCCAAAGATTAAAACTGTGTCTCAAGTCTCCTGAATTGGCAGGCAGATTCTCTACCACTGAGCCACCTGGGAAGGCCATATATATGCATACCTGCATATCAAATTATTCCCATATTATAAATGATGAAATTGAT